>NC_141918.1:4858484-5161515 GCF_057802395.1 Ceratotherium simum simum | reverse complement strand
TTTGAGCAAGGGAGAAGTTGTATAAGATTTTGTGACCAAAAAACCCCCAATTTTTATAAAGAAAATGGTTTCATAGGAATATGCTACTTTGACCAGTGAATATTTACTAAAGAGAAGCAGTGTTTGGGTAGTTTTTAATTCTCTACTATTTGGATAAAGTAATACTAGAGTTGGAATATCCTTTTTTTGTTTGATAAAGCTGTTTTAATAATAATAATAAACAAAATATAAAAGTTCCTAACTTTAAGCTTCTCAAAGCATCTATAGAAATTTCAAGAAAGCTTAAATTTTAGAAAGGCCCAAGAATTAAAAATTAATTTCAAATATTAACTGTGGAATTTGGTATCATCCAATCTAGAATGTCTGGTATGAGGCTTGAAGAGAAAAACAACAACAAACAAAATGTGTTAATCATCCAAGAGATTGCTCTGAATCCAATATTAATAAGTATTATATCTTTGGATACATTTAATAATTATTAAATACCCTTAATTTTTTTGTATGAAAATTTATGACCTTTTACAACTAATTTAAATCAGATTTTAATTTAAATATCCTAGTTTGGTTGGTACTACAGTCATACGCCACATAATGACATTTTGGTCAACAACGGACTGCATATACTAGGGTGTTTCTGTAAGATTAGTATCATGTAGCCTGGGTGCATAGTAGGCTGTACCATCTAGGTTTGTGTAAGTACACTCTGTGATGTGTGCACAATGCATTTCTCAGAACATATCACCATTGTTAAGTGATGCATGACTGAATTAGATATCACTGATATTTTCTATAATCACAGAAGATTGTTTTGTAAAATTACAGAATAAAATATGTATTCAATGTCTTTTAGGAAGGTGAAGTTGTTGCTGTTAGTGGTGGAACGTCGGAAGAGGAAGAGAGAGCATGGCACAGTGATGGCAGTTCTAGGTATTTTAATGCATTTTTTATTTCTCCAAACAGCATAGAATCTTTAGAAAGCTGAAGATTCTTTTTTATCAGCTACATATTTAGAAGTCTCTTTGGGATTAATCCAAAGTTGGTTCTTCAGAGTTTTTTTTTTGTAGTTGTCCAAAATTTAAGAGATTTGCTTTCTGACATGTTTTCTCTAGTAGAAAAAAAATTGGGAGTATTGCAACTAGGTCTACAAAATGATGCTTTTAACTTTCTTAGTTGATATTTTATCTTCCAAATGCTATTTTTTGTAATACTGAACCACAAACTAGTTTCATTACTGGTTTTTAGAAATATTTAAGCATTAAATTATGAAAGTAATGAGATCTTATAGACTTAACTATCTTATCTAGTGGGATTTATTGAATACTACTACTAATATTTTCTTCCAGTAATGAAAATAAGCTTTCTTTTTTCCTGTTATCCCCACCCTATTTGACCATGTCAGTGAGGATTCTTTCCACTCCTTATGCTGGTGATTCACATTGTTACAGGGCTGGTGGCCTTGGCTGACCTTGCAAGGAGGAGTGTAGCCTTTGGGAATGGTAATTACATTTAGCCCTTTACACTTATTCTCAGCAGCAGTAGCTCTTAAAATTGCCAAAGAAACCAAGAGGTGGAGGCTATAAGAATTCCTTTTATCAGTGTTAGAATCAAGGGCTTTGTATTCCCACAACAGTGACTCCCAGTAATGATATGCCACTGCCCCTGGTCATATCTGGTAGTTTTCTGTATTTGAAACAGGCTAGTGAAAAAAAACTCATTCTCTTTTGACTCAGCAATGGAAATAGACTATCATAAACCATGAAACAACATAGAGGTTCTCGTATTGAAAGAGCAGTGATGGCTTCAGTAATTGAGGGCAATTGTTGTCAAGATCATGGGCTCTGGGGTTTGTAGTTAGGTCTATGCTGGCAGCAGCAGATTTTCTGTAAGAGCTGAGTGCTCCGGAGAGTAGCAACTGTGTGTATTTGCCAGGTGCTGTCTACAGTGAATAAATGTGGCTGGGATTAGTGTGAATAAATGCTCGTAAGTTGAGGACAGCCTGTTCTTGGATAGATGTTTGCCCTGCAGATGCATTTCCATGCATCCAGAATAGTATCTGAAAATATCTTTTATTTAAGTTCTTTAAAATTATTTTAAATTTTAAATGAAATTATACTGGAAAACAACTTAATTATTTGTTTCTTATCTGTGATGATTATTCTGGGGAGATGTAGGTAAAATAACGCTATACTATAAAGGACATTTGAGCCTGGGGGAAGAGGCGATAGTGGAATAAAACTCCAGAAAGATCTGTGCTTTCAGTGTTAGAGTTATCAGCAATATACTTAGGGGAGTGGGGTCCTACATCACTTAATCTAGGCAAACTAATTATTGATTTTAATGTAGTATAATTTAGATTTCTTTAAGGCATTTATATTTATAAAACTGTATGAAATCAAGTAATATTTTCATGTACTAGAATTAAAACGGAAGATAAAATAACTGGATTCTTTATTTTGCATCAATGTTAGTTCAGTAAAACTTTTAGATCTGTTGAAGGTTAACTGAAAAAAAATGGCGAACATGATTGGTAGTGATACTTCAAATACTAAGACCTGTATTTTTCTGAATCACGGCATGCTTTGAAGCGTAAGATAGACCTGAGGGGTATGCAGATGCTAACTAAAATTTGCAAACACAACCTTCCTACTGGACAGGAACACTGGACCCTGCTAGTTCAATACCCAGCTACCATGAGGGCACCAGTGCTCTACCATGGGATTTCCCCCGTCAAGAGCTCCCAGCTCCCCTCAAAAAAGGAATCCCTCTGCTGCCTCCTCAGTGTTGATGCCTCCTGTGCTACCCAGGGCTAGCTATCTTTCTACTGTTGATAGAATTGAGGAAGGTGACCCTCTGCTCCTCATTTTTGTGTGCCCTACAATATTTTGAACATTTGCAGCTTTCAGAAATCAGTATTTTTGTTAAAATCATAGAAGGCCCTTAAGTTTATTGTTTGAATTAAAGCTATGACCTTATCTTAATTTTTTTGAGATATGAGTAAGTTAAGCCTACAGAATTTTAAGAAACTGTTTAGATGATGATGAATTGAAAGACAGATATGTTTAGTTCATTTAGTATGTACTATTGTGGCATTCTTCATTATGATCTTTCTTTACGTCTTTCAGAAAACAAAGTCTTGAAGTATATCCTGTGTGTATATTTTTTAAATATCTTTTTTGCTTCTAGTGACTACTCCAGTGATTATTCTGACTGGACAGCAGATGCAGGAATTAACCTACAGCCACCAAAGAAAATTCCTAAGCATAAAACCAAGAAAGCAGAAAGCAGTTCGGATGAAGAAGAAGAATCTGAAAAACAGAAGCAAAAACAGATTAAAAAAGAAAGGAAAAAAGTAAATGAAGAAAAAGATGGACCAATATCACCAAAGAAAAAGAAGCCCAAAGAAAGAAAACAAAAGGTTTATTTTTTTTTAATGTAAATCTTCTATGAAAACAAAGCACACATTTTAAAAGTGCAGTTGATGAACATAAACGTTGTTGAGGTGTACCAGCAAGTAGTAATAGAAAAAACTCAGAAGTACACAGTAGTAAAATAAAGTATACCAAAATATATTTTGTTTACTCAAGTTTTAAATGTTTAGCATGTGAGAGTATTTACTTGTAGAATTATCGTATTCTAAGTATTGAGCATTTACTCTTATTACATGAGCAGATTTTTCTTGATAGTACAGTGGGATTTATTCATTTATGTATGTAAAAAAAATAATGCCACAAAACATACAGTTTATTAGTCTTTTAATTGCCCTTGCCTTTTAACCCCCCTTATTAATTGTTATTGCTGAAAATAAATGGAAAGCACAGGGAGAACATCACCTGGAATAAGAACGACAAAACTTATCATAGTTGACCACAGGGTAAATATGAATCTAAAGGAAGACACTGCTGTTGTAACCAGGCCATAGTTAGACAGTCTTTAGGTCAGTATTGTTTTGATTACTACATCTTTAGTCTGTGGATAATTTGAGACAGATTAGAGAAAGTAAGAGATAAGTGTTATGGAAATAAGATCTATCAGCTCGTGTGGAGTTGGAATTCTTTAAGCTGTTTAACTTTTGCTCTAAAGTAAATGAAATATGAGGGATATGTTTCCTATTTACCAAAAGACTGTAAATGGGAAGCATATTTGGTTAAACAAAGATTTTTTCCAAACTTCTGCCAATTTTAGTATTAAATATAAGTTGTCATTTGTAGAATTAAATACTAGGGAGACTATCGGGTCTTTATTCCCAGAGAACTTTGAAAAATTTTAAGAATACATCTGTCTTAAGGGTTTATTTTATCTACGTCAGTTGAGCTCTTGTTTGTTTCAGCCTTGTAATTATGAATTACTTTAATTTGGATTCCACAGACTTCTGTTCTTCTTGTCACCTCCTTCACTTTTGTCTGAGGAAGATTTACCCAAGAAAATACCACACATTTGCCCACAGTTTTTCTCTTCTTCTTTGTTAGTGATGATAGATGTAGGCTGACCTGTTATTTTATGTGGTAGACAGATTGGTTAAAGAAAACTGATTTACCCATATATCTGGCTAAGAAGGTAAACATTTTTTTTCAATCTCAAGAAGTTTTGATGAACTTGTGAGGTTTGCAGTGTTATATCACCGTGAGAACGTAGTTCTTCTGTCTTGAGAGTGCATTTTACTTCACTTGGTCCCCCTTGGTTTGATAATCATCCACAAACTAATTCATTGGGCACCTTTTTGCAATGCCACATTTGGATCCACTGTTACTGTTTGGCATATTTTAATTGCATTGTTTTGCTTGAAGTATTGTGACAGGATCTGTCTGCCACTAAATTTATGTGGGACAGATTTTAAATAGCATAAGGTTAGGATATTATAGGCTATTATTCTCTTTAATTTGGATTTTGTTCACATGGTTTGGTATTAGCCCACTAGTAGATCTAACAGTAAGTAGAATTGTTCTTTTTTTTTTGTGAGGAAGGTTGGCCCTGAGCTAACATCTGTTGCCAGTCTTCCTCTTTTTTGCTTGAGGAAGATGGTTCCTGAGCTAACATCTGTGCCAGTTTTCCTCTAACTTGTATATGGGATGTGGCCACAACATGCCTTGATGAGTGGTGTGTAGGTCCACGCCCAGGATCTGACCCCATGAACCCCGTGCCGCTGAAGCAGAGTGTGCGAACTTAACCACTATGCCACCGGGCCAGCTCCTAGAATTGTTCTTATTCCTGAGTCCTCTTGTTATCTGAAACATGATAATATTTCCCTTCTTATGCGTGGAATTGTAGAGCTGGAAAGGGAGAGATAGATCCCTGAATATTTGATATTTATTGCATGTATGAAAAAATGAAAATATTTTCCATACTATTAATTCTGTTTGAACTGATAAAGCAAAAAACAGTAAGGCAGATATAGAAAATACTTATTAAAAAACAGAATTCTCCAGAGATGCAGTAAAGTCATCTCCGATGGTATCTGACATATATATTCCTTATGCTGTTTAGGAGCTCTGGAAAATGAATAAATTTTTATTAAGTACTTACAGTTTATAAAGCAATACAGTGGATGAAATAAGTGTAAGACATAGTTCTTATTCTAAAAACAATGTGTGACTAACAAGTTGCTTGAATCTCCCAAGATAAAAATAGAACTGTCACATGATCTAATATGTTTAATTGCCAGATTGATTTTAAAGATAACTCAGAAATCAGATGGGGACGTCTTATATTAGAGTTTCAGATAAGGCTTCTGGAAGAAATAAGACTTCAGGTGGGCCTAGAAGAATTTCCAAGGATAGAAAGAAAAGAAATCAATTACCTATATCTTCAAAATTAAAAAAAAATCAAATCATGAGGCTAGAAATTTTGAGGAATATTCAGTGCATTTTATTCCGTAAGTGATTTTAAGTACTAAGTGATAGAAATGTACTTTAATTAAAAATTCTAGGTTCCCCAAGAAGTATTGGGAAATAAGATTTATCCTCATAATGATTCTTGGCTATGACATAATCTACAGTTATAAATGTGATTATTCCTATTTAACATCCAACTTACCTGACTTCATGTAAGAGTTGTTAGCCAGCACAGTTGACACACATTTTCCTTATGGGGAGAAATACTTGCCTAGTGCAAGTAATAGTCCATATCGAGACTGGAATTAACAAATTTCAGACTTTTTATACCTTTTTTTCTTTTTATTAAGTCAAAGGAAACCTTTTTCAAACAGTTTAACTTAAAACCTCAGTGTGTAAAACTGATAAAATCTGTGACTCTCTATGCTGTACTCAGTGCATAGTAACAGTGGCTGCTCAGTAACTGTGGACAAAATAACTTTGCAGATATCATCTGACTTAACATCTCACATCTAACACACTACAAAACCTACTTTCTAAGCTTTCCCCTCTAACCTGCTGCACTCCAGCCCTCCTCATCTCAGCAGTGACAACTCCTAATTTTAGTTGTTTACACCAAAACCCTTATGTTATCCTTAATTATTCTTTTTCTCTCATATTCCACATCCAGTCCGTCAGAGAGTTATCGTGGCTCTCTCTTCTAAATATATTCAGCGCTTGGGTGTTTGCCACCTCTGCTATCATGCTAGTGTGAGCCACCATGAACTCTGACTTGTATTACTGCAGTAGCCTTCCATCCGTCTTCCTGCTTCCCCCCTTTTCCCTCTAGGGTCCATTCTCTAAAGCAGTGATTGACAAACTTTATCTGTAGAGGACCAGCTACTCTGTGGTTGTAGCCTGAAAGCAGCCATAGACAATACATAAATGAGTGGGTATGGCTGTGGTCTAATAAAATTTGATTTATAAAAGCAGACAGTGGGCTGGACTTGGACTATAGGCCATAATTTGCAAATCCCTGCTCTCATGCATCCAGAGTGATCCTTTAAAAGTCAGCTGCTTTCACTCTTCGGACTGAAATTTCCCATTGGACTCATCTCACATATAGTAAATACCCACCCTCCTCTATTCTCCAAAGAGAGAGTGCTCCTGATCTGTTTGAGAAACAGGAAGGTGTGGTTAATAGGAGGAAGAGGAAAATGAATATTGAATAGTAGCTATCCCAGTAACTGCTGCAAATAGTGTAGTCTGATACTGCATTATGACATTGCTTCTTTTAGTGAAGCTGACTCACAGTGATAGCTACCTTCTTTTTTTAAAAACACAAGAGAATAAAATTTACAAGTCTTAGTGTACAAATACTGAACCAAAACATTTTTAATCAATTGCATGAAGTTTCTCTACTTATAAATAATATTAGGTTTCAAAGGCTCTTAGAAAGTCCGTTTTTCCTAACTCGAAGGTAACAACATCCAGACCATGACAGGCAGTTGTGGGTGACCAGCGAAGTTAAAAAACTTTCTCAGAGGCCTATTTTTATGTTTATCCACAAAAGTTAAAAAGTAAGAGACCTGGCTTGACAACATTTTGTTTGAAAAAAATATTTTTTGTTAGAAGCTGAAAGCCAAGAGTGGGAAATAGCTACTTTAAAAAGGGCAGAGGAATATCCGTGGGCCATGTAGAAGTATAGTGCCCAGCCCATGGAAACAATTAGCCTTCCGTATCTTGCACTACTCAGCCCGTATGAGAATGTCTTATTTAGTTCTTAATAACACTATGACTAGGATTTAAAAAAAAAAAAAAAAAAACTCGAATATGCCTTGGTTTGTTACATGGAATGTTTATAAAACTGATAGAATTTTGAGAGGAAGGGGGACTACACAGACCTTTATACTTTGGGGTTTATGGGAATATCTTCTTACCTAGTTTTGTTGTGAATGTTGCCTGTAGGGTTTTGGTTTATCTAGTTATTTTTTAATGCAGTGATTTGGAGAGATATTTGAATAACTATACTGCCACTGCTGCCATCTTCCCAGAATAAGATTTTTTGTTTTTTTTTTTTTTTTTGTGAGGAAGATCAGCCCTGTGCTAACATCTACCAATCCTCCTCTTTTTGCTGAGGAAGACTGGCCCCGGGCTAACATCCATGCCCACCTTCCTCCACCTTATATGGGACGCTGCCACAGCATGGCTTGACAAGCCATGCGTCGGTGCGTGCCCGGGACCTGAACCGGCGAACCCCAGGCCGCCACAGCAGAGCGCGCGCACCCAACCACTTGCACCACCAGGCCAGCCTCCAGAATAAGATTTTTAATACTTAAAGAATATACATTTTTGTACAAAGATCCCCTTCCTCTTTTATTGATTTAACTACTCTTAGAGTAATTTTCAAGAGTAGATTGTTAGATGTCTTTATGATAATATTACTTTATAATGTTCTAAACTCTTAGAGATTGGCTGTAGGAGAACTAACGGAAAATGGTTTGACATTAGAAGAATGGTTACCTTCAACGTGGATTACAGATACTATTCCCCGAAGATGTCCCTTTGTGCCACAGATGGGTGATGAGGTACTTTTAAATTTTCAAAAACACTTTTTCTTTCTTTCTTTCAAGTAACTTTAAGGATTTTTTATAGTTCTTGAAACAACTGTAGAAAATTTCAGCAGTTTCATGAAGTATCTCATTCTAGATGTTTGTAGCTGTGTATGGAAAAAGTATAATTAGGAAAGCTCTAAAGATCTTTTTTGAGGCTATTGTAAATATTGCAATAGCAAATCTAAATATTGTAAGAGAATGAAAATTTTGTTGGCATTTTAAAAACTAGTATGTAATTTTTAATAGGATTTTATTGCCAGTTTTCTTTTTCTCTCTAAATTAACATATATTAATTTTTCTTAGCTTAAGGATTAAGTATATAGCTGTTTAAAGGAAAAACAAAATTCAGCATTTTATTTTCATTTAATTTTATTTCATAAACGTGTTTTGTTTAATTACCTACAATGTTCATAATTTATTTCTTAGATCTTTAAAAAAATCTGTTATCTTAGAATAAGAAATATTATTTCATTTATAAGAAAATGTGATCAGCCATCATTTTGGACTAAGTACTTATGAATTTGAAATGAAAAATGTAAGATCTTAGATCAAAATTTCCCACTCAGTGGTTTATGTCGTCATCTTTTATACATAAATATTAAGAGGCAGTGTTATTTGGTGTCCAGTAGGGTAGCAGTAATAAAATAGAAATTAAAATAGAGGCTTCTTTAACAAAGCACACTAATTAGCAGTAGAAAGTGGCAGGTGGCAGTTGACAGAAAAAAAAAAAGGAGAACAAAAACTTAATGCAAGAGTACCTCTAGAGAACAGTCTGAAATAATTCATTTAGAAGACCCTACTTGCCTAAGAAAACTTAAAAAGCACAAAACATTACCTCGTTTTTGTAATTTAGTATAATGATAGATCCTAACAGTTCCTGCAGCATCAAGAAAAGATGCTTGGTTAAATTACACTTAATATATTGTTAAAAGATGGCCCAAAAGTGTGTAATTCCTTGTTGAATAATTTCCTTTCAAAATGTTTGTCTTTGTAATTGTTAGTGCTTAAACAGGGACATGATTATTTAGCACAATTCCTTCATGTGAAGTTCCAGACAACTGGAGCAATAATATTAATGAATAGAATGAAAGTATATAGAATCGTGGATATCCCAAAATGTTACTAAGAACCTAACAGTATTTTTAAAAATTTTAATACCATTTTTTAACAAGCTCTACAGCTTTTTTAGTAGTGAGAAGAACACTTGGTGTCAGACTGCTGTGTTCAAGTACCAGTTCTGCGAGATGGTAGTCAGGAATCACTTAAATTTGACTTTCATAAAATGAGTATAAATATATGCCTTGCTGTCTTTATAAGGTAAAATATATGTGAAAATACATTTGTCATTTTAAAGTTTTTTGCATATATACAAACCACTTGCTACAAAAGTAAGTGAACAGTAAATTAATCATGACCCTGGTTACAACTTACTTTATTATGCAACATAAAGTAACTTATTTTGAATCTAAAAATAAAACGGTGAAACCAAAAAACCAAAAAATAATTGCTCATCTTAACCTCTTAGTATATAACCACAGTAATACTATTTAGAACACTTTGGTTATGATTAAGTGACATTAGGACAACTTGAGGAAAAGAAGGGGAAAAAAATCAAAATATTAGAATTTTTTCTACTTCAAAGGACATTAAATTCTCTCTGTGCAGTTTTAGCTGATAGCTTGCATCTTGGGTTAAAGGAAACACATTCAAGTTTTATATTGTGACTTTATTTACTTTTTAGGTTTATTATTTCCGACAAGGACATGAAGCATATGTTGAAATGGCCCGGAAAAATAAAATTTATAGCATCAATCCCAAGAAACAGCCATGGCATAAAATGGAACTACGGGTATGGTGTTTATTTGATAGCCCAAAAAGATGCAATTATGGATTATGGAGAAAATTGTACTGAGTGTTCGTGTTTTCACTATGAGAAACTATCATGAAGATAGTGAAACTATTATGAAGATATCCTTTTTTTAATTGAAGCAATTCTGGGGAGTAGAAGGTGTTTAATTTTCAAAGAAACACAAGATTGAATTTATATACTCTGATAGTTTATAAATTGGGTACAAAATGTAATTATAGTGAAAATTGGACAACATTAGTGTCTAAGGTAAACTTCATATTTGTAGATTTGGTAAATATTTCTAGATTTATCAGCAGTAGTTCAAAATTATTTAGAGGTCTTTGGAACTGTGTTGAAAATTCTTATTTCAATAAAGTTTTCCTTTTTTTTTCCCTTTTTTTAATTGAGATATAACTTGTATACTATACAGTGCACAGATCTTACGTACATATCTCAATGAATTTTTACATATACACAGAGTAACCACTGCCTAGGTCAAGATTGAAATGGAGAAATGTTTTCTCGATTATGTTTAGTAGTTTATTTTGTGGTTTATTTTGTGAAGATGGTTTATTTTCTCTATCTTCCTCAGGAACAAGAACTGATGAAAATAGTT
Organism: Ceratotherium simum simum; assembly: GCF_057802395.1. Taxonomy (NCBI): domain Eukaryota; kingdom Metazoa; phylum Chordata; class Mammalia; order Perissodactyla; family Rhinocerotidae; genus Ceratotherium; species Ceratotherium simum. The sequence continues at coordinate 5,150,628 of NC_141918.1, read as the reverse complement.
GGAATAAAGTATGAAGTGGGATTGCCTACTCTTTGCTGCCTTAAACTTGCTTTTTTAGATCCTGATACTGGTAAACTGACTGGCGGATCATTTACCATGAAGTAAGGACTGTTGAAAGAGGCAATGGTTTCGTAGTATTGTAGATTGTTTTTCAAGATTTAGATAAATTTGAACGTTTTTTAGATATTTTTGGGTGTGTGACCTAATCAATGTGTTTCTGTTTGTAATTAGATACCATGATATGCCTGACGTTATAGATTTCCTAGTCTTGAGACAACAATTTGACGATGCAAAATATAGGCGGTGGAATATAGGTGGGTAATTTATTTAGAAGCCATAGGTGTTTTTTTTTTAATAAGTGATTTACTATTATTCATAATTTAGAAATAGATAATCAGAGAAATCTTACCGTTTGTGGTACTATGAATAGCAAAGTAAGATTCTGTGTCAGGTGTTTTTTTAAGAATGAAAATACTTTTATCTAGTTGATGCTGAAATTCTAAACATTTTCTCTATTTGGCAACTATCTAAGATTTTTCATAGCTATTCCTTTAGCTGTTTTACACGTTGAATTAAATTTTTATCCAGAAATATTAATAACAATTCAAACTTGAAGCAAAAGAAGTCTTCCAGTTCAAAATGTTTCATAATTTGGACTGGGACTAAAACTAAACTGACATTTTTCTTATATTGGTTAACTCTGTTGTAATCTTTAAAGTTATTATTGTAATCAAGACTCAAAAAAACTTTAAAATCCTTAAAAGTTTCTAGGCATTTAAGATGCATTAATTTATGTGCAGATAGACGTGCAATTCATTAGAATTTCTTTTAAAAATTTGAAACAGGGCCACTCTTTGTCATCTTGGAGTGGGGTGTGGTGCATATTTGGCATATTTGTTTTGAAAAAAAGCACGTCAATTGATACGCCAGTCCATCCATCCAGTGCCATTGGAAGGCATTGGCATGGTGATGTGTCTTTTCTTGTTTGGTCCTGGTAAACTTAGAAATTTTCATGTGTGCTCTAAAAAGAAAGATTAGAGAAATGCAAATTACCGAAATTAGGGATATAGGAATTATTTAAAAACAATTTACATCCTATGTACCATTTCTCTGGAAACTTTGAAAGATGTGTTTCATCAAATAAGAGAGTAAACCCAGAGGACATGAAATCCCACCAGGAGACAGGAAATCCAGAACAGAAAAGAGCTGAAGGGAATTCCCAAGTAACAGTCAACAGAAATCTCAGGATAGCATCTGTCTAGCAAGTCTATAAAACAACCAGTCCAGAAGACGTTGTCCTCCAAGAGTGAAGTCTTCAGGGAAAAAAATGGAACTGATAAATTATCTAACAGGTTTGACTTTCTGGGAAATTATATCGAAGAGTGTTTTATAGTTTGAGCCATTAGAGAACGTGGGAAGACTTAATCGTACATTCAGAGAAAGCCAACCATAAAAAAATGAAGCACTTACACAAAAATACAAGGAAAGAATTGTGTGCTGTTTGGCTCAGTAGCAAACAACATTTACATAGTTATGATAAATCTGAATATGGATTAAATAAAGTACACATACCTTTTGTATACAGTTATGTGGAGAGAGGTCAATACTTAATATCTAAAATTGATGAGTGAAGAAATAGCTCTATACTCAGAAATCTGTAAGTAAATTCAAGAAGAAATAGTTAAAAGAATTAAGTGTTTTTCTTGGTTTTGGTTCTAAGCTTTTGGTATGTTGTTTGATTTTTTTAAATTATTTGCATGTGTTACTTGACAAGATAAATTTTATTTTTTTAAGGACATGCATCTGCCAATAAATTGCAGAACAAAAGTTAGTAGTCAGAGTCCAGGAATATTCCAGAAATGAGCTGATAACCTAAGCAAAGAAATATGGCAAACATTGGACAAATCAAAGAAATATTTCAAATGGATGTACATCAGAATTTTCTCATTTGGATCTTACAGTTTTTTTCCCCCCTAATTTTATAGATTAATATTTCTTCTAAAGTTAGTACTATTTGGTCTTTTATTTCTGTAGATATATGCATCTGCTTACCAACTGCCATGTAAAATTACATCAGTAGTAATTACTTTAGTCTGTCTTAAACATTTAGAAATGTCTATGGCTTATTCTGAATGGTGGACTCTCTTCCTTGCTTAACTTTACTGTCATTGTACAGTATTGTTCATTGTGGTTAGGCACACATTATCCAGTTCTTCTTCCTCTTTAGCGTAATGTCATCAGTCTATGTAGGATCATAAGAAATAGCTCTGTGCAACTCATCTTTCCTGTAAGGTTGTGGTGGTGTCAAGAATGCTGTTTATTAAATTATATAGTAGCTTTTCACTAAGCTCAGTCACTAATGTGTGTCTGAGGAGCAGTTAGAGACTCAGTCTGGTAATAGATCATGTTTCCCTCTTCACATTGGCTGTTAGAATGCTTGAATCTAAATTTGGGTCCCAATGCATACCCACTCAAAGTATATATAACTCAAAAGCATGCAGTTGTGTTCTATTAACTTACTCCTGGCTCCAGCTTTCTCTTTTATCGGTAAATTTCTTTTATCTTGTTTTTTAATTTTTTACTTCATTTTATGCTATATATCCTCATATACTTTTAAATCCTTTTTGGTAAAAAATGAGAACATTAACAAATACTTTTCTCTTTGTGGGTTTGAAAATGAAGCTGATTCATATGACCTCGAAAATAACTAGTTAATTTGTTCAAAATCACACAGATAAGTTATTTGAACTCAAGTCTTTCAGACCCTAACCCATGCTCTCCAGAAGAATCCACTAAGTACTATAAAGCCAAGGAAGGGGAATGCGTGGCAAAAAGGATGAGAGTGCTTTACAGATTTCATATGACACAGAGGGAAGCTGAGAAGATAGCTTATTAGGGTCTTTGGGGAAAGCAGTTGCAGTAATATGACAATAGCTGGACACAGTGGGGTAAGGCAAGCGATGCAAGGCGTGCTATCTGTTTTACAAAGATTAGTTGTTTCTCTTTTTGTTTTTATTTAGTTATTTTTATAGGAAAGGGAAAATGAGTATATATGTGAGTGTTATAACTTAAGGGTGATTGAGATGGAGGAAGGCAGGTTGGATTCTTTTATTTTTGTTGTTTTTAGGCTGGAGTCTTGATTGTTGTTTGGAAGAACTTGCCTACAGAAAGTAAGAAATTAAAGATAGACTATACGTATTTGAGCAGAATTTATCTAAACTGTATTTTTATTTGAATGAAAAATTTGGGCATAGTCCTAATGATGAATTTAGAATGCTAGACTGGTAAAAATGTTTAAGGTAAGAGTGAATTTCTCCTTACCCTAATAAAATGTAAGAAATGGTATTAGAAACTGGTAAGTCATACTTTAGGTGTGCTTATTAAATAACTTTTTTTTCATCAATGTTACTGATTTTATTTATTACTTGTTTGTTTTGGAGTGTGTAGGTCACTTTTTATATATCTTCTGAAATCATGCAGGCAGTTTAAGTATCTTAAAGGTATACTTTGGGAAAAAAGTAACAGTAGCAGCAATATATTTCAGAGTAATGAGATGGCTTTTATTCTTGTCCAGGTGACCGTTTCAGATCAGTCATAGATGATGCCTGGTGGTTTGGAACAATTGAAAGCCAGGAACCTCTTCAATCTGAGTATCCTGATAGTTTGTTTCAGTGCTATAATGTTTGGTAAGGAAATATTTGTTGTATTTTAGTTCATCCTGACTTGCTTTGAATATTTTCCCTATCTGTTCATAAAGTGATAAAGATACTTCTTTTAAACACTGAAGCAATTAATTTTTATAATGTGATTTTATAAAAATTGTAATACAATATTTAGATTTTTTAATATAAGGATTTTCCTTCCTTTAAGTTGGGACAATGGAGATACAGAAAAGATGAGTCCTTGGGATATGGAGCTTATACCTAATAATGGTAAGTGTATGTTAGGCATTTTGTGTCTGTATTATGGAATTAATTTCTTAAATAAGAAATCTGATTTGCTAACTTGCTACCACATAGGGTTGTTATGAAGGTCAAATAGAAAATATTCACTTGGCAAGTATTTATTGCAAACCTACTATTGACCAGACGGCATAACAGTGAATAAGATAGACATAATCCTTGCCTTGCCCACTTGGAACTTAGAATCTAACAGGGAAGATTGAAATTAATTAAGTACAGCAAAATATGAAAATGTTCTGCTAATTCACTCCCAGAAGGCAAACACCTGGGAGCAAAGATTTTTTTTTTTAACTCCAGCAGAATATTTAGAGTGTAACATAACATTAGTATTGAGTTCCAGCTTTTGAGTGAGACATAGATTTATATCCTAGCTCTTCCATCTTCTATCTAAGTCATCTTGGCAAGTTCCTTAAAAATCTCAAAACTCCAGATTCTTAGGACTCAGCCTTTGAAATTATGTAAACAAATACCTTCCTTGCAGGGCTGCTGTGAAGATTAAATGACATATGTGTAAAGTGCTTATTATAGAGCGTGACACATGTAAGGGCTCATTGAGTAAGTAGTTATGATTAATAATAATAATAGTAACTGTCATCTTGCATATGGCCTGACACTTTGCCTTAGGATTTAGGAGTTAGCCTTCGGCAGTGAGTATGACATCTTCCTGGAACTGAGAAAAGACCAATATGGCCGAAGCCTAGAGATTGCATTTTCTTTCTACCTCATTGCCCATTTTTGTTTCAATTTAAAAAAAATACACAATAGTATGTGCATAAAAAGGCTTAAAAGGATATATATTCCAGATCATTAATATTGATTATTTATAAAGGGTGGGAATATGAGGACTTCCACAAATTATCTTTTACATTATTCTGTATTGTTTGAATTTTTTTTTTTTTGGAGGAAGATTAGCCCTGAGCTAACATCCATTGCCAATCGTCCTTTTTGCTGAGGAAGACTGGGCCTGGGCTAACATCTGTGCCCATCTTCCTCCACTTTATAAGGGACGCCGCCACAGCATGGCTTGATAAGCAGTGTGTCAGTGCACGCCTGGGATCTGAACCCTGGGCTGCTGCAGCAGAGCACGCACTTAACCGCTACGCCACTGGGCCGGCCTGTATTGTTTGATTTTTTTTTTTTAACAGTGTATTTTATTATCAGATAAGAATAAAGATTTTTAAAAGCAAAAAGGAAAAAAATCTGACTTGTGACATAGCAGAAATAATCTTTTATAAATGGAGTTGTTCACTACTTAATTGTGTTCTTAAAAATTAGTCAGAGAACAGATAACTTGAAAAAAGTAAACCCAATCTGGTAAACCTTAGAAATGAGAAAATGATCATGTTGCTATTGTCCAAGACTAGTTCTTTCTAGAAATTATCACTTTGAAAATTTAATACTAATAATGGATTTTTCATCTCACTGCTAAATTATAGCTCTTTAAAACTATAAAATATCTTACTTTGTAACCGTATTACATGGCTTATGTTCTGGTTTTATTTCTCTCCTTCGTGAAAGTTTGAGTTCGAAGTCACATTGTACTGTTGTGAATATGAGAGAAATGAAGCTAATTGGTGTTGTCATGCCTGGGGTATTTCTTGAAATGAATTAGTGGCATTAATATTCTATTTGCTGCATAAATATATCTGTGTGTGGAGGGGATGATTTTTGTTGTTTTTTTTCTATTTGAATACACATACATGTGCACCCATAGAGTTTAGTTACACTTTGTGGGAGGAGGAATTTTGTACACAAATAGTAGCATATTTCCCAATGTTTCTCTGATGAAGTCTAGTTCAAAGATAAAAATTTACTTGGCAGATTTGTAGATTTTATGTCACCACCACCCTCTAGTGAGTCTCTTAAAGATTCTGTTAAAGATTCAGGCATTGAGAAAGCATACCTTCATCATTTAAGAGCAACAAGCATAAGAATCCTCTATCAATATTCATAATTCCCTCTGTTTCTACATTTAAAAAATTGGGCTTCGATTGAAATATTCCTGAGAAATACCACTTTAGTTCAGTTTCACCTTGTGTATGTTTTATCAAAGTAAATATGGAGATTATGTTATGAAATGATTCAGAAAACTTTTAAATTTGTATCATTTTGTAGAAATACTTTCTCCTTCACCTGTAACTGATAATAAAGCAAGTTGTCAGTTATAATTTGGAGAAGGAATTATATGCTCATGCTCATCCAAAGAATTATTTATAAAATTAATGTTTTAAAAAATTTTTGATTTTATTGACCCTTGAAACATACTTTTGTTTAGTGAAAATAAAGAAAATGCTTACCAAATCTTTACAAAATTATACTTTACTTTTATGACGATATCAACTTTACTTTCTAAAGGTAACCTAAGTATTAGTACATTACCACATATTTTCACTAAATCTGCTTTTCTTTCTGCATATTTCAGCTGTATTTCCTGAAGAACTGGGTACCAGTGTTCCTTTAACTGATGTTGAATGTAGATCATTGATCTATAAACCGCTTGATGGAGAATGGGGTTCCAATCCCAGGGATGACGAATGTGAAAGAATTGTTGCAGGAATAAACCAGTTGATGACACTAGGTAAATAATAATAATAACACATGAATATAGAAAAAGCTGGTAGAAAGCAAAGGAAAGAAACAATACTATTATTCAAACAAAATTTTTTTTCACAATGTAAATAAGTTGGTGGTTTTCAATTTTTTTTTAGATCTTACACAGGACTTATATATCTAAAACAGTTATGAATGAGATTCCTCTAGCTGAATTTCAGAATGAGGGACCCCAGAAATGCCAGGGGTTCCTCTGAAAAATCTGGATCCTCCAGAAGCCAGTTTGAAAACTGTTGACATATTAAGGCTGATATGATGTGGATTGGGAGAGGAGGGCAGAAAGCTGAGTTACAATTATATGGATAGCTGTATCAGCTTTCTCCTTAAGTTTATGTACATATACACAAGAGAATATTTGTAAGGCGAGGGGAAAGGGTATATGAACTACTTTGCCTCATGAAAAAAAACAGTGACTACAAAACTTGATTATTTGAACTGTGGGCTTCCAGAGTAACTCTAAACTAGTGTGGTAGTTTGTAGCAACCCACTCGGTCAATAAGGAATCAGCTGCAAAGAGTCTAGGGAGAAATTAAGATGAATAAGAAGAGCTGAAGACACTGGAGACACATATTGAATGATATTTTCATCTCAAGTCTTTTATAAAATGTCAGCACTATATAAAAATTGTCTCAAATATTATCTTAAACAATTTTAGTAATATTTTAGGGTATGAATTTGTCTTATACTATATGTGAATGAGCAAAAAAATGAGGAATGATCTTAGTTAGCTTCGAGATTTTTACCAGTTTACTGTATGCCATTGGTCGTTGACATCGAGTCAAAGACTTCTGGATCTATTTCCCCCTCTCTGTTGTTTCACAGAATTATGTTGTAAAGATGAGATAAGGTGATAAGTTTTAAGAAAGTCAAAAGTTACATTTGAATGCAACGTATTATAGTGTTAGTGATAGAATGACTGTCAAAAACACTTAGATTCAGGAATGGCCAAGTTTTAATTATTGAAATGTATGTGTATGTTCTTAATAGGTCAGATGTATATATTTGTCATCTCCTCTAGGGAATCTATGAACAACAGATATCTCTAGATTTTTCAGTGTATTATTAGACATAATAAAAAGTGAGACTCTGTTAGGTTAGCTAAACTGTATGCATTTTCTGTAAAAGGACAATGGCAGGCTAATGGTTATGTGGATTAGAACTTAGCTTAATTCAAGCAGAATTGTCCGTGAAGTATTTTAACCCATACAAGAATAAGTTTATAAACTTATTTGTTTTATTTATTTTAGATATTGCTTCAGCATTTGTGGCCCCTGTGGATCTGCAAGCCTATCCCATGTATTGCACTGTAGTGGCATATCCAACGGATTTAAGTACAATTAAACAAAGACTGGAAAACAGGTTTTACAGGTTAGAACCATTTGCTGTAGCTACTACCAAAAGGAAGCTAAAGGATCCTTTAACCCATTTACTGATCTATAGTAGTGTTTCTCAAACTTTAGTGTACATACAGATCACCTGGAGATTTTGTTAAAATGCAGAATTAGATTCAGTAGGGTTAGAGTAGCACCTGAGATTCTGCATTTCTAACAAGTTCCCAAGGATGCTGCTGCTGCTGCTGGTCTGTAGACGACACTTGGAATATGATTCCTAGATACAGTTTTTCCTAGTTGCTAATATGCGTTGATGCTTACTGTCTTCATTTTGTATTTTATAAAGCAAGCCTAAGTATTTCATTTTCTCCTACATATCATATTGAAATACTTGTTTGTTCATGGATTTTTCATAGAATGATATAAAAAATTGTGTATTTTTTCTTATTTTGCTTATGTTCAGCTTATAAATACTCATGGAAAATGAAATTAGGAAAATTCAGGATATTTTTCATAGTTGTAGCTTAGCTTGAAATATAACCAGAGTTAGAAAAAACAGACATAATTTCAATTAATTTGCATCTTCTTCTAGTTAACAGTTTTGATAAACATTGAGTTCTGATCTTAGGCTTGGTAGGTTTATTGCCTAAAATGTCAAAAAGTGAATTTAAATCTATAGTTTTTACATAATGAAATCATACTTGTGGTTTTCATTTTTCTAATATGACTTTTGCTTCACAGGCCAACATTTTAATTTAAATAATGTTGCATTAAAACTTTCTTTTTGTGACTAGTTTTATATTACTGCAGTTCTTTACATTATTATTCATTTTAACTTAGGGAAGTTTTTATTCATATTTTATATTCGTATTTTTCTATATAAAATGTGCCTTAGGTTCTTTTTATTACTTAAATTGTAATTCTAATTTGGTCCATCATGTACCTGGCACTGAAAACACCATTTATTATTCCTTACTGACTAAAGCAGAGTTTCTCAACAAAAGCATTACTGACATTTGGGACTGGAAAATTCTTCATTATGAAGGGCTGTCCTGTGCCTCTACCCTTTAGGTGCCAATAGCAGCCCCGAGCTGTAAAAACCAAAATTGTCTCCAGGCATTGCCAAATGTCTCCTGCAGGGCAGCATCAACCCTGATTGAGAACCACTGGAATAAAGAAAACTAAGATATTAGACTTCAGGTTCTGAAGATTTTTCTGATCTTGTTAGGTGTTTCTGCTGTTGCTTCATTGATATTTGTCAAAAGCATAGAGATAAGGAGGAAACCACCTGTGATATGTGCCTCCAGCCATCTTACTCTTGAAGCACACTTCTTTAAATCTTTTTCAACACCGCATGTTAGTAGTTGAAGAAAGAAAATGGAGAAGAAATTCTTAACTATATCTTTCTTTCTCCCTAGACCCCTAAATTGCTAAACCTTAGGAATTACACCTAGTGCTTCAGAGATTGAACAAGACATGGGAGGATAACAGGGACAGAAGGAGTTGTTCCTGTACACTAGTTGTTGGAGTACAGCTAGAAATACAAGCTTACAGCATCTCCCACTATTGTTGTCAATATACTTTCTCTAGAAATACTGCTCAGTATGATAATTGCTAAGGTGTACTCTATTTCAAGGTACTTTACAACTTAAATAGGCTTTTTGGCATTAGCCTGGCTTAGTAACCAATTTAGGGAAAAATGTCGTGGAACACAATCCTTACATAAATTAGGAACTGGCTGTTTTTCAACCTGATAATATATTCTAGACTTGATTATGTTCTTATTTAGTATAGTGATACCTTCATGTGCCATTTCACTGTTTCCAGTTTTTTTGTTTTTCCTTTACTCGTTGGCTTCAGACTTCTTAAGGTTTATGGTTTTCCTCTCTGAAACTTCTAGTTCAGTCTCTTGTTAAACTGTTACTATCAGTTTGCCCTGCTGGTGTTAATCTAATGCCTTATTATACACACAGCTTTCTCTAGACTACCCTGAAGATGCCTATGATTCTACATTAGAATGAGTCTTGTGAATGCTGTGTGAAATGCACAGAGGCTTTTCTATGTGCTTCTGTATCCACAATTATATATATTTTTTTAATTCTGTATAATTTTATTTCTGTTCACACCTCAGTAAGATTTTCTGAGTATTTTCTTCCTTATTTTAAGTGAAACCACATATTGAATGATATTCTAGAAGTTGTCTTTGGATTTTTCTTTACTATCAGAAATAAAATAACAAAACACAAAAATTTATTTTATTTTTTATTATTTTTTTGGTGAGGAAGATTAGCCCTGAGCTAACATCTGATGCCAGTCCTCCTCTTTTTGCCAAGGAAGATTGGCCCTGGGCTAACATCTGTGCCCATCTTCCTCTACTTTATATAGGGTGCCACCACAGCATGGCTTGACAAGCGGTGCATAGGTCTGCGCCTGGGATCCGAACCCTTGAACCCCGGGCCGCCGAAGCGGAGTGCGCGCACTTAACTGCTGCATCACCAGGCTGGCTCCACAAAAATTTATTCTAGTTTTGTCAATTCAGTGTTCAAAAATAATTTTTATTTAGTTAGGTTTCTTGGTTCACCATGTTTTTATTTTATTTTATTTTATTTTTGTGTGAGGAAGAGCGGCCCTGAGCTAACATCTGCCAATCCTCCTCTTTTTGCTGAGGAAGACCGGCCCTGGGCCAACATCCATGCCCATCTTCCTCCACTCTATATGGGACGCCGCCACAGCATGGCTTGACAAGCGGTGCATCGGTGCGTGCCCAGGATCCGAACCTGTGAACCCCGGGCCGCCAAAGCGGAGCGCGCGCACTTAACCACTGCGCCACCTGGCCGGCCCCCTGTTTTTATATTTTTATATCTCATAAGTAGATTATCAGCTTTTCATTTTTTACATGTCATTTGATTACTAGTAATAAAATTAGATTAAATTGTTTCCTTTTTTATATAAAAGTCAGATATGCTTATAACCAAAAATGACACCATACATGACAGGAATATGTAAAGCAAAAACTAAAAATTCCTCCATTTCTATTCTGCTATTTCCCCTATAGACAATCTCTCCCTAAAAGAAGGCACTGTTAATAGTCTAGTGTGTCTAATCCAGACATTTTCTATGTAAATACACAGTTAATGTTGCTACTCTGTCTTTTTTCCCTAACACAAATGAGGTTATATTTTTTCAAAAGGAGCTTTTTCAAGTGTGAGTTTTGTAATTGATTTAAGACTGCAATGGAAAAGTCACAATGTCTTTGTTTTAAATTGTGTGCACATATTTTTAAATATAATGAAGTTAAGACTTCTGTATTTTGTTTGTTTAAAGGCGGGTTTCTTCCCTAATGTGGGAAGTTCGCTATATAGAGCATAATACACGAACATTTAATGAGCCTGGAAGCCCTATTGTGAAATCTGCTAAATTTGTGACTGACCTTCTTCTTCATTTTATAAAGTGAGTTATTTTTCCACACAATTCTAATTACTGTAATAATTAATGGCAATATTTTATAATGTAAAATGTCAAAATGTAAAATCATTTTTATATACATGATGTCACATGCTGTGCTATAAACATAATCCCACTCAAAATAGGAAGCATATAATGTCTGTGTGTAAAGAAGTAACATGTAGTTCATTGGCTAATATTGTGAAATCATAAAAGTTGTGTTACAGTTGTGTTCTACAGTTAACATAAAAAAACATAGATCCCTCTCTAAATCCAAATCTTGGACAATAAAAATAATAATAATAAAAGTAAGCATTTATTGAACATGTAGTAATGCTTTACCTAAAAATAGTTCTTCCAAGCTAAATAATAATCTTACAGGTAGGAGAGATTATTATCTAGAATTTACAGTTAAGGAAACAGTCTTTTTGAGGCTAATTTGTTTAGTTTTCACAGTAAATGAGTGTCTGCCATCTGGTTTGAGAATGTTTCATCTTAACATTGTATTGTTCCTGTCCAGTGTGTGAACAAATATTTTAGTAGTGCAGGAGGAAACTAAATTTAACTTTTAAGATTCTTCTTCTTCAAGGTCAAGTTGACTTCCTCATTCATTGACTCCATACCAAGAGTGATAACTACAACTTTTTAAGGCAGCAGCACTTGTACTTCTTTGTGTTATGGATTTTATGTAACCATAGAATGAATTGAGCCTTCTAAATTGAAGCCAGAGGAATGAATTGTATGTTTTTGTATAAGATGCTGCTCTGAGTACATATTAAAGTTATTTATATTGAATGATTTCTTTTCTGGTTAAGAAGAGATAATGTATTTTATAATTTAAGTGTAAACAGCTATTATCAGCTTTCATTTTTACATGAAGTGATTACTGAGGCTTTTGTTTGTTTTAAACATCTCCAGCTTCATTCTCATTACTCAGCATAATCATATGGTCCCTTTTCCTGGTATTGGTTGTTTTTTGTTTCCTAAGGAATGTAGGTAATTTCACTATAAGAACACCAAAGAAAATTAGTAAGATAAACTTGATGCCCTTCCTCTATCTTGCTCTCTAAAGAAATCTATCACCTTCCAGATGGTTTGGGGGCTATTATTGCTATGCTTTTGCTTCTTTTCAGTAAAATTGATAATCAAGAATTAATTATCCTTGGAAGACTGTTTATATAACTTGGTTATAATAGCTTATAATATTTTAACTATAAAGTTTTTGGTCTGTAATTTTATAAGTGTTATGTGTATATACATCCATTTTTCCAAAGAGATATGTATGAATCAATAGAGCCACATGATATAGTAAATTCATATTTTAGTGAAATAAATTAGATGAAACAATTATTTTTACATGTGAAATAGTCAGTGATATTGTATTTCTTTCAAATAGGTATTTTGAAATGCCTTATAAGAACAGATTAATATAATATTTAAAGCATTTATATTGTGTATATCTAAAAATAAATTTCAGGCATTTTTAGAGGTGTGTAATTTGTTAAAACCATTTTTAGTTGACTGATTTTCAGGATGTTAGGTATGTCTTGAAATTTTGATTATTTTACTTTTTAGTTGAGTTATTTGGCCAGATTTCAAGCAATAGACATATACAAAGTGATATAATAGATACTTGGAGATAGAAATGTATATTTACCCTCTTAATACAGTTTTGTAGGAAGATAAAGAATAATATAAGGAAAAAGCAGCAAGAGAGTTTGTATGAAATGGTAGATGAAGGGTAGGGCCACTTCTAGCCGTGAGAGTGGGGTTTCAGGTACAGGGAAGAAGTATGTTAAGATGTTACAGCCAAGGTAGGTATTCATAGATTTAGGCAAAGTTAGATGAAAGGAACCCATTCTAGGGATAAGGAGTGGCATGAGGTAGGAAAGTAGAGTTGTTAAGGGAACTGAGTAATTTAAATCAGGTCAAGTAGAAAGTACATGAGCAGAAGCAATAGGGATACAATGCTATAAACTCGAGTTTGGGCCAGATCACGGAGGGCCTTGAATGCTGATCTAAGGAGCTAGACTTTTAAAATATGAGCTCTGGAAGCAAGGGGCTATTGAAAGTATTTAACGTGAAAATACCATGATGAATGCTATGCCTTAAAAATATTAATTTGACTGCAGTGTCTAATATTAATTGATAGGGAGGAGACAAAAAGCATAAATAGCAGATTGCCTGCTACAGCTGACCAAGTAAGAAGTGATGAGGGCTTACTTTATGGAAGTGAGAAAGAGGCAGATGCCAAGAGATTTTGAAGGTAGACTCACAGAACTTGGCCAATGATTGGGTTTATAAGGAGGCAAGGAAAGGAATAGTGAAAAACCATGACGACTATGAGAATGGTAATGCTGTTAAAAAAATAGAGGAAGGAGGAAGAGTGTCTGAGGACTGACAGTTGGGTTTAAACATGGGGAATTTTCGATGATGGTAGGAATCTCAGAAGAGTCAGACTAAATTATAGGAGTTTGAAATTCATTTACACAGATAAACTGCAGATATATAAGGTTATCAGGGCAAAAGGTATAGTGTTAAGAGAAGATGACTAAGGACGAGAAGATGACTAAGGACAAGACGTTAGGGAATGCATACGTTAAGAATGAAAGGAAGAAGGAATTAGAAGACTGTTAGCTTTCCCTCCTGGATTAAGGAATGAGTGAAGGCATCCTAGGCACAGCAGCGACTTGAGCAAAGACATGGAGGTGAGGACTGGGTTTGGTGTAATGAAATAGGCCAGAGGGGTGGCTCCACAGGGGCAGGGGCAGGGGCAGATGTGTGTGCATGGGGCTTTGGAGTCAGCTGGTCAGAAAGCCTTCAGCTTCCAGTTTTATCTTAAAATGTGGTTTTAGTAACAGATTTAAAGGAAAAAAATCTCATGACTCTAATCTTGTATACTAACATTTCCTTGTTATTTAGGGATCAGACTTGTTATAACATAATTCCACTGTACAATTCAATGAAGAAGAAAGTTTTATCTGACTCCGAGGTATTTAATATTTCATTATAATTACTACATTGGTCTTATTCTCTGTGTAAAAAGAAATTTACACGTGGTAGTTTTCAGATAAATGCTGTTATGAAAATTATTCTTGTCTAAGGCTGTAGTTATTTTTTTTTTGTGAGGAAGATCAGCCCTGAGCTAACATCCACGCCAATCCTCCTCTTTTTGCTGAGGAAGACCGGCCCTGAGCTAACATCTATTGCCAATCCACCTCCTTTTTTTTCCCTTTTTCTCCCGAAAGCCCCAGTAGATAGTTGTATGTCATAGCTGCACATCCTTCTAGTTGCTGTATGTGGGACGCTGCCTCAGCATGGCCAGAGAAGCAGTGTGCGCCCGGGATCCAAACCCGGCCACCAGTAGCGTAGCGCATGCACTTGACTGCTAAGCCATGGGGCTGGCCCCCAGTAGTTAACTTTTTAAAAAAATGATTCAGAATTTTCTTGTTACAGTTACAAAAAATTTTTTTAAATGGCAGACGCGGGGAGACTTTTTAATGAGTCAGGTATTCCAGCATATATATTGTGGATTTTCCAAAGTGTAAAGGAGATAATTGATGTATAAACAACTTAGAGTGCAATGAAATCTAGACTGTTTAATGAGTCTGATAAATTATTGCTTCAAAGGAAGAAGAGAAAGATGCTGATGTGCCAGGAACTTCTACCCGAAAAAGGAAGGTAATATGTTTTTTGTTTTAGCAGAAGTAGTTTATATGAATTAAAATGTATTAAGAGCTTTTTTTTTTTTTTTTTTTTTTTTGTTGGTGAGGAAGATGAGCCCTGAGCTAGCATCCATTGCCAATCCTCTTTTTACTGAGGAATACTGGCCCTGGGCTAACATCTGTGCCCATCTTCCTCTACTTTATATGGGACAATGCCACAGCATGGCTTGACAGGCAGTGCATAGGTCTGTGCCTGGGATCTGAACCTACGAACCCCAGGCCGCCAAAGCAGAGTGCGCAAACTTAGCCACTATACCACCAGGCCAGCCCCGAGAGTGTTTTTTTGCTCTTAGTTTTTTTAAAGGCAGATTGAGTGTTACTTCCAAATCAGTTTCCATCACAGAATTCATGGTTTTCAGAACTAGATGAATGATATTTTCTATTATTTGAATTACAGTATATTACCTAACTATCGAAGACTGTGTTAAAAATGCAAATAAATGAAGTGTTATTTCATTAATATATTTGAACATTTTTATTTTAGGACCATCAACCTAGAAGAAGATTACGTAACAGAGCTCAGTCTTATGATATTCAAGCATGGAAGAAACAATGTCAAGAACTGTTAAATCTCATCTTTCAGTGTGAAGATTCTGAGCCTTTTCGCCAGCCGGTAGATCTCCTTGAATATCCAGTAAGTATTTTTGAAACTATTTTCTTAACCTGTCAGTTTGCTGTATATCTTATACAAGGCAGTTTGCTGTTTAAGTTGTTATTTTTTGTGATTATAGTTTATTTCTTCATTATTTTACACATGTTGTCATTATCCATTTGTTATATAGAGCATCTAAGTTGAATGGTATGGTAAAATAGAAAGAACCCAGAACTAAGACTCTGTACAATTGGGTTATGGTTCCAGCTCTGCCTCTTACCAGTTGTACAACATTGAGCAAGTCATTTAGTTTTCTCATCTGAATATTTTTTTACTATTTCCCCACACTAATTCCATGACTTTATTATGGTGATTATTTAGGAAACGAGAATAATACCTACCTAACCGTCCTTACAGGGTTACAGCAATGGAACAAGAGTACATTAAAATAGTTTTTAAATTGAAGCACTATGTACAAATGTAAGGTGGCATTAGTATATATGTTTAGGTTATGCTAATTTATGATCTTGATGGAATTCATGGTAAAAAGGTTGAGTAAACATGATCCAAGTATTTATTTTGGCATGCACACTTAGCAATCTAAATTTAGCTTAAAATAATGTTTTTATTCCTTTATTCAGTTATTAAATGTTGTATAATTCAGATAACCTTTATGTTTTCAAATGAAATATTTTATAAGAGATCATGACCTGGATGTAGTATCATGTGACTTCATTATCTGCTTTTTACATATGTATGCTATACTTGCAATGATGAAAATAGAGAAATTTCATCAATAGATAAATATCATAAAATGGCTTTTTTTGTCATTTAAAAATCAAAAACATGGAGTCTTAAATGTAGAAGATAAATCTTTAATTCCAGCAATGTGATAAACTGAGCCAATTTGAATCCTGCCCTCCAAAAAACTCTTAGAAGAACTGAGCTCATGCTACCTGCTCTGGTTTTCAGTTCTTTTTGTTTTTGGAACCTGTGGATTTCCCTTTGTTTCTTACAAGCCCAACTATGTTTTAGAAAGTAAGTTATAATTTTTCCAGTGCTTGCAGGTGTTTGTATTCTGGACTTTGCCCCAGAAAAAAAGAGAGAGAAATAAGCTTTAATGTCTAGATTGTAGAGGCACAAGTATTAACACCATGCAGAGACAGGTGGAAGCCATGGGAGCTATGATGAGGAAGGAAATTGGAACCGACACTCCATTAGGACTGTTGAAAGACTTTACCCTCAAATGAGGAGAATAGAAGGATTCCTTCTACAAGGAAGAATGTGTCTGTCTGGCTCTCGGGTGTCGCGGAGAGAAATCTCCCTATGCTTGTGCTATGCATGGATTTGGAGTCCAGCTTTACACTACCTTTTTGGTGTAGAAATTCATCAGGAGAAATGAAAAAACAAACCAGTCCCTACTAAAGATGAACGAATGATAAAAAGAAATCACAAACCAAATGAGGGAGTGATCCATCTTATATGTGACAACAGAAACAACAAATGGAAATATTAGCACACTCTCCCCAAAAACTTGAGATAATAGATTATTCTGAAATATTATACTTCATCAAATCTCAAACACCATTCATTATTTTGTGTACCACCAAGATAGGAAAAAAATTGCCAGTTAAACTTTGATTTGTCATTTTTATTTAAGAGAGAAATGGAGGGGTGAGAAGCATAAGGGGGAAAAAAACCTAATTTGAGGAGGGAAGGGAGTGGGGCAGGCATTTTTAAATAAACTAAACAGAACTTCTGGAAATGAAATGTAAAGTTGTTGAGATTAAACTCTCTGAAAGAGAGATTAGGAGATATGGTGGATAGGATGAAGGATGAGAAGGTCCAAAATGTTCAGTAGGAGAGAGGCAGTATCTGAGGAGTTAATGGCTGAGAATTTTCTAGGGTTGATAAACATTTGACAAAGCATGACTCCTGAGCAGGATATATAAGTAAAAAAATCTTTACCTGGGGCTGTCCTGGTGGCATAGCGATTAAGTGCGCATGCTCCACTTTGGTGACCCCGGGTTCACAGGTTCGGATCCCGGGTGTAGACAGACACACCGCTTGTCAAGCCATGCTGTGGCGGCATCCCATATAAAGTAGTGGAAGACGGGCACGGATGTTAGCCCAGGGCCAATCTTCCTCACAAAAAAAAAAAAAAAATCTTTACCTGGAATAATAGTGAAAAATCAAAACTCTTAAGGACAAAAGAAAAATGTTAAGTCAACTGTACAGAAAATATGGAAGAGACGCAAGACTGTGATCCAACTGACTCATTTTACTGATGTTGAACTGAGTCTCGGGTTAAGTATCTTTCCAAGATATGTAACTATTTATTGACAAAGCGAGGACAAGAGCCTAGAGCTATATGTAATATTCTTAGGGAATAAGCAGTATATAAGAATGCAGTCTCTCTTATGTATTCAAAATAATGAGAACAATAGTATTTAGAACCTCTCCTTCCACCAGCTAAAATTGTTAGCAGACAAAAATAGCAGAAAAAAGTAAAAAACAACAGAACAAACAGAAAACATCATAAAGTGTTTTCCAGCCACAGTGGAATCAGACTAGAAATCAGTAACAGAAAAGTAACAGGAAAATCTCCAAACACTTGATAATTGAACAGTACACTTCTAAATAATCCTTGAATCAAAGAAGTTTTATGGGAAATAAAAAAAATACATTGAACTCAATGAAAATGAAGACAGCATATCAAAATTGGTGGAATGCAGCTAAAGCAATGCAGGGAAATTATATCAGAAGAGGAGAAGTCTCAAATCAGTAATCCAAGCTCTCTCCTCAAGAACCTAGAAAAAGAAGACCAAAATAAACCAAAGGTGAGCAGGAGAAAGGAAATAATAAAGAGCAGAAATCAATGAAACTGAAAACAGAAAAATAATAGAGAAAATCCGTAAAACCAAAAGCTGGTTCTTTGAAAAAGCCAATGAAATTGACAAACCTCTGTTAAGATTTACAAAGCTAAAAAGAGAAAAGACACAAATTGCAAGTATCAGGAATGCAATAGGGGATATCACTACAGACCCTGCAGATATCAAAAGGATCACAAAGGAATACTACAAACTACTCTAGACATATAAATTTGACATCTTAGACGAAATGACCATTTCTAAAGTACAAACTATCACAACTCTCCCAGTATGAAATAGATCATTTGAATAGCCCTACAACTAGTAAGGAAATTTAATTTGTAGTTAAAAGCTTACAAAAAAGAAATCTCTAAGCCTAGATGTCATCACGGGAGAATTCTACCAGATGTTTAAAGAATTAACACAATTTCTACATAATCTCTTCACAAAATAGAGAACACTTCTCCACTCATTTTATAAAGCCAGTTATCAAAAATAGTACAAAAGAGGAAAGTGCAAAAATTCTTAATAAAATGCCAGCAAATAGAATTCAGCAATATATAAAAATGATTTTCTACCAAGGCAAAGTAGAGTTTTTCCCCAGAAATAAAAGGCTGGTTCAGTATTCAAAAATTAATCAATGTAATTCATCATATTAAAGGAGAAAATCACATGATCATATCAATGCAGAAAGAGCATTTGACAAAATTCAGTACGCTTTTGTTCTAAAAGCCTACATGTTGGATATGATGTGGTATGGTAAAGTCAGTGTGGCCACAGGAGGAAATGAGTACGAGGCTTGGAAGAAAGGAGTTTATTAGAGGAGGTCACCAAATGCCACTTAGGGGATGCACCAGGTTTTGGTCAGGTGGCAGAAGGCAGGAGCAACGGAAAGCTTAGGCCAGAGCCTTTATTGGGGTTTCCATGAGAAAGGCAGGACAGGGTAGGGTAAACAGTTTAGGATTGGCTAGTTTGAATAATTCCAGTGGGCATTAGGGCAGAGGAGTGCTCTCTAGTTGTCTGGTATCTGACCCTGGGATGATTCAGGGCAGAGGAAATATTGGCTTGGTGTGTGAGGGTTAGATAAGGAGGTGATTGGTTTGCATATGAAAGACATGTTCAGTGCAGCTCTTTGCTGTCTGTAAGAATTGGCTAGCCCTGGGAAGGACAGTATCTCCTCAGGTCTATAAGGCCTCCAAAATGCCAGAGCATCAACAATACAGAAAATAAGAAAATAAAGTTAATATAATTGGTCCTGTGATGAATGGATGCCAAACAGACAAATAATCTAAGAAAACAGAACATCATTAATGATAAAAACTCTTAAGGAAACTAGGAATAAAGGGGAACTTCCATAAGTTGATAAAGAACATCTATTAGAAAACCTACAACTGTTTCATGCTCAATCATGAGAAACCAAATTCTTTCCCCCTAAGGTTGGGAATGAGGCAAGGATGTCCATTCTTACCGCTGTTCTTCACCATAGTTAGTACTCAAAATTCTAGCCAATGCAGTAAGCCTAGAAAAGGAAATAAAAGGCATACAGATGGTTAAGGAAGAAATAAGAAATAAAACTGTCCCTATTTGTAGAAGGCAATAATCCTGTTTGCTTTATGGTCAAACATTTGATCATAATTTAAACTCGGTGCAAAATCAAGTTATATTTTGAAAAGTATAGTTACATACTCTGGGGCTGTGGAAAAGGTATAATACTCTGTATTCCTACTAAAAGATACCATATTTGGATAATTTCTTATTGTTTTGTTGTTTTTTTCTGCTTTCACTTGTCTGTTTATATTGCTTCTAATCTTTTGCCTTATTCTATACCCAATTGATAGATGGAGACTTGATTCCACTTCTCCTCTGTGGAATGAAGCGCATAGGCTTTGTGACAACTATTTACATTCATAATTCTTGCTTACTGCCAAGTTCCCAATTGTAGTACTGAAGTTGAGGTTATTAGAACTCAGGCCTCCACACATACGGGATGTTCACATATTTCCATTGTTTGTATCTCCTTATTTTAAAGTTACAGTTATGTTTCAGCCTTTAGAGATTAAAGATTGTACGAAGTTATAGGGTTTTTGCATCAGATTTATGTCTGTAGTTGTAGAGCTGAGTTTTTTCAATCTCTTGTTTCAAACACAACTCCACCCTTTTTCCTCTTCCCCAAGGAAAGAAACCATAACTTATAGGTTCTTGAATAGAGAAATCCTGTGATGATGGCAATAAAAGAGAGAGGGCATGAAAAAGATAAAAATTATTAGAAAAAAGGAGCCTAGATGATGAAAAGAAGGAATGTTTATTAATGGTTCTAGGACTTGTACTCATCACAGAAATTGTATGTGAATCCCTATGCTGAGAGGTAATGCTTCTTGGTAGTAATGATAATAATAATACCACCTGTTTTCCCTCTCTTAGGACTACAGAGACATCATTGACACTCCAATGGATTTTGCTACCGTCAGAGAAACCTTAGAGGCTGGGAATTATGAGTCACCAATGGAGTTGTGTAAAGATGTCAGGCTTATTTTTAGTAATTCCAAAGCATATACACCAAGCAAAAGATCAAGGGTATATAATTAAATTTTCTTTTACGTTTAAATTAAATGAAATCAGTAGGAAAGTATGTTAAGTAACTAAGTGTTGCTTTTATTTAAAATTTAGAGCAAAATTGACTTCCTATTATGTTCTTAATGGTATCCTAGTGGAAAAAAGAATTCACATCTTTCTACTTTGTTCCTTCTGTGAAATAGGACTGATGTCACCAATGTTTAGGAATGGTTACTTTTCTTGGAAAAAAAAGTGATTTAATAGATACCACATGTGTATTGTCCTGGTACATATTAGGGCTATGTGGACCTAACTTTTCCAGTTATTTTCCACATTAATGGAAAGGAGCATTTTTGTGAATGATTTATAAAAATGATTAAAGCTATAAATACCTCTCTTCGGCCAGACAAGACATCACAAAAGCATGATATATGGAAATGAAATGAGAAAGAATAGATGCTAGTTCTAGGTAGCAATGGAAAACAGGTTCAGACCCTCAGGGATGGTTTCAGTATGGTAGAGTTTACAGGAATTTTGTCTATATGAGCCCATCTGCATTCATAGTAGGGCGCCCTTCTTTAAGACTCTCAAAGCATGGACGATTTCTAATCTAAATTAAGAAATAATTTAATTGTAAAAATGCTTCAGTTTTACTCTTGCTCAAAAGAGATTGGGAAAAAGTAATATTTAAATTCCAAAAGCTTTTTGCTAGAAAAATATTTAAATTATATGTTAATATTTACTGAACAGGCATTTTCCTTTGAGGAATGTTTGAACGGTTTTTTTTCCTCTTACCATAGATTTACAGCATGAGTTTGCGCCTGTCTGCTTTCTTTGAAGAGCACATTAGTTCAGTTTTATCAGATTATAAATCTGCTCTTCGTTTTCATAAAAGAAATACAATAACCAAAAGAAGGAAGAAAAGAAACAGAAGCAGCTCTGTTTCCAGTAGCGCTGCATCAAGGTATTTGATTTCTTTAAATAGCATTAACCGATCTATAACTTTGTCATCTAAATGATAGAACTTGGTGTTTTTTAATACTTCCTTTACTATTCCCTATATTGCAGAATGATATATTTGACATGCAAGTTCCTATGATGTGGAGGATTTTTAATCTTTTAACTAAAGCTATACTAGTGTAAGTGCTTAAATTCAAACTGCTAAATCTATACAGTAAAACAGCATTTTTAGGCTAGTGATGGCATCATGCTTTCTGTCATATAACTATAGCATTTACGGCGATCCTTCACTAAATTTTCACTTTTCAAAGGCTCACAACCATATGAAATCCACTACAAATCTCATATTTTAACATATTTCATAATAGTACAAATATTGAATTCAACAGTATTATAAAACTATATTTTATTCGCCCACATAGAGCTATAACAATGACTAATGACACTATTTTATTTACAGCCCTGAAAGGAAAAAAAGGATCTTAAAACCCCAGCTAAAGTCAGATGTCTCTACCTCTCCATTCTCTACACCTACACGATCAATACCACCACGGCACAATGCTGCTCAAATAAATGGTAAAACAGAATCCAGTTCTGTGGTTCGAACTAGAAGCAACCGAGTGGTTGTAGATCCAGTGACCACTGAGCAACCATCTACTTCTTCAGCAGCAAAGACATTTATTGCTAAAGCTAATACATCTGCAATGCCAGGGAAAACAAGTAAGAATCAGTTACAGTTTCTAAATTAAAGTATAAATAATGACTTTTTTAACTTAAGCTTTTATTTTGCCAAATGAAATATACTGGATTTTAGAAAATTCCAGTAGGCATTGTTGGTTTTGCTTTCTTTATTGTTTTTTTTCTTTTTTTAAAGTTTTTAATAAGAAAAAGAATATTGAGGTTTAGGAGTGTCAGTGTAAAATAATGGTTAAAAATGGCAACTCTGATCCAAACTGCCTGAATTTAAATCCTAGTACCCAGACTTATTAGCAGTTTGCCAAGACTTGCCTTCATAATCCTGAAGTGACTGGACAGCTTCTAAAAGGTCTGAAACTATTAAGAATTTGTGTATGCTTTTTCCCTGTTTGAAAGTAGATTCCCTAAGGAAAGTTTAAGCATCCCCTAGATTTTATCCTCTTGGCTAATTGGTTAGAAGTGATCCCAACCTTCTTGCTTGTTTTTAGGTTAAATAATTCTTAGCATTTCATTTTGTTTGTGTGTGTGTGTTTTAGTTCTGGAGAATTCCGTGAAACATTCCAAAACCTTGAATACTCTTTCAAGTCCTGGTCAATCCAATTTTAGTCATGGCACTAGGAATAATTCTGCAAAAGAAAACATGGAAAAGGAAAAGCCAGTCAAACGTAAAATGAAATCATCTGTGCTCTCAAAGACATCTACTATTTCAAAGTCATCAGCTGTCATTGAGCAAGGTAAGGTGTTATTTGTATCTTCCAGGGTACAGTAGATCTTCCTTAAAATTGATGCTTTTGTTGGAGTTAGCATTTATATCCACTTTTTAGGTTGCTCATTTAAAAGTCACATTCTATATTAGTTGATAAATTTAGTGAGACACCCTTGGATTTGCAGCTTGTGCCAAAAGCATGTTGTATTGTCATTAAACTTAAAAAGCCAAGAAAAACTTGCTATATGGAAATAAAAAATTTTAGAATCAAAGGCTTTTAATGATGTAAATTAAATAGTTTCTAACTTCATTATTACAAAACCTTAAAAAGTATATCCAAGAAGTTTAAATTGGATTTATTTAACCCAATGTAGCAGTCTTCACTTTCTTAGGAAAATTGTTTGTATTACATCACAAAATGCAACACACTGACCTTTACTAAATAAAGGTTGTCTACAGACAGACCTCTATTCTAAAATACAACTTTTGACCCTTTTACAGTTATGCTTCTAGGTTCTTTTGTCTGCTCATTTTCGTTGTAAAGGTTTATGTTTGCAAGATGGAGACAGTAACTGATAGGATATACCCTATGACATGTCAAAACAATTACGGCTTCTTGGTAGCAGACAGCTCAAGAATAAGCATTTTGTGTCATGACTTCCAGTATGTGTCTAAAACATTTCCTCTTCAATGTTCTCCCCAGAAACGTCACAAAATTTAATTTTTCTACTGAAACGTCCTCATTGTGATTAATGGCATTGGCGTCTATCTACCTACTTAAGCTTAAAATCAGGGAATCATCCTCACTTGCTCTTCAGTATCCAAATCTACTTGACAATCTTTGGTTTCTATTTGTTTCTGCCTCCTTCACACCTTTAAGAACCATTTCTTCCTTGCCATTCTCACTTCCATGACCTTAACTCAGGCCTCCATAAGTTCTCACCTGGACTGTTGTCCTGGTTTCCTAACTGGTCTCCCTGCCTCACTTTTCAATTCTTGCTTACCCAGTCCATCTTCTAGATTGCAGCCAAAGAGATCTTTCTGATCATTTCTAGCATTTGTGCGTGCGTGCGCACGCACACACACACACACACACAATTAAAATCCTTCCCTGCCTTCAAATATACGTGGAATCGGATTTTAATGTTTTGCCTTGTTATATAAGACTCTTCATTACTTGGCTGTTGCCTAACATTCCAGCTTTCCTTACTTTCTTTCTCCCTTTTATGTCCCAGCCATACTAAACCATGTGGAAGTCCCTGAATATTGTTGTCCTCTTCTTCCTTCTTTGGAATGTTTTTTTTCTCCCAGTTTAGTTTCCTTTTATCTTTCAAGCCTCACTTTGAAATGTCATCTTCTCCAGGAAACCTTCTCCTGGGTTATTTAGACAGACTCAAGCATTTCTTTATGTTCCCAGAACACCCTATTCATTGCCTTTTGTGGCACTTATAATGTTGATAGAATTATAATGTTGATAGAATTAGTCTTTTTTTACATGTCTTTCTCTGGTAGATTCTGAACTCTCATGTTTAATTACTCATTTTTTAATCACCTATACTTAGTATATAGTGGACAATAAGTGTTTGAATAAATAAGCAAATGACTTTGTATATGAATGTTTTACATTTTTATATTTGCTTCCTTTCTGAACTGAAATCAAAGTTTTGAATAGTATATTGGCCTTGCTTCTGCCACTCCTAAATCCTAGAGAAATCAAATGTACATAGTTAGTTGGTTCTAGCATTATGATAGGGGGAGGTCCAATAGCCAGTATGATTAATAATTTTTGAGTATTACAAATACACAAGGGTATCAGTACAGTAGAGAAATACAATTAGCTGTTAAATAACTAATTAATGATGACTTATTACATAAATATTGACACCTGAATTAATTATTGGAATCAAGAACAGTGCTGTCCAGTAGAAATATAATACAAGCTACATATGTAATTTTAAATTTTCTAGTAACAGTGAACAGGTGAAATTATCAATTTTAATAACATTTTATTTACTCCATTATATCCAAAATATTGTCATTTCAACATGTAATCAATATTTCAAAATGTACACTGCTTCAGTATTCAAATTTAATTAGAAATTCAGTTCTTCAGTTGCGTAGCTACATTTCAAGTGCTCTGTAGCCACGTGGTTAGTAGCTACCTTATTGGACAGCAGAGGGTTCAGATCAGTGATTTTTCAACCTTTTTTTAATTTAATTAAGAGAGCTACATTAGTTCTTAACCATTTTAGGTTATATATTGCTTTGTCAAGTTGATGAAATCTGCAGTCCTTTGCCCAGAAAATGCATAAAGGCATATCCACACAAAATTTGGACCATTTCAAGGAGTTCCTGGAGTCCTTCTGTAGAACATTTATAGTGGGTACACGGACTGGATATTTAGACCTTTGTCAGTAGTCTTAATGTAAAACAAAAAGATACACAGACTCCTCAGGCAGGTTAAGTGTAATTGTTTGTTAGAAAAAACTTGACTACTACTACTACCACCACCACCACCACCACCACCACACACACACACCCCCACCCACACACCCCCCCCCACACACACACACACCCCTCCCCTGCCCACCCTCCCCTCATCCTTAGGGAAAACCACTAATCTAAAGAAAGTCACTGTACTGTGGGATTTGCCTTCTCCCTCTGCTACTGGCCCTGACCTTTTGTGAATCTCTTGATGGTTTTTTCTTGATATTTACGAAGTAAAACTCAAACCCATAACAAAAAATACCATTATGAAGAAGCATTCTCTTCAAAAGCAGTTTCCATATCTTTATGGATTTCCTTTAGAATATTGCATTGCAGATCACCCACCACAAGCAAATAAAACTTCAGATTTTTGGAAGAACAAAAGCTAGTGGTAGTACATGTATGTCATCTTTTTCCTTCATCAAAAAGGCTAATAGCGTTTTTTTTTTAACCACGGAAGGGCAGTTCATCATGATCTCCAGATCCTACAGATTTAGAATTTGATCTATAGACTTTTCTTTTATTTTTTTTATAAAGTATAATGGCCCTTATCATGATGTTTGTTACAGTCGGATTTTAATCATGGTACTGGTGGCACACACAGTGAATTTGACTGATAAATGCAATCAGTATTGCTTATGATTATAAATTAGTCATTTGCCATTCGATTACATAAGGAGATAGGACTGTTTCAAAAAGAGCCTGTGAAGAAAACTGCCAGTTAGTTGTTTTTTTAATCCTCTTTAAACAATTCTAGAATATAATCCGTGACCAAGAGTAACTTATTTCTACTCTTGTACATAGGATAGATGAAGAATGTCAAAGCCATGGTAATTTTTCTCTAGAATGTAACTGAGGTAAATTATGTCAGTAGACGTACTCCTAAACCTCTTGCATAGTAGTATTAGGAGAGGAGATCCTTTTTACTTCTGAGGAATGTAAGGAAATATTTAAATATAAACTCTTCTCTGATATTATGATCATCACATCCAAAGGGGGATCAAATAAGAGTTAGAATCATTCCAGTCTTGATAGTTACTTTTTCTTCCATCCCTAGTAGAAAAAGTGATTAGAGGAAAGGAAAGGGGGATGATAATGCTTGCTTATTTATTCAGGTTACCAAGTTAAAAGGTCGTGGATTTTATACAAAGATTATTTTCCATAATTGAGCTTCTTGAAGGTAGAATACAGAAAAACCCTGTGTTTAATGAGGTAAATAAAGTGCTTTGTGGTTATTAAGCTCCATATAAGTAAACAGGGTCATTTGTGTAATGAAAACAGCGCTCATGCATTAGAATGTGTAGTGAAGGTAGTAGGAGTAAGAAACCTTCGCTAATCCCAGTTCTATCATAATTTTCAGTATTAACGTAGATGAGTTATTTATTTGCTCTGAGTTTCATTTCCCTCATGTGAAGTCATTAATGACTTCAATAAGGATCTTTCCTCCTCTGTGAGTTTTAAGTAGAAAATAAATAATAGTATTAAACTATTAGCTTTCTGTTCTTTTTCTCCCTTTAGTAAAAAAAAAAAAAAATTAGGATTATGTTATTATATGTATATAAGTATAGCAATGGCCTACAACTAGTTTGAGGGTCAAATAAAAAAGCAATTCCATATATTAAGTGTGCTGTTGTTCCCTTTTAGCAGATTGTAAGAACAGTGCTCTTGTACCAGGAAGCATTCAAGTAAATGGCCATGGAGGGCAGCCGTCGAAACTTGTGAAGAGGGGACCTGGAAGGAAACCTAAGGTAGAAGTTAATACCAATAGTGGTGAAGTTATACACAAAAAAAGGGGTAGAAAGCCCAAAAAGCTACAGCACACAAAGCCAGAAAATTCAGAGCAAAATAACGTGCATCCCATCAGAGATGAAGTAGTTCCTTCTTCAACATGCAATTTTCTTTCTGAAGCTAATATTGTAAAGGAGGATTTGTTACAGAAAAAGAGTCGTGGAGGCAGAAAACCCAAAAGGAAGATGAAGACACAAAAACTAGACTCAGATCTCATAGTTACAAATGTTAAAATGCTAAGGAGAAGTAACCGAAAAAAGACAGATGATCCTATGGATGAGGAAGAAGAGTTTGAGGAACTTAAAGCCTCTGAACCCCACATGAGAACTCGAAACCAAGGTCGAAGGACAGCTTTCTATAATGAGGATGACTCTGAAGAGGAGCAAAGGCAGCTGCTGTTCGAAGACACCTCTTTGACTTTTGGAACTTCTAGTAGAGGACGAGTCCGAAAGTTGACTGAAAAAGCAAAAGCTAATTTAATTGGTTGGTAACTTGTACCAAAATATTTTACTTCAAAATCATAAAGCAGGTACAGTTAAGGAATATGTAGAACTAAGGCTTCTGCTTCCTTGCTGCTATGATGGATTAGGGAATGTTATGATTTGATTTGCAAAAAAACCAACAAATTTCCAAGACACTTCACTTCTTTAAATGAATATATATATATAAATATATACATATATATTTTAAATGTTTGCTATTTATTGCCCTTAGATAGGTTATGTATTTCAACATTCATTTCATTCACTGTTCAAAACAAAAGAAATTGAGGACCTATAATGAATTCCCAGTTTATTTCTGGAAAAGACAGTTCTGCTACACTCTTAAGGAGCATAATATTCCTAGTGATAAAGCATTTCATGTTAAAATGAATTATTTTTGACCAAGCCAGGTACATTTCTATCATACAGAAGTCGTGCCCCTAGGAAGACAGATGTTATCAGAGTAGCAGTAAGTTAAGAAGTGTTTTCTCTAAAGATAAATATAAAATTCCCACCATTTGATACCCTAAAAAGTTTAATTTTAAATTGTAGAATGTTCATCTACAAAGAATCTAGAGGAGGCTTTTGCTGTATTCCATTTCTGCCAAACGTAAGAGAAAATGTACTGATGAAAAGGAAACATATCCACATTGGAAAACATTTGACTGTCTAATTTTTCAGACCTTGATTCTTATATCAATCACTCAATCTCTGTTTATTGTGCCAAAGACTGAGAATCAGTGCAGTGGAAAGCCTGTTTTTGACTGTCAAGACAGCATACACTTTTCAATATTGGAAAGGCTGTATATTATTCTAAAGAGCAAGTTATTAAAGAGTTATGCTGAGATGTATCTTTTTTTGGTACTAATAGTAGAAAATAATGCACTGGTGGGTCCTTTGACAGAGATGTTTTAGAGAAAATGTTTAAGTGGTTAAAGGATTCAAGGAAAATACAGGAAAAAGGTATGGGATTTGATGTTTACTTGTTGATCTGGATTAATGTCATTTCTAAAGTTTAGACATATCTAATAGGCTAAAATGACTTACAAAGAAATGTGTCTGTGTGTGTATGTGTATATATTGCTAAATGGGTATAATTAAATATATATACAAACACATACTTATATACTATTACCCAGGTATAAATTCTTTTTTCAGGATTTTTTAGATAGTGGTAGAATAAAAATAATTTTAAAATGTCATACTTTATAGTTTAATTTTAAGGGGAAGATTGGTTATTTTCAATTATTAAAGGTTAAAATAGGCCAAATCACTTTTTATGCAATCATGTTTTATACAGTGGTCTCATTGCACATTGTGTTTTTTCTGCACTTTTTACGGTATCCTTATCACGCTGGTATGTCAATATACACCCTGAAGAAAAATTCCATTTAATGATTGTGCCTTGTATTCTCTTATTTTTTGCATCATTAGTAAAATTAAGTTGTCTATTGTAAATGATAACTATATGACTTAGGAGAATGTATTGCTATATGTACTGCTATGGGAAAGGAAAGCAGTTATTTATTTGTTTATGGTACAGTTAGTTATTTTATACCTTAAAAACCAACAAATACCATTTCTATTGTTTAAAAATTATTGTCCATTTTTTTAAAAGTTTAAAGAATGTAGTATTTTCTGAGGACTGGTATGGTACAAAAATGTAACCAAAATTTTCAGATACTACATTTTTAAAAAGTGAGGATGGCAAAATATGTATCAGCATGACCCTGATGTAGAAAATAAAGTCTTTAATTGAACCTTGGCAAATACAATACATAATTATGTCTTTACTCATTTCTGGTAGGGATAAATGTTAGCTGTCATTTAATTGTCTTGAAGAAGAGTGGAAAGTGATGCATTTGGGCTTTTTAGATCGTTTGTAACTAAATTTGTACAGAACTCCTCCTGTGAAATTAAGTAAACCATTTTCCAGATCTTAACTGGATTGCTGTGATTTTGCAGTTGAAAAATAATTTCCAATTTTTCAGGTTTTTTGTATATTTATTTTTTTCTAACAGATATATTTAACTATATAATTAAAATTCAGTAGTTAAACTCTTCATAATGCAGAAATGGATGGCTTGGTTGTGTAGTAAAATGAGTCTTTCAGTTACACCATTATTGAAAATAATAGTGTCTATGTTTGAAATTTAAGTCATTAAAGTAATTTGTTGCTTTTGAAGGCAATCTATTTGAAACGTAATTTCCTGATGTTATCTGCATTGTGTTGGGAAAAAAAGACTATAAATCCATTTTTATAAAAAATGTGTACAGTTTTAAGGTGTATACAGAAAAAGGAAGAGCGTACAGTCTTAGAGTGGAATGTGCCTCTACGATGTACCAGTTAGTTCTAACTCTTGAGCAAAGAAATGAGTATTTATCATCTTACCAGCAACAAGTAAACGTATTACTCCTGTTGTAAAGACACTGTATATTTATGACCTTATTTGGACATTATTAGACACTGGTTTCTTAGTAAAGCAAAATGACTTGGATCAGATTCTTTGTAATTGAAACACTTAAAAATATATTAGTAATACCAGATATATTTAGATTTTATAGTTTTATAATTTAGCTTCTATACATTGGAAAATTTGAATTGAGAAATTTAAGTCATCACCATATTTTGGTTCCGTTTGACCACTTGGAAAAATTGTCCTCTTGGAGACAGTGACACCATGTATGTACTGTTTATAGGCCAAACGGAAATGCTGGCAGTTGTCTTAGGTGAGCAATAAAAAATCTCAAGTTTACTGAAAGTTTCAGAAATATAACTTGTTACATGCATGGAAAATGTAAATTTATGTATTTTTAAGTACATGACTCTAATATTCTCTCCCTCCACCCTAACATTTTCAAGTCCCAATCCAATCTTATAAAATCATAAAATGTTGGAAATAAGTAGTTAAAACATCCAATCTAATTACAGTCTCACAACGCTGGGCAATGGATATATACCTTCTTAAAATTTTATCCTTTGCAACCTGCTATTATGGCATTGGATTATTTTCTACATATATTTATGTACTAAGGATTCATTGGTCTTGTTTCCATTGTCTTTATTATTGCACAGCTTCACTACAAATTTGAAGACTTATTTGATAGCATTATTACAAAACTATCTTCCTCCTTAAATTTAATTAGAATAACTGTATAGAATATTTGTGAGCTTGATTAGGTCACATCTGAGGTGTGAGTTTGGCCGAATTTAGCATCACTTGGAAATTAATTACATAAGATAAACACTGATCAGCAAATAGATCCTCGCACAGCATGTATGTTAACATCTAGAACTGTCCCTTATCTGCAGTGCAGTAGATTAACAAATATATTCAAACATTGTTAGTTATGTCATATTAGCAACATTTACATGTTTTAAAATATGATTTGTAATATAAATTAGTTCTTCCAGTTAATAGCATTTACTTTAATTCTAGCATTCCGTTTTATACATACAAACATAACCTGTGTATCTCTCTCCAATGTCAACTGGAAGCAGTTTTGATTTTCAGTTTTCTATCTGATGAAAACACATTGTTATTCTGAATGTTTTTCTTCACCTGAAATTTATTTTTGAGTAGGTTGAAAGGACCAAGATACTTGAGTGTTTAAAGGGCTTACAAGTATTCTTCCTATATGCAGGAAATACATAATTTTAAAAGTCATAACAGGGGAAGTACTTTTATGTTCTGTGAATTACTCCCTTACTTAAAAAGTATATTTTACATAACAGGTTGAGACATGGTTTAGTTATATTTAGGTGAGAACTTATTTTCCTATTAAAATTGGAAAAATATACATTTTCCTTCCCTCCTTGAACTTCCCCTCAGTTCCCCAAATTTCCAAGTGATTTAAACTAAATTAATATTACGTTTACTAAGAAACTGTTTTTGTTCTTAATTATACTGAGCTAAGCACTCCAAATGAAAAGTCATTTTGTACTATATAGTACCCAAGAGGTCACACTGAGTTAGAAGACTGTAGGTACCACTTTTGACGCTCCAGAGATAAACTTCGTACACTCTGCAGTAAAACAATTAGAAAATATTATGAGCTATAAAGATATATTATTTTTTGTTTTGATAGCTCTGTGTCAAAATACTTTTTTAATGCAGATAAAATCATCAGGAAATTAACCTTTTACGGCACAAACCAAATACATGGTAGTGGGTGGCTATGAGTTTCTACATTTAAGGAGCTGAGTGAGTAGGTTTGAGATGATAGTACACACGCGTAGGATGCAGGTGCACACGTGCTCCTTCTAAGATTGTGCGTGTTGATTAATCACAGTGATAAACTATAAATTGAGACAAAAGAAAGTTACATTTTTGGACCATATTAAAACTGCAAGAAGGTGAGGTCTTATTAAAGATCTTTTAGAAAACTGTTAAATCCTGTCACAATGTTTAGACATGTAGAATGTAGCTCAATTTTTAAAAAGTAACTGACCTAGAGGGTTAAAGTTGAAACTGACACATTTTCAAATTAAAATTATGCTTATTTTGTACAGAAAGCGATGTTAAACACAAGCAAATGTGTTGTATGTAATAAGTAACACAGAGTTTAAAGACAAATTAATTATTTAGCTTTATTGAGGTTTTTGTTTGTTTTCCTTTCGGAAGCCTGGAGTATCATGTTATAAGCGAAGTCTCACGCCAGAATAGCAGCGCCCTTTCTTTTTGTACATATTGACTGGACCTTTCTTTACTGTTACGTGAACACTTTCTATGTTAGTTTTGATGCATAATTCTTTGAATCCTTTTATACAAACTAGAATGTATGTGTAAGAATTCCTGTCCCTGCAATGTAGTAACTACAAACTTATTTTTAAATAAATAGAAAACTTGTTTTTCTAAGCTATTTTGTGGAGCCTCGTGATTTATTATTTGTCTCTTTTTTTTTGGCACCACATGAAGCACTCAGTACATAATTTCAACAGGCAGTATACCAAAGAATTTGTTATGTAAATGCTGGCACATTAAGAGTTTCCAATGCCCTGTCTGTTTAGCAAAATATTAAGATAACTAGCCAATTAAAGACTGTGGGTACCCTAATGTCATTTAATTCCAAAATAACTGAAGGTTAAAAATAAGTCATTTGCCTTTTTTTTTTTTTTTTTTAAAGATTTTATTTATTTTCCCCCAAAGCCCCAGTAGATAGTTGTATGTCATAGCTGCACATCCTTCCAGTTGCTGTATGTGGGACGCGGCCTCAGCATGGCCGGAGAAGCAGTGCGTCGGTGCGCGCCCAGGATCCGAACCCGGGCTGCTAGCAATGGAGAGCGCGCACTTAACCGCTAAGCCATGGGGCCGGCCCAAGTCATTTGCCTTTTAATGTATACACTTAAAAAAATTGATTTGTTATTATGTATAAGTTACTGTACTGGGTAATAAATACTTCAGTATTTAGATATTTCTGTAAGATATATTTCAAAGGAATAGTTTGCACAAGTATTTTCTCAAAAATGTGAAGTGAAATTTCTGGGGAAAAAATCAAATGGAGGAATGAGGAAAAAGTTTCACTTGTTAAGCAGTTATCCAAAATGAGATAAAGCTGTTGCTGTTTTCCTAGAAATTTGTTCAGATTGGCATACATTTTTATTGACTTACTGAGAAGCCCAATTTTAGTATGAAGAATACATAAGGCTATAATAAATGACAATTCAGGTTAAGCACATGAGGGGGTGATTTGTGATTTTGTGCTATTAATGATCACTTCCCCATAAGAAATTTTGCTTAAATGGCTTTGTATAAAATCAATTTCTAAGTTGAGGAAAGCAGGTAAACATTCTTGAGTATCTTTTCTTTTTCTCTCTAAGGTATGCTGATACTAATACCTAGTATACTTAGAAGAACCAGCCAAGAAAAATTAATTTTCAGCAACCACTTTCTACCGGTTTCTCTTTTGTAGTAACATCAACTTTATGTTCTAGGCTAATTTTCCCCATTATTTAAGAAAGAACAGTAAGATTAAAAAAGCACAAAACTTATGTTCCTTGCAATATAATACCTTGTATTTGTAATCTTTTCACACTTAACACGTTTACCATATATCGATTACTCTTTGTTTTTGTTTGGGAAAAGAATAGTGGGAAGGAGTCAGTGAAGTATCTTTCTGCCTAATAAGCTAGACAGGTTGGCAGCACGGTATAATGGAATGAACCAGACATGGAGTTGAGTAATTTCATCTCTTGGAGCTTCACTTTCCTCATCTGTAAAGTAAAACAATTGATTAGATATTCTGCAAGGTCTAATGCAGTTCAAATAGCCTATGAGTATTTCTCATGTGTATATTGTCCTGTAAACTCATGGCTCAATCTTGGCTTTTCTATTTAGTCTCTAAATAAAATATGCCATTTAATGTATAGCTTTCAAGCAAACTGTGTCTGTGGCCATGACCTGATTGTAATAAGTGTGAGATATAATGAGGAGTTTTGACTGTTGGTTGCAACACACTATAAATTGTGAGTTGAGTTGAAATATTTGTTTAGTATTAATAAAAAGTACTCAAGTTTGTGATTTTCCAGGGCCCTCTGGGAAATCTCAAAGATAGTTTCCTTGTAAAACACATCCTGAAATTTTTATTTTAGGATCCAGTCTTGGGAAAGCAAAATCAAAAGTTTTCAGAGGCGATTTAATCACTTGACAAGATAGGATCACTGGTGCCTGAGAATAATAATTGGTTTCTCGTTTAATAAAAATGAAATAAAATATTTAAAAATAAATATAGAAGGCAGAACAATTTTAAGGAAACATCTTTCACAACTGAGAAACTTTTGTTCTTTGTTTTGGTCTTTTAATAAGGACATTATAGAGACAGAACAAAAATGAAATACAGAAAAATCTATCTGAACATTATACAGAAGTTAAAGTGCACCTTAGTCTTCTTTCGAGCTCTTTAAGAACGATTTTTTATTTTAACAGAGAAAACCAAATTCTAGTTTGGTATTGACATCATACGGAGCAGGAAAGGTTTCTTAAGCTCTTCCTTCCCCCTCCTCGTGAATAGGTTCATCAAAGCTGGGGTAATTACGCCAAATTTTTAACACACTTTATAGTTTCTTTTCAGTTTCTTATTCCCTCTTCTGATAGATACTCAAGTTTTTCATGTTTTGGAACAAATATACACTTCAGGACAAACTTGGTCCTTGAAAAACAAACTCATTCCGTTATTCTGACACTTAATTGTATTTCTCTGTCACTACTTAGCCTTCATCTCAGCTGCCTATATTAATTACGAATTTTAACCAAAGTAACTAACTTCTATTTCACAGAGAAAACTGAAAGGAAAGTAACTGAAAACTGTCATATGCAAGCATTTTTGCAGAATAGCAAAGCTCATGAATACACATAACACAATTTTGAAACCTTAATGTTGCAAAAATGAACATGTTCATTAAATACATGACCCAAAGATAGCCACTCCATAGTATACAAATAAAGAAGAAAAGGTAAATAAAATTATGCCTAGTGAGCAATATTTCAGTATTGAATCTTACAATTAAATACGTATATAATGATTATCCATTAACTCAATTTAATATTAGTCCAAATTTTAAGCTACCTGAGGATCTTGGAAGTCATGTTCAAGCTGACATACTATAAAATGTGATTACTGTTATAAAAACATTTGTCAGAATTGTTCAATTTATTTGAACACATTTTATGTTTTTAGCTATTCCAAATATTATGTAAGAGTAATATTAGCTTATCTAGTCAGTAGACCAGCATAAGAAATTTAGGGGCTTCAGATTAACTCATCTCTTCTTGAGAAAGCAAACCCAGTCTTCATTAAAAAATAAAACATATTCTTGTATTTTACTCCATACTTATGTAGAAAAGACACAGCCATTGTTTTTTAAAGATTTTATTTATTTTATTTTTTCCCCCCAAAGCCCCAGTAGATAGTTGTATGTCATAGCTGCACATCCTTCTAGTTGCTGTATGTGGGACTCGGCCTCAGGATGGACGGAGAAGTGGTGCCTCGATGCGGACCCGGGATCCGAACCCGGGCCACCAGCATTGCAGCGCGCGCACTTAACCACCAAGCCACAGGGCCGGCCCGCCATTGTTTTTTAAAAACCAAAATTATTAAATCAGTTTAATTTGCCCAAAGATTCACCTTAATTATATGAACTGGGATTCTTACATTAAAATGTTTGTGAGCTAGTTGTTTTTGTAAGAAAGATTGATTTTAACGTCTCTTACTTAAAAGTACTAGATATTCAATTTCCCTGTTTTCTGTGAATTGGGGAAATATTAGATTTATAAAAATGCATTTATCTCTATAAACCAAAAGCGCTCCTTTAAAGTCCTTTTAAGAGATGTTATAGTTCAACTTATTAATACCCTCTAGGAGTAGGAAGTCATTTCACACTTGACAAGAGCGTAAAGGCTTTTCTTAGTTATAGATGCAAACCCAGAGATCTCACAGCGTCAATTCTACAGCTTTAGCTGCAAGTCAAACATAAACACAAACACAAAATCTCACTAGTGCAGATTTTAAAAAGTTGTTTTCCTTTCTTAACTGATTTGAGCTCACAAAGAGAAAAATAGAAAACAAAGAGACAAGATTTTAAAACCATCTCGCACCCAACAGAGGTTAGATCATGTCTCAGACCATAAAACAAAATTACCCAATCATTACCGCCACCAACAAACAGCCTATCAGTCACGAACAAACCAAAAGCAAAACCAATCCACGACAGCACATAGAAAAGTAACCCATATCAAAGATTTTATTCAACGCAATGAGAGAGCCAGTAAGATGCTAAGACCAGTTCAAAGAGCATTTGAAGAGGTAGGTATTTACAGAGAATTTAATATTATGTTAAGATTTCTGGAGGAGTTATGCCACAAAAATGGTGGAGTAGGGATTTCAAAACTCCAGCCCTCCACTAAACTGCCAAAATAGGTCCGAATCAACCTTTTCAGAACTCTAGAATCTCATGAAAAACGACTACCAGGGGAATGTTTAATGAAGAAAGAAGTTGCTGAATTTCAGTAAAAGCGTTATGTTACGGCATTTTAACTTACCCACCTACCATTCCCTACCCTCCTTCTGGTGGTGGCAGCAGGGCCCATGAACATGGCAGCTTGCACCCTGGTACCAGAGGAGGGAGCCACATGGGCCTGGTTCTAAAAGAATTGTAGTTCTATGTTTTGATTGTCTAGTGGCTCCCTGACCAGTCAGCTCAGAGGCTTGCCTTTATTTCACCCACCTATGAACTTTCTCAGGGCTGAAGTGGCCCCTTGGGTGGAGTTTGTCAAAAGGTTTTAAAGGCAAATATACCAGCCACAGCCGCCCAAAGCAAGGGAGAACAGATGCGGCAAGCAGCAGAGAGACCAAAAAGCTTAGAAGGAAGATAGTACATGGGAGAATAAAGGCTTTGAAAAGCTCCCACGTACGTTGGGTGGTCTAGGCGGCCACATGCACATCACGTGGCTTGTCGTGAAGGCTTGATTCATACTCAGAAAAGACCTGAGACAATGCTAAACTTTCACCTCTGTCTAATCTTTGGGCTCCTCACAAGCAGGAAGAAAAGGCTAAGGCAGAGTTGTAAATACCCTGCCTAAACCTTGAAGCATGTCCCCGCACAGAGCCAATCC
Organism: Ceratotherium simum simum; assembly: GCF_057802395.1. NCBI lineage: Eukaryota > Metazoa > Chordata > Mammalia > Perissodactyla > Rhinocerotidae > Ceratotherium > Ceratotherium simum. The sequence continues at coordinate 5,112,811 of NC_141918.1, read as the reverse complement.
GGGAGGACCAGAGAGGTGTAAATTTTTTTTGGCTGTAAGTGTTTAAGGAAATCTCTGTCAAATCACTACCTGATCCCTAAACTAGTGGAGCTGAGACTTCAGTGGCCACACATGACAAAGAATACAGTCTTTACAAAAATAGTTTAGAGAACTCACTAAAACAACGACCACACACAACGAGCAGCAACAAAAAACCCTAGGGAGGGAGGAAGACTCCAATTTCCAGTTACCATATTATAATATTCAGTTTTCAACAAAAAATTGAGGCATGCAAAGAAGTAAGAAAGTATGGCCTATTCACACGAAGATAAGATTGCTGGATTAGATACAAACCTGGTTAATATTTTAAGAGCAATACCATAACTTTGTAGTTATCTTTTCCACTGAATAGAAATGATTTTTAACTCTACTGGACAAAATCTATAAGTTAACACATAATTTCTTCACTTAATCTGGGACCTTTAACCAAAATCTTAAAAGTCATGTGAAAACGACTTCATATATTCAGCTGAAACCGCAACCAAAGATTTGTGAAACAGGTAACTTCATCAAGCATTCTGCTGTTCTCATGATATAAGGACAACCCTATTAATGTAGACCACATTTATCCCAGAGAAATAATGGACATATATGGTCACTTTGCTCCTAGTTAGAGCTGTATCCTAGCCTCTGAGGTCCTGTTGGTTTGAAACCTCCTCAGGAGCTTCCCAGGTGTAATCTAAAACCAGCACCCCCTAGACAGAGGGTCGGGAGAGACTGAAGAAAGAGGCAGACTACTCCAGATTGGTTGGTGGCAGTTTTAACGAGCGAGGGAACTAACTTATGAGACTTGTCTCGGGCAGTCACCAGACAAGTAGTTTTCCTAGCTCACTTGCCAAAATCTTAAAAATTTATGTAGAGGCCTCAACTGGGTTCAGTCACGTGCCCAGTCCAGGTCACCTCAACACCACATTTCTATCTCAAGGCTGTTTACTTGGAGCATCCTCTGGGAGTGGGGAAGGCAAGTAGGATGTACATTCCAAAGACGGGAGGGGGTGGGGAGCCTCCAATTGCCCAGTCCAGCTTTTGGGTCAACTGGTGGTCATGTCTTCTTGATGACCTCCTCCAACAGGTTCCAGTTTTGTTTTTTCATATGAGTCACTAAGTTTTGCTAATCCCCGTGGCAACCTATTTTCTCTTTAACCTTAGCCAGCTGCCTCCACTTATTAAGACCTCTTGAAACATTGTCTGGAATGTATTTCTCCATCAATACTACTAAGGAACAAATTAAATGCTAATTAAGTTCTCATAGCCATATTGTTTTACAAAATAGAATGATATTAATTATTTCACTGGATACCAAACTACAATTAATAAGTTTGCTATATAAAAACAGTGCAAAACTAGGAGCAAATGAAGCAAGCTGCTTCTTCCCCTTTTCAGACATGCTATTGAATGAACAAATTCTAGCTTTTTCCTAACCACTCTAACCATTTCTTTTCTGACTCTTTTTTCACTTAAATGAAGATTTTTCTATTCTAGCTGTTTTTTCAAACTACATGTTCTCAAGTGCCAAGCTCATACTGATAGTAGTAACGATGGCTAACATGTACTACTTAAACACCATGTGCCAAGCACTGTTCTACATTCTTTACATATAGGAGCTCGTTTGGACTGCACCATAACTTTATGTGTTAGGTACAATTATTATTCCCATGTTACATTAGAGAAACTAAAACACACAGAGATTAAGTAACTTGCCCCCTACTCCCAAATGAGTTGACTGGATTGATGAGTGATTTCTATGTTGATTTATAATATTGGCTCTCAAGGCAATTCTTTCTAAGGTTGGGTCTTATTATAAAAGGCCAGTATACAGACCACCAAGAGGACCTTCTTGTACTACCCATAATCATTTTCTAATACCTAGAACTTAATATACTTCATCAATCTGGCATGGATCATATTACTTTTAATTGATCCCCAACAGGTTATCAACCAAGAGACTGCAGAAATGGAATTTGGGAAAACAGCTCCCCTGAACATAATACAGAAATGTCAGATTCTAACTGCATAAATAGAGCTTTGCAGCCTGAGAAACACTAATTCTTTTTTTCTATTACAGTTTGGATGCCTGTCCACCAATAGCCCTGATGTGCAAAATCCAGCCATTTTATTTTGGAAACAAAGTATTATATAAGTCATTTTAATGTGCTGGATATTGTGAGACCAAAACTCAGATAATGGCTTATCTTTAAAATTAAGATTCACTTCACTCAAGACTTTAAAAGAAGTTACTCTCTGGGTTAACCTTTTCATAATTCTTGTCAGTTGAAAGGCAAGCTAAGAGACACACTTTTTTTCTCGCGTTTTGAGAAAAATTTTCAATGTTCTCTTACAAGTTATTAAAATTATCTAGGAGTTAGTTAATAAATGTATTAATTTGCTGATCCCTAGTTAAAGCAAGTTTCCTTTAATTTAGATGAATGGTTAAAATGGTCTGTATTACAAATGAAATTTTATTTTGGAACACTTCATATGACTCACGCATTTTGGCTTAGTATAATATTGCAAAGATTATAAATGTAGATTCTAAATTCTGTCATCTTGTGGGTACTAAGGAGCATCTAGAAAATGTCAAGAGACCTTGAATACACCATCTGCTCACTTCCCATTGCTTCTCCCTATCTCACCTAACAGCAGTATTTTTCCAAGAAATCTAAGAAATGCCAATTTCTTGCTCCTTTGATAGAAATAGTTGAAATATTGCTAGAAAAAAAAAGTAAGAATTTCATTTTAAGTATGTGTTAATTAGTTCATTCTTATCACTCTTTGGTCTGAACTCTATTTTATTTTTTCCCAGACATATTAAGGTATAATTGACAAATCAAAATTTTATATATTTAAAGTGTACAATGTGATGGTTTGATATGTACATTGTGAAATTATTACTACAATCAAGTTAATTCATACATCCATCACCTCACATAAGTTACCGTTTTGTGATGTTTTGGTGTGAGAACACTTAAGACCTACTCTCTTGGCGAATTTTAAGTATACAATATAGTATTATTAACTATAATCACCATGCTGTGGATTAGATCCCAAGAATTTATTCATCTCATAACTGAAAGTTTATATCCTTTGACCAACCTCTCCAGATTCCCCTCATCCCCCCTTAGAAACCACCATTCTACTGTCTGGTTCTACGAGTCCGACTTTTTTAGATTCCGCATATAAATGAGATCATACAGTATTTGTCTTTCTCTGTCTGGCTTATTTCACTTAGCATAATGTCCTCCAGGTTCATCCATGTTGCCACAAATGGCAGGATTTCCTTCTTTTTTATGGCTGAATAATATTCCATTGTACACTACATACACATCACATTTTCTTTATCTGTTCATCCATTGATGGACACTTAGCTATTGTGAATAACGCTGCAATGAATATGGGAGTGCAGATGTCTCTTTGAGATACTAATTTCATTTCCTTTGGATATATACCCAGAAGTGGGATTGTTGGATCATATGGTAGTTCTATTTTTAATTTTTTGAGGAACCTCCATACTGCTAACTCTATTTTAAAGATGCAATTATCTCCTCAGTAATAACAGCTGTGCAATCAACGATGCTTTCACAGTCCATCTTATACCAATTGTATAATGTGCTTATATGCCATGTGTATACATGTACTTATAGATGCCTTGTGAATTATAAACACTCAAATACCTGTGAAATGAGTTGCATGTATTGTATGCAAGTGTAAACATGGATATCACATTCCTCCTTAACAAATAAGAAGCCTGAGTGCTCTCTAATATCTTTTCTTCTACATTTTTGGTGGCATACTCTTTGTCTCTTCATATGACAATAATTTTGTAATATTTCCAAGATTTATTTATGTCTTTACACAAGGTATAATTCCTTCACTTTCACTACTGTATAATATTCATTGTGTGACCATATCACAATCTAACCATTCTGTGGCCAGTAGACATGGTGGTTGTTTCCAACTTTAGCTGTTATGAACAACCCTGCCATGGACATCATTTCCTGTGTTTGCTTTTGTCCCATGACAACCTGTCCCCTACACTGTTGCTGGTGGTGAGTGTGTGTGTGTGTGTGTTCAGTAAATCCGATTCTGATCATGTTACTCCTTTACTTAAAAACCCTTCAACCTTGGTAAAGCTTGGTGGCTTGGTGGCCTGGAATGATCTCCAGATAACTACAGTAACTCAAGCAATTCCTTTTGAGGATATACATCAAAATAGCCGTGTTGCCAAGCGGGTTTGCTACTCTTCTTCCTTTTTGTCAGCAGAACCAACCTACCCTGTCACTCTCAACTCTCTAATCTGACCCCACAGATGCTCTAAAAGCGGTCGGATGTGAAAATGAATCTCTTAGCGCCAAACGCTTCCAGGAAGAATCAGAAAGAAATCTTCCTCTGGAAGGCTGTCCCAGAAAAAGCCACAATGGTGAAAAGAGCATGGGGGGAGTCAGATGTCCCTAGTCTTCAACCATGGCACTGTCATTTATGAACTGCCAAGTCACTTCACTTTCTGGGTCTCTTTGCACATCTTAAAAAAAGGCAGTTATGATTCCTGAATGGCTTGCCTTTTAGAGTGATGTAGAGGATCAAATAAGACCTCCGTGTATTCCACCAATACCTGCTGTGTCCCAGTCACTGTGGTAGGTCCCGAGAGGAAACATGTGGCCCCTTGTCCTACAGGAGCTCACAGCTAGAGTGGTGGTTCCCATTCCTGGCTGCGCACAGAATCGCTTGGAGGGTGACTGGAAAAAATAGGAAGCTTGAGTTCCCTGCTTCCTGGCCATGTGAGATTAGACAAATTTCTATGCCTCTTAGCCCATACCGCGTGTGTATGATGGGGATAATAGCAGCTACTTCATAGGGTAGTTGTATTAAATAATTCGCAACACTCGCTTAACCCTGTGCCTGGGACAGAGCACACAGGTGATAAATCCCTGGGGGTGGGGTGGGAAAAAATAGGTACCTACATAGCTGGAGTAGTGATCTTCGCTACAAGGGAGAGAAACATGCAGGTGCCCTAAAGACCCAACAGGGTCATCTAACCCAGCCGGGTCGCCATGCTGGAGGATGCAATGTCAGAGCTGAGTTTTTAACTCAAAGGTGAGTAAATTAGCCAGACAAGCCGGGGGGGGGGGCAAGGGGAGTGAGGGACATGCCAGAGAAGGGAGTCTGTTCAATTCTCCTGGAGCACGTGAGGAGGGATGAGATTGGGGAGAGCACTGGGGCCAGGTCTTGAGGGACCTTAAAACCACGCAGAGGGGGTTGGCCTCCATGCTGCTGGCCATCAGGAGTCACGAAAAGGTTTTAAGCTGGGAAGAACGTAATCAGAGTGGCGTTTAAGTTAGGTCACTGCGTCCTGCCGTGGATTTACAGTGACTAGATTTTGAGACCGGAGTAGGGTGATCAGTGGGGGCGGTGGCCTGGTCTCAGGCAGTTGCAATAGGAACGGAGTAGGGGCCTGAGAGGAAAAGGGGGGAAAGAAGTAAAATCGACAGCTCTTTGCGGTATAAGGAGGGTGCGGGATGCGGAGGACACGAAGCCCATCCTGACCCTCGGCAGTAACAGCAGGCAAAGGAGGGAAGTGCCACGGCCCTTGGATGGGGTCCCAGGTGGGTGGTCTCCGAGATGGAGCTCTGAGGGACTGAGGACTGCGGTAGATTCTGGCTCGACCGGGTGAATCTGAACTGCCCGGAGGCCAGGAGGCCGAGGGGGCGGTTCAGACCCCCGGCGGCGCCTTGGCCCGGCTAACGCCCCAGCAGAGCGCCCGGGACCGCGGCGCGGCGGGGGCGGGGCTGCGGTTCTCGCCACCGGGGGCCCCGCAGCCGCCGCCTGCGCACCCCCCGCCCCCCGCGAGGTGAGGGGCGAGCGCGGGGACCTGGCCGCACGGGCGGAGGGAGGGGGCGCCCGGCTGGCGGCCTGGGCTCCCGCTGGGCCAATCCGGGGTCCTCCACCGTCCACCCCCCGCCGCAGGACAGGCCCCTCCTGGGGCTGGGTCCGCAGCGCGCCGGCCCGGATCGGCTTCGACAGGGGAGAGTTGGCGTCGCTGCGCGTGGATGGAGACCCCGGGACGCAGCGCGCCGCGGCGCCCGCACCTCTTGACAGGTAACAGCACGGAGGAGGAAGCAGGGCGAGGGCCGCGCCCTGTCCCTCGCCTTAACGTCACGTTAGGTGTTTTGGGGCGACGTGTGTCATTTATCGCTCCTCTTCGGGCCTGCGGGGGGGCAGGTGTCGAGTCTCCTCCTCAAGGTTCGTTTTGAGCGCTGTCGTCTGCACCTGTCTCTCTTGGTTGATGGTCTCGTTTCCTCCCCTTGTTAGAACCCATCTTCAATTTCTTGAGCTATTTTTGCAGCTATTGAATTACCGAGGTCTACATCTGAACGTATATCGATAATCTTCAAACAGTAACTATTGACTCTACCAGAAGTGAGTTTTTCCATCAAATGTTAGTCAAACTAGCTACTTTCCACGAATAGCTTACTCTGGAGGTTCTGTTCTGACGCTGATTCCTGCCTTTCAACTTCTTGCTCAGCGTCAGGTTTGTCCTTGAGCTACATGCAGTCCTAGAGCCGCAGGACCACGGAGGGCCACTCTGGGCCCAGCTCTGCCTGATCCCAGCCCTCTTCCACAGCGCCTCTGGTGAGGGGTCCGCCGGCCTGCGGCATCCGGCACTGCGAGAAAACTAGAGAGGAATAGCATGCGAGGCCAGCGTGGGACCAGCGAGAAAATACGAAATGAGAAGGGGGAAAAGTATATATTGAGGAGGGAAACTACTGATCTAAGAAGGGAAAGCAGACACACTTTATTTCAGAAATAGCAGAACATTTACTGGGCGTAATATGGAGTATGTGTGTGTTTGTGTATTTTAGTGCTCTTGTTTCATGGGAGAGGTCTGTATTCTCTTACTTGTACACAGATAAACTCATCATGGTTGGATAAAAGACAAGTCCCTCTTAGAGATGACATCTAGACATATGTAACAAGTGACATCATTTGCTAAATATTAATATGCATGCCATTTGTTGTTTTAAGCATTTTATTTATTTTTAAGGCTTTCTGACTATTGGGATGGTTTTAGATGGTCATACCAGAGAATGAAGGTATGGAGGACTCACATGAAGCACTGGTTATTAAAGACAAGGCAGGGTACATTTATATGATATAAATCTGCCTTCAGATTTTGCCTTTGAATCCTAATCTGATCCTGATTTGCACATACATTTTCCAAAATATATTTTGAATTAAGATATTACGTATAAAATGAAGGAAGTTAGGAAAGGTCTTTTCTGACCATCTGGAAGATTCACCAGGCTTCTAGTAGTCTACTTAATACTTATTAAATCCATGTTATTCCTGCATAAATATTTTAAAGGCCAGGGAGCTAGGAGTAGGGATAATTACTTCCTATTTAAAAAGAGGGGCAGATTCATTTTCTTTAAACTACTATAGTGTTAGCAGTAATGGAGACATGGCAAAGGACTAATCCCTTTTTTTATTTTGATAATTTATATATCCGTGTATCTAGATCTATACACACATAAATGGTTATATAACTTTTCAGATGATAGTGTAAACCATGAATTTAAAAGCATCAAGACCACTTGAGAATGAAAAGTGGTCTAAAAATAATTACTGGCATAGGGATACAACTGACCACAGGCATCTAGTAAACAGAATGGTTTAATGGATTCTACAAATGTAGGAAGATTATCTGAAGTCCATTTCAAACCTTGAAAATAAAAATAATTTTTGACATTTTCATGCTGATTTGATTATGATTTTTCTATGAAAAAGAATGAGAAAAACTGTAAGAAATAATTAGGTAACTTGACATTTATTCCAACATTTGTCAGATTATTTTAGGCTTGGTTGCAAAGGGGGATATATTTTGGACAGAGTATGAAAAAAGATCTATGATGTAGGTAACACAATATACTTTAGTTTTCTATCACTATTATTAAGACTTGATATTTAAAACATACTCCACTTTTTTCCAAATCAGTCATGAAAACCTCTCCATCCATGATAATTCATCTTCTCAGTGGCAAAAATTAAAAGATGTCTGGCCTTCTTTGCGATGTGTTACACTCAATTAAGGACACTTATGTGCAAGTTTTTGGGCTGTTTATCTTGACTATATATGACTAGTGAGGGAACATTCATGGGAAACAGCAATTTGAACATTCATGGGAAACAGGGTAGAAGGGGAGAAGGGTATTCAGATTTTTTTTTTTAAGAAAAAAAAACTAAACAAAACTGATGATTTCTCATATATTAATTTCAAGCATTTTAATTTTAGCTTTTGCCCCTTTTCCATAAATGATGTTGCTTGCAAGTGTAGCATTACAACCACACTACATTCCATATTCCCATCATGATTTTAAAAAAGTCTTTAGATTTTACATGTTTCTGTCTAGTCTTCATCCTCACTTAGGTATAGATGCACTGTCTTTATCCGTGGTGTCCACACAGCGTGAATCACAGTCTGGTAAGCAGCAGACAGCAGCCTAAGCCCTGAGGGTCCTGCCTCCACGTGTGCTTCTGGAAGGGAGAGTGCGGCCCTGTCATGCCTGTCTCCCTCAGGTTCACTGCGCTCTCTGCTGTGGTCCCTTTTGAACTCTGGCTCACACACAGGGAAGCAGTGGTAGGGTGGCTCTGTGGGCAGTGCTGGGGTTTCTACTCCTCCTGCCCGCAGGGCTGCCGTGTGGAGGGAGGGGCGGGAACTGTCCACATCTCAGAGCTGCAGGTGTCTCCGAGTTACGCAGTTGTGTGGTTGTTGAAGTGTTATGTTTCCAGAGTTATCACCAAACAATATGAAAAATCATTAGTTAATATTGGTCAGTGAACTGTCTAAACACTTAGATAAAACATTTCTAAAGTATTGGATTTAAGATTAGTGAGATCATCAATTCTCTATTTTTTCTCTATTATTCAAATGAAGTAGTAAACAACTGAATATTTTAAATGAATGTAATGTTTAAGAGTAGTAACATTTTGGGATACTGTGAATTCTCAACATTTCTACGGAATGAAACCAATATAGTTATTTCTCAAATATATGCTGATCTCTGTGGTTTGCAAATAAATTTTTTAAAGGTTTCAGCTGCAAATTCATATTATTGGTTTCTTTGCAGACCACATCAGTCTGTATCATTTTAGGAATAGGTACAATGAAGAAGAAATCTATACTTACTTTGCAGGTATTGAGCTAATGAAACATATATTAAAAATTATTTTGTATTTTCTTTGGTTGACATTCAACTTTGAGTTGATTACACTTCACTCCCTACTCCAATCTAGAATGTAATACCTTACCTTTTCATGATTAATTTAGCACAAACTAAGAAAAATTTTCATTAGATGCTATTTACATACTTGGGCTAGAGTTGATTTATTTGAATCAACTAATTGAATCGTTATACTAATAATGATTATTAGTATACTAATTCTTTTAAAATGGAATTACAATATGGCTGATTCAATAAAAAGCATAAAAACAGTTTTTGTATGAGCTACAAATTCATCATTGCTATCAAGTATAAATATGATTTTCTAAAATAGGCTTTCAAAGTAAAATTAATGCTAATGGAAACAAATTCAATTTAAGCATCTGTTTATTAAAAGTTATAAGTTAACCCAATTTATCAGATGCAGTTTTATAGTGGCTGCAGTCACAATTTCAAAAGCACCTTTCCCTGAGTGGTGTGTATGGCCCATTGGTGAGGAGAGTGGCACAGTGACATCACCCTCAGCGGTGACAGGAGGTAAAGGACAAAGACACACACACAGAGCTGATCCAGGAAGCTTAAAAGGAATCTAAGTTCTGACACAATTTAAGAGACTAGTTTAGACAACAAACTGTACCTTGTTGCATAGCCACAGACTTCTTTTCTGAGAAAGCTAAGCTTTGGAGAAATAAAACCATGCCTATTAGAGATAAAATGTGCACACACAGTTTGAACATAGATTCTGGAATCAGCGACCCCATTTCCCTTCCTGCTTCCATGTGTACCGGCGTTCAGGTACTCCGCTGTAGATGCCATCCCTCTGAGTCGGGAAGAAAGCAAAATATGTGACAGCCAGCTTTCCTTCTGCTTAGCCTTTTATTAGCCAGATACTGGGAAAGAAATGTTTAAGACATAGCCCTACTCTTGAGGAGATGACTACACATGGTCTTGTGTACAGATAGATAAAAATAATTAGGATGTAATTAATGTGATCAGTATAAAACTGAGATGTATATGAAGCATGGAACTATTGACCTGTTTTTGACTCTTTGCCCACAGTTGTTTATAGAAGGGAAGGACCAGAGGATAAGTGATAGAATCTCTATATTTTAAACAAGAGACACCCACCACCACCACCACCGCCACAACCAGATGGTAAGTAACATGGTATTTGGAGGATTTTTTTTTTTTTAAATTCAGGGATCACTAACTTGTTTCGGGATTATTTATTAGATTAGCACTTTCTCCTGCCACCTGGGCTTTTTCTCTCTCAGTGTGGAAACTGATTTTAGTTTTTGGGTTCACTAATGTCTCCTATTAGTTGTACTGAGCATATGAAACCTTGATAAATCTTAAACGCTTGTGTAGCAAATAATATATGTTTTTGTTGAGTCTTTTTGTTTTTTCAATGTCACAATAGAACCAACTTACACTGAGGGCCAAAGCCAGCCTTCGTTCATCCTGAGGTGGGACTGTGATCATCCACAGTGACGTGGCGATCTGGGAGGAACGTGGTTGGGATGTTGAAACCAGAGCTCCCGAAGAGTGGCTGGAACAGAAATATCCTCCTGAGAAACAGGTTATAAAAGAGTGTTCTTCTTTTAATAAAACAGTGCAAATAATTCCTCTTGAAAAATATTTATTACCTCACCCTGAGAGCACTGTTTGACTTGGATTAGCCACTGTGAATTCGTGTCTTTTAACATAACTGAAGACGTCCAAGTAATTTAGGCCACATTAGATTATGAGTAGAAGGTATTTGGCTACCAATACCATATGCATAAAAAATAGTAAATGTCTATGTTATTTTAATTAAACTAATTTAGTGTTTTGTTTCTGGAATGAATAATAAAGCATTTGCCTCCCAAATAATTTTGTAATGTAGAGAATACATTAAACTCCCATTTTTGACCTCATAATTCATATTTTTATTTCTTTAGGCCACTCAGCAGAGTTCCTTACTAGCAAATTCTCATCAACAAATCTGACAGAATTGGGATATCCTTGACCCACATTCCTGAAGAGGATATAACAATAATTATGGGATGTGAATGAGGTACAGCATCTCAAGTTACTGGAAAAAAAATTATTTTTCCAGTCTTATTTATTTACATTGAACTCAAATTAACTCTCAAATAAGAATACTGATAAAAGTAAGGTAATTGGTACTACAAAAAAATGTAATCTTTAGCATGTAACTGAATGGAATCCTAAATTTTATCAGTAATATTCAGAAAACTTGAATAGTATTTCCTTTTAAAAAGGAGCTTGGAATATAGTGGGTCTGCTTCAAATATCCTAATTAGAAAAATGTTTTTTCTTTCAGAAAACAGCAATAATTTGCTGATTTCTGGAAGTTTTTTTTTTTTTTAAGGGAGTTCAAAAGAAAGAAATTGTCAGGATTAAGTTCAGGACAGGTTTATTCCATCAGGCTTTGTGGCACAAGGTCCCTAAGTAATTCATTGTGAGTGCCGTGTGTCAAAAATTAAATTGCCATCAATTGACAACTAAATCTGATACCCTTAGTCTTAAGTACCCAGGATGTCATACATAAACCAGTCCAATCTTTGAAGGATTTCTTCTCCTAGCTGCTGTATAGAATAGTAGGACTGTTTATAGGATTTTTTTTGAAGCAGCATCTTTAAAAATTCCTATAAATTCTAAAAAGTGTTTGCTAACTTAAAATTTGTTTTTAGATATTTCATGCTAAGTTGAAAACCTTCTCTACCAAATATGATGGAACCAACAATATAATGAAGCCATGGCTAAGAAAAATCTATGTACATGATTACATTTTTATTGAGCATGAACAATTTTTTTCTTGATGTGCAGTCCCAATTGTACTTTTCTACCCAATTGGATAAATAAAAGCTAAGATATAACTTAACTTTTTTTGGAAATAAAAATTCAAAATACCTTAAACTTGTTTTCTGCTAACTTTACTTTTAACATGACTATTTAAAAATTCATCTTAATGGAGTATTTGGAAAAGCCAACTTTTTAATTGGGTTGACAATAAGCAAAGAATGCAGTTGATATAATGGCCACCATTTACTGAGTGACTGCTATTGCTAGGCATTATTCTCAGGGTCTTTTATTTATCAACTTTCATCCTTATAGTAACACTGCAAAATAAGAATTATTAGCTTCATTTCATTGGTGAAGAAACAGGCTTAAAGAGATTAAAGCGCCTTACCAAGTTTACACAACTGGTAAATCTGCTCAGCTCTCAGTTATTTGAGAGCCTACTCTGTGTTGGCTCTGACACTATGTTGGGTCTGAGAATGCAGCTATGAACCAGACACATAAGATCTCATTCCAAAGGAGCTTACATTCTAGTAGTAGAGTCAGGATTTGAACATAGCAGTGTCAGATTCTAAAGCTTTTCTTTTTAGCTTTCACACAGCCTCCCTACCAAGGACACTACAGAACAGATGGATAAAATGGTTTCAATGCCACTTAAAGTGGGCGAGGATGGAAACTACATACTGGAGTATGTTGTAAGAAAGAAATATTGGTATATGAGTATACAGATATATCACAGGGAAAACCCTAGGACCTAGCTGCATGGTAGGGAATGGAAAGCCTGTGCTGCATAACAGACCGGGCTTACGATCACTTGTAGATAATGTGTAATGCAACAGCAATGACATATGCTTGCTGTTCCATCTCAAAGAGCCTCATATTATCTCAGTGTATAACCCTGCACTGTCCAACACGGTAGCCATTGGCCACTTATGGCTTTTGAGTACTTGAAATGTGGGTAGTGAGGAACTGAATTTTTAAATTTTAATTTAAAAACTGATATTTGATCCAGTTACTAGATCTTTTAAGCATGTTTGGAACAACTTGGGTGTGTGAATCTATTTTTTCAAACTACATATTAGGAAACTTAAATACAGATCAGGTATTTCTGATGAAAATTTAGCATCTGAATTGAAATGTGCTGTAATATAAAATACACACTGGATTTTGAAGACAGTAAAAAAAGAATATAAAACATCCAATAATTATTTAAAAAATATTTATTACATGCTGAAATAATATTTTAGATATACTGGGTTAAATAAAGTATTAAAATTAGTTTCAACCCTATCTTTTTTTATTTTTTACTTTTTTTAAATGTGTCTACGAGGGAATTTTGTGGCTTGCATTATATTTGTATCGGAGAGTGCTGGTATAATGAAAGGGACCCTGGGTAAGGAGGGTCTGGTCCATATATTGTCTCTTATTTCTGGCATCAAAATATTTTCCTAGTATACCTCATTACCCTTTTATCAAAAATTATGTATTACTCATCATTCTTTCTATTAATGTTAAGAATCATGCTAATAACGGTCAATATTTCTTCCTGTAGTTAGAAATGTAAAAATTACTTACACATGCCCTTATATGAATTGTCAGTATACAAGTGTGCACATATAACACATTTATTTCCAAAGAGTATTTCCCATAGTAAGTTTTTAAAAATAGAAAGTAACATAAGTATTCTGTGGGACTGTATTAAAGGATTGACAGATTTTGGGGAGAAACACTTTATACACTATACAATATATATATATATTCAGGACAAAAGGAAACATTATAAAAAGTATAAAAGTAGACAAAAAGACACAAACAATATATTTTAGTTGGAATTTCAAAGTTTTTTTTTCTTCTCTTTCCCCTTTACTTCAAAAGTTATAAATACTTTTGAAGTAGCATATATTGTTGCACTTTTGATTTTTTCTTGTACAGTTGATGAACTTGAGAGTCTGGATGGCTGGTGATCATCTATTTGGCCTTCCCATTCTTTGGTTTCTTCTTCTTTGATTAATAAAGGTTTTCCTAGAGTTTGGCCAACAAGGTTACAGACTTCTTGAGCTTTGCGCCATGCATTCTCAACAGCAACAAGACAGGCTTGCCGTCTTAGGAATTAATGCAGAGATTATTAATATGACATTCAATGAACTGTAGCACTGAATAGTTTTGTTTAATTAATTGATAATTTAGTGTTAAAGATGTGCTTAACTTACCGAAGATTCTCAACAGAACCTGGAGTATGATAGAACTGGGGTTGGCTGATGACAACAGAGCTATCTAGCTTTTCAACAAGAAAGTTACAAATATTTTGCATTTTTCCAAATTCAGTAAATGTAACGCAGACCTGTAAATGAAATGACACTTGAAATTATTTTCATACCTGATGCATTATTTCAAAATTTTCTCTAAATGTGAATAAAAAAGTAAAGCCTGATTACAATGAGGTCATTTTCTAGTATGTAACAGATAAGAAAAGCCTACTTAATACTTACAAATAAATTATTATTAAATTTATTTTTGCTTATGAATATTGTAATTTATATAATATTAACACAAATATTTTAGAATTCATTTTAAACCAGTCACGGACTTTTTATGAAAGAGAATTGGAGGGTTTCCCCTTCAACTTTATTATTTGGCTAAATTCTAACCCTGATAAGTTTTTCATGACTCCTTAGTTGAATCTATGCCGTTAGCTTTCTGATTAGCAGTAATTACATCATACTTCACTGCTGTCATTGAGGTATGTTTCTTCTTCCAACAGTTATTTTCAGATCTAAATGTGGAAGCTCATCTATTTCACTAAGACCTTTGCCTTTAAATACGTGAAAGCAGTTCTTATATTCAGCAATACTTGAAAACTGTAGTCTTAAAACTTTTTATGGAAGCAGACTAACCCTTTTCTTCTAAAGAAACTTTACTGAGGCTCAACACGTGACACAAAAGGTACTGGAGTAGGCTGGAGCAGCAAAGAGCAAGAGACGTGAGGTGACCTCCTGAGTCATCCTATGCCATGCAGAGCCTTGCCTTTAATAGTAAATGTTAGCCAGGGAAGGCCTGGTTTCAATACTAAGTAAATAATGTATTTTATAATCAGTTTGTCAATTTCTATTTTTAAAACTGACTGGGACTTTGGGATTGCAATAAATCTATATATAGATCAACTAAGGAAGAATTGATTTCTTAATGATATTGAGTCTTCCAAATCACGAACAAGGTATGTTTCTCCATTTATTTAGGTCTTCTTTAATTTCTCTTAGCAATGTTTTGTATTTTTCAGCATACAGGTCTTTCGCATTTTTAAAATCACATTTATCCCTACGTATTTTATATTTTTGATGCTTATTAGTTCTAATAGCTTTTTTGTAGGTTCTGTCAGATTTTCTACATAGATGGTCATGTTGCCCATGAATAAGGACAATTTTACTTTTTACTGTCCAGTCTGGATGCCTTTTATTTCTTTTTCTTGCCTGACTGCACTGGCTAGAACTTAAAGTACAATGTTGAAAAGAAGTCATACGAGTTGATGTCTTTGTCTTGTTCCTGATCTTAGGCACAACACATTCAGTGTTTCACCATGAAGTATGTTGTTGTGAGTGCCATTGAGTGGATTCCAACTCCTAGAGACCCTGTGCACGGCAGAGCAGAACACTGCTTGGTTTTTTTGCACCATCCTCTCACCTTCGGGTGCTATATCAGACAATGCTCTGTAGCTATTCATAGGGTTTTCATGGCCAATTTTTTTGGAAGTGGGTGGCCAGGTCCTTCTTCCTAGTCTGTATTAGTCTGGAAGCTCCACTAAAACCTGTCCACCATGGGTGACCCTGCTGGTATTTGAAATACTGGTGGCATAGCTTTCAGCATCACAGCAACACACAGCCGGGCCTCAGTGGTGAGAGCACCAAATCTTAACCACTAGCCCACCAGGGCTGGCTAAGTATGATGTCAGCTGTAGAATTTTCATAAGATTCCCTTTCTCGGTTTGAGGAAGTTCCCTACTATTCCTAGTTTATTGAGAATTTTTATTAGGAATGGATGCTGGAATTTGTTCAGTGTTTTTTCTGCATCTACTGAGATGATCATATGGTATTTCTTTTTAACTTTGTTGATATAGTAAATTAGATTGAACCAATTTTTGAATGTTAAACCAACCTTTCATTCCCAGGATGAACCATACTTGGTCATTATGTATTATCTGTTTTATATATCACTGGATTTGATTTGCTAAAATTTTTTAATAATTTTTGCACATATGTTTATGATGGACATTGGTTTGTAGTTTTCTTTGCTTGTAATGCTTTTGTCCCTGGTTTTGTTATCTTCTGGCCCCAAATAATGAATTGGGAAGTACTCCCTCCTTTTCATTTTCTGGAGAAGTCTGTATAGAATTGGCATTATTTCTCCCTTAAATTTATGCACTTTCTAATTTCTCTTTCAATTTCTCCTTTGACCCAGGGGTTATTGAGAAGTATGTTATTTAAACTCCAAATATTTGGGGGATTTTCCTGAGATATTTCTGTTATTGGTTTCTAATTTAATTATACGGTGGTCAGAGAACTTACTTTGTATGATTCAAATACTTTTAAATTTATCAAGACTTGTTTTATGACCCAGAATATAGTCTACCTTGGCAAATGTTCTGTGTGCGCTTGAAAGGAATATGTAGTCTGCTGTTGTGAAAGTCAGGTTTATTAAGGTATAACTTACATATAGTAAAATACACTCTTTTTAGTATATGTTCTATGAATTTTGACAGATGCATTCAGTCATGTGGGGACTATTATGATCAGTCCCGTCAACCTCCCAGAATTTCCTTGTGCTCCCCCCATTCCAGCCCCTGCCAATTACTAATCTATTGTTGTCCGTTTTTTTAAAACGTTATTTTTTAGAGAAGTTTTAGGCACACAGCAATACTGAGAGGAAGATACAGATTTCCCATATACCTCCTGCCTCTACACATGCATAGGCCCGGCCTTACCATAATCAACATTGCCCACCAGAATGGCACATTTGTTCCCATATATGAACCTACACTGACACATCATAATGACCCGAAGACCACAGTTTACATCAGGGTTCACTCTTGGTGTTTTATATTCAATGGGTTTGGACAAATGTATAATGACATGTATCTATCATGCAGTATCACACAGAGTATTTTCACTGCCTTAAAATTCCTCTGTGCTCCCCCTATTCACCCCACCCTTCCCCTGACCCCTGGCAACCAATGATCCTTTTACTGTCTCCACAGTTTTGCCTTTCCCAGAAAGTTATATAATTGGAATCATACAGTGTGTAGCCTTTTCAGATTGGCTTCTTTCACTTAGTAATAGGCATTTAAGGTTCCTCCCTGTTTTCATGGCTTGATAGCTCGCTTCTTTTTAGTGCTGAACTATATTCCATTTCCCGGATGTACCACAGTTTATTTATCCATTCACCTACTGAAGGACATCTTGATTGCTCCCAAATTTTGCAATTATGAATAGAGCCACTATAAATATCCATGTGCAGATTTCTATGTGAACATAAACTTTCAACTCCTTTGGGTAAATACCAAAGAGTGTGACTGCTGTATCATATAGTAGAGTATGTTTATATAAGAAATTTTGTCTTCCAAAATGGCTGTATCATTTTGCATTCCCACCAGGAATGAATGAGACTTCCTGTTGTTCCACATCCTCACCAGCATTTGGTGTTGTCAGTGTTTCAGATTTTGATCATTCTACTAGGTATGCAGTGGCATCTCACTGTTTTAATTTGCATTTGCCTAATGACATATGATGTGGAACATGTTTTCATACGCTTTCTTGCCATCTATATATCTTCTTTAGTGAGGTGTCTGATGAGGTCTTTGGCTCATTTTTAAATTGAGTTGTTTTCTTATTGTTGAATTTTAAGAGTTCTTTACATATTTTCGATAACAGTCCTTTAAAATAAATGTTTTGCAAATATTTTCTCCCAGTCTGTGGCTTGTCTTATTCTCCTGACATTGTCTTTCACAGAGCAGAAGTTTTTAATCATAATGAAGTCCAGCTTATCAATTATTTCTCTCATGGATCATGCCTTTGGTGTTGTATCTAAAAAGTCATCATGATACTCAAGGTCATCTAGGTTTTCTCCTATGTCATCTTCTAGGAATTTTACAGTTTTGTGCTTTACCTTTAGGTCTATGATGCATTGTGAGTTAATTTTTTGAAGGGTGTAAGGTCTTATCTAGATTCATTTTTTTTTCAATATGGATGTCCAGTTGTTCTAGCACCAGTTGTTGAAAAGACTACCTTTGCCCCACCATACTGCCTCTGCTCCTTTCTCAAAGATCAGTTGACCACACAGGAGTCTATTTCTTGCCTCTCCATTCTGCTCCACTGATTTGTATATTTTTCAAATAATACTATAAAACTACAATAATCAAGACAGTGTAGTAAGTCTTGAGGTCAGGTAGTGTCAATCCTCCAGCTTTGTTCTTCTTCAATATTATGTTGGCTATTCTGGGTCTTTTGCCTCTCCATATAAACCTGAATCATTTATTGATATCCCCAAAATAACTTGCTTGGATTTCAACTGGGATTGCATTTAATCTATAGATCTAGTTGAGAAGAACTGACATTTTGACAATAGTGAGTCTTCCTATCCATGAACATGGAATATCTCTCCATTTATTTAGTTCTTCTTTGATTTTGTTCATCAGTCTTGTAGTTTTCCTCATAAAGATCTTGTACATATGTTGTTAGATTTACACCTAAGTATTTCATGTGGGTGCTATGGAAAATTGTGTTTTTAATTTCAAATTCTACTTGTTCATTGCTGGTATATGGGAAATAATATTTTGTTGAGGATAATATTGGTCTGTAGTTTTTTTATCCTGTAAAAATTTCCACAGGATCTGTAGTGATGTTGCCTTTTTCAGTTCTAATATTAGTAATTTGTCCTCTGTCTTTTTTTTCTTTCTTATTTAGCCTGGCTAGAAGCTTATTGACTTCATTGATCTTTTCAAAGAACTAGCTTTTGGTTTCATTGATTTTTGCTCTAATTCTTATTATTTATTTTCTTCTGCTTACTTTGGATTTAATTTGCTCTTCTTTTTCTAGTTTCCTATGGTGGAAACTTAGATTACTGATTTTAGATTTTTCTTCTTTTTAATATATGCATTCAGTGCTAAAATTTTTAAGTATTGCTTTTACTGCGTCCCACAAAATTTGATAAACTGTGTTTTCATTTAGTTCTAAATATTTTAAAATTTCTCCTTGAGATTTCTTCTTTGACCCATGTGTTAGTTAGAAGTGTGTTGTTTAATCTCCATGTGTTTTGAGATTTTCCAATTATCTGGTAGTGATTTCTAGTTTAATTCCATTGTGGTCTGAGAGCCGACACTGTATGATTTCTGTATCCTTTTAAATTTATTACAGTAGATGTTTTGGCCTAGATTGTGTTCTGTCTTGGTGAATGTTCCTTGGGAGCTTGAGAAGGATTCTGCTGTTTTTGGAGGAAGTACTCTATAGATGTCCATTATATTCAGTCTATTGATGGTATTTATTGTTGAGTTCAACTATGTCCTTACTGATTTTCTTCCTGCTGGATCTGTCCATTTCTGATAGAGGGGGCTGGAGTCTCCAACTATGATAGTGGATTAATCTATTTCTCCTTGCAGTTCTATTAGTTTTTGCCTCATGTAGTTTGATGCTCTGTTGTTAGGGGCATACATGTTAAGGATTGTTATGTCTCTTGGAGAATTGCCCCTTTATTATTATGTAATGTCTTTATCCCTGATAACTTTCCTTGCTATGAAGTCTGCTCTGTCTGATATTAATACAGTGACTCTTGCTTTCTTTTGATTAATGTTACCATGGTATATTTTTCTCCATGCATTTACTTTTAATCTATATATGTCTTTATATTTAAAGTGGTTTCTAGTAGACAACATACAGTTGGGTCATGTTTTCTGATCCACTCTGACAATCTCCTTTAATTGGTGCATTTAGACTACTGATGTTCAAAGTGTTACTGATATAGCTGGATTAATATCCACCATATTCTTTACTGTTTTCCATTTGTTGCCCTTGTTGTTTTTTTCCTAGTCCTGTCCTCCACTCTTTTGATTTGGTGATTTTAATTGACCATTTTGATTCCCTTTTCTCTCCTTTCTTAGCATATCAGTTATATGTCTTTTAGCATATCAGTTATATGTCTTTTTTTTTTTTTTAACTATTTTAGTGGTTGCCCTAAATTTGCAATATACCTTTATAACTAATCCAAGCCCACTTTTAAGTAACACTATATCACTTCACAAGCAGTGTGAGTACCTTATAACAAAATAATCCTAATTCCTCCCTCCCATCTCTTGAGTCATTACTGTCATTCATTTCATTTATATATTAGCATACATAAGTATATATTGAATACACTGTTGCTATTATTTTGAACAAAATGTTATGTGTTAGATTAAGAATAAGAAAAATAAGCGTTTTTATTTACCTTTACTTATTCCTTCTTTGATGCTCTTCCTTTTACATAGACCCAAATTTCTGGTCTATATTGTTTTCTGTCTCTCTAAAGAACTTCTTTTAACATTTGTTGCAAGACAGGCCTAATGGTAACAAATTCCCTCAATTTTTATTTGTCTAAGAAAGTCTTTACTTTTCCTTCACTTTTGAAGGATAATTTCACGGTGTAGAGAATTCTAGGTTGGGTTTTTTTTGTCTTTGTATTTTTCTCTCAACATTTTAAATATTTCAGTCCACTCTCTTGCTTGCATGGTTTCTGAGAAGTCAGATGTAATTCTTATCTTTCTTCCTCTATAGGTAAGGTGTTGTTTTCCTCTGGCTTCTTTCAGGATTTTTTCTTTATCTTTGATTTTCTGTAGTTTGAAAATAATATGCCCAGCTGTAGTTTTTTTTGGCATTTATCCTGCTTGGTGTTCTCTGAGAGTCCTGGATCTGTGGATTGGTGTCTGATATTAATTTGGGGAAATTCTCAGTCATTATTGTTTCAAACATTCCTTCTGTTTCTTTCTCTCTTTCTTCTCCTTCTGGTATTCCCATTACTGTTTCTAACTGTAGTTGTCCCACTCCTTGGATATTCTGTTCCTTTTTTTTTTTTTCAGTTTTTGTTCTCTTTGCTTTTCAGTTTTTGAAGTTTCTATCAAGATACCCTCAAGCCCAGAGATTCTTTCCTCATGTGTCCAGTCTACTAATAAACTCATCTCATCAGAGGCACTCTTTATTTCTGTTACAGTGTTTTTGATCTCTAGCATTTCTTTTTGGTTCCTCCTTAGGACTTCAATCTCTCTGCTTACATTGCCTGTCTGTTCTTGCATGCTGTCTACTTTATCTATTAGAGCCCTTAGCATATTAATCATAATTGTTTTAAATTCTCAGTCTGATAATTCCAACATCCTTGCCATGTCTATTTCTGATGCTTGCTCTGTCTCTTCAAATGCTATTTTTTAACTTTTTGTATGCCTTGTGATTTTTTTTAGTGATAGCTGGACATGATGTGTTGGGTAAAAGGAAGTGCTATAAATAGGCCTTAAGTAACATGCTGGTGAGGTGTGAGTATGCTGGTGAGGTGTGAGGGGAGAGGAAGTGGTCTACTGTCCTATGATTCGGACTCAGTTTTTTAGTAAGCCAATGCCTCCAGACTGTGAATTTCACAAGTATTTCTAATTTTTTTCCTCCTCCCTTAGGTAGGAGAGAATGGCTAGAGTGGGCTGGAGTGGGGTATTTCCCTTCCCTCAGCTCAGTTGGGCTCTGCTAATATACCAGCAGGTTAGGCTCTGGTTAAGTAGTTTCTCCTAAGGGCAGACCTTGTTAAGAAGAACAGTGTGCTATGGCATATTTCAAAATGGTTCCTTTTCCCCTCACTCTGCTGGACACACCAGGGAAGTTTTCTCCAAATTCACTGTGAGAACCTGGTCGAGTTCATGGAGGTAAATCTCACTAAACTGTGAGTTCTCCTCTATGACTGGGTCACCTAGAGTTTTAATTCTGAGTTGTCCACACTGAGCCTCCAGGAATTTGCCGATTATAGTTCAGATGTTCCTACCCAGGCATTGGTTCCAGAGGTGGTTTCTGCTGTGCTTCTGCTCTGGTAAGCTGTGACTCACTGCATTTGCCTGTCTCTCCAATTCTGGAGCAGTGGTTTGCCCTGTATCCTCACCTCCCTCATGGATCCTAGAAGAGCTGTTGATTTTTCAGTTTGTTCAGTTTTTTACTTGTTGTTGGGATGCAGTGGTGTCTTCCAAGCTCTTTACAGGCAGGATAGGAAACTGCAAGTCTCCAATTACTTTTAACCAATTGGTGTCTTTGTATTTAAAGTATGCTTGTTGCAGGCAGCTTATAGGTAAGATTTGCTTTTATATACAATCTGAAATATCTGCCTTTTAATGGAGGTATTTATAACATTTATATTTAATGTGATTTATTGATATGGTTAGGTTTAAACTTCTGATCTTGCTATTTTCTATTTGTCTCATATTTTCTTTGTTCCCTTTTTCCTTATTTTCTGCCCTTTTTTTGATTGAGTATATTTTCATTATTCTATTTGATATCCTTCTTTGGCTTATTTGCTGTAACTCTTTGTTGTTGTTGTTATTTTAGTGTTTGCTTTAGGGTTTATAATATACATGTTTGATTTATCTCAATCTACCTTCAAGAGATATACCATTTTACATATAACAGCCTTACAATATTGTACTTCTGTTTCTCCCTTCTTGACCTTAATGCTATGCTGTTATACGTTTTACTTTTACTTATAATTCCTACAGTTCATTATCACTTTTGTTCAAATAGTCAATTATCATTTTTTTAAAAAATTTTATTTATTTATTTATTTTTCCCCCAAAGCCCCAGTAGATAATTGTATGTCACAGTTGCACATCCTTCTAGTTGCTGTATGTGGAATGTGGCCTCAGCATGGCCGGAGAAGTGGTGCGTCGGTGCGCGCCCGGGATCCGAACCCGAGTCGCCAGCAGCAGAGCGCGCGCACTTAACCGCTAAGCCACGGGGCTGGCCCAAGTCAATTATCTTTTATATAGATGTAGAGATATGGAGATCATATAAGAAAAATATCATATATTTATCTATGTAGTTACCATTTTCAGCATTCTTCATTCCTTTATGTAGATTTCTATTCCTTTCTGGTATCACTTCCTTCTGCCTTAAACAACTTCATTTAACATTTCCTGTAGTGCACGTCTATAGGTAATGAATTCTTTCAGCTTTCTGAGAAAGTCTTTAATTGGCCTTTGATTTTGAGCATATTTTTGCTGGATACAGGTTGGCAATTCTTTTTCTTTTAGTACTTTAAAAACGTTGCTCCACCTGCCTTCTTCCTTGTATTATTTTCAAAGAGAAATCTGTTGTCTTATTTTTGTTCTTTTGTACATAATAGGTCTCTTTTTCTATGGCTTTTAAGATTTAGCACTGGTTTTGAGCAATCCGATTATAATATGCATTGGTATAGTTTTCATATTTCTTGTGCTTAGGGTTAGTCGAACTTCTTGGATTTGTGGGTTTATAACTGTCATCAAGTTTGGAAATTTTTTGGCCATTATTTCTCCAAATATTTTTCTTGTCCCCCACTCTCCTCTCCGTTGGGACTTCAATTATATGCATATTAGGCCACTTGAAGTTGTCACACAGCTCACTGAACCCTTTTTATGTCTTTTCTTTCTGTGTTTCATTTTGGATAGTTGTTATTGCTACGTCTTCCAAGTTCACTACGCTTGTCTTGTGTAATGTCTCGTTTGCTGTTAAGACTCTTCAGGGACATTTTATCTCATATTGTAGGTTTCATCTCTAGCAGTTCAATTTGGGTCTTTTTATACCTTCCATGTCTCTACTTAACTTTTGAACATATGATATACGGTTACAATAACTTTAATGTTCTTGTCTGTTATTTCTAACATCTGTATCAGTTCTGGGTTGATCTGAATTGAGTTTTCTCCTTATTATGAGACTTATTTTTCTGCTATTTTGCATGCCAGGTAATCCTTGTGAATTCATTTTATTGGGTGTTGGATATTTTTGTATTTCTAAATACAAAATATTCTTTTATCTGTTCTAGAACTCTGTTACTTTACTATTTACTTGGAAACTGATCTCTTTGGGTTTGCTTTTAAGATTTGTTATGGGACTAAAGTAATGTTCAATCTAGGGCCAATTATTCCCCCCTAATGAGGCGAGACCCTTCTATATACTCTACCTCATACCCCAGGAATCGTGAGATTTTCTAGTCTGGCTGATACCTGCCTCAGCCCTGCATGAGCCCCACACACTATTCCCTCTAATCTTTCCGGGTGGCTCTTTTTCTAGCCTCAGGTCATTTCCTCACACACATGTGCTGATCAGTATTTTGCTAAGTACTTCAGGGGGTCCCTCTGCAGTTCTTTGAAGATCTCTCTCTGTGCAGCTATCTATTCTCCAGTTCACTGTCCTAGAAACTCTAGCTGTCTTGTGTGGGCTCTCAGTTTCATCTCCTTAACACGAGGAGTTTAACAGGCTCTATCTGGGTTCCCTTCCCTATGCAGCTAGCTGCCTGAACACTCTCTTAAGAAAGTGAGCTAAGACAACTGTAGGACTCTCATTTGTTTCCTTTTTCTCAGGGATTACTGTGCCTCACTGCCTGATGTTCTCTCTTTTGAAAACTACTGTTTCATATATTTTCTACATTTTTTCATTGTTTCAGGTGGGAAGGTAAATCTGGTCCATGTTACTCTATCTTAGCCAGAAACAAAAGTCTTATCTATCTTTTGAAGAGAAGTCTTACAGTGTTTTGGTTTTTTTTTTTTTTTAACATTGTATGGGCTAAACTTTTCTGTTGGTCAAAATCAGCCTTACCACCCCACTCAGGTTGCTAGTTTTTAACCTCTGGGTAGCTTCCAAGTTTGCCTTCCTCCCTGGCTGAAATTCAAAGCTCCAAAATGCCTATAGGCTGCTTCTAATAAGAAATACAGACAATATCATATTTCTCTGTATTTGCATAGTTTAAATATGGAAAAATTCTCTTTCTTTTGCTGCTATATTTAATCTATAACCAACTCCTGAAAAAGACTCAGTTATACAGAGGAGGTAGAAATATGGAAGCTTTGCCTCTTAGATCCACTTGTCCTGGACTTGCAACTTCACATGAAATGAAACATGGCTAGATTTACAGTGCCTTCGTGGAAACTGGAAGGTAACTAAATCTGAGCGTTCAAAGGGTTTCTCTGAATGCAGATTAAAGTAATTGAGCATAACAGGTTCTAAGTGTCAACAAAAGCAATTCCTTACTATACAAGTGCCCTGGAAGTCAACTTTATTTTTGAAAATTATTCTAATGTCTACTCTAATAGATGTCTTAAAATAAAAATAATAAAAAAAAATTCCACTAATAAGCTTACAAAACAGTTCACATTCTGTATTTTATCCAATAGATTTGAAATAATGGGAGAGCTGAATGTTTATAAGGAAAAAAACTAGGCTGCATGCTGGGCATTTCTGAAAAATAATAAAGTAAAAACTTGTACTTGAATTTGGGCTAAAGGTGCCATAAATTTCTTCAATAAAATATAAAATTTGACACAGATACATTTTGTTCTTCTTTACTACCACTGACACATATATGCAGTGTAGGACTTCCCACCTTTTCCAACCTAGAATATAGGTTGATATAGAGATATATTAAGTCTAATTACAGGCATACCTCCTTTTATTGTGCTTTCCTTTATTGCTTTGGAGATACTGCGTTTTTTACAAGATCCTCCACCAGCAAAAAGATTACGACTTGCTGAAGGCTCAGATGATGATTAGCATTTTTTAGCAACAAAGTATTTCTTAAAGTATTTACATTGCTTTTTTAGACATAATGCTTTTGCACACTTAGACTATAGTATAGTGTAAACATAACTTTTATATGCACTGGGAAACCAAAAAATTCACATGGCTTGCTTTATTGAGACGTTCACTTTATTGCAGTGGTCCGGAACTGAACCTGCAATATCTCCGAGGTATGCCTGTATTTATTATGGGTCTATATGACCAATAGCTCTATGATTCAGTATGTCATCGTATCAATGAAACCAAGATTCTAGGTCCAATCCCTGAATCGGTTGGTTTGACAGAGAATCCTAATTGGTGTACTGTTATGGACTGAATGTTTGTATCTCCCCAAAATTCGTATGTTGAAGCCCCAACCCACAACGTGACTGTATTTGGACCTAGGGCCTTTATGGAGGTAATTAAGGTTAAATGCAGTCATAAGGGTTGGGCTGTGATCCAATAGGATTAGCATCTATATAAAGAGACACCAGAGATCTTGCTTGCTCTCTCCTCACCATGTAAGGACACAGTGAGAAGGTAGCCATTTGCAAGCCAGGAAGAAAGCTCTCACTAGAAATCAACCATGCTGGCACCCTATTCTCAGACTTCCAGCCTCCAGAACTGTGGGAAAATAAATTTCTGTTGTTTAAGCCACCTAGTCTGTGGTAGTTCGTTATGGCACAAGCACACTAATACAGGTGCCAATATCCATTCCTGTTTCTTTTTTCTTTAATGATAGAACTCAGAAGTTTTAGCTGGGCATTGGCACCTAACTACATTTCCAAGTCTCTCTTGCAGCTAAGTGTGGCTGAGGTCTAGCCAAAGAAATGTAAGCAGCAATGACAAGTCAAGCCCTTAAAAGGAATGGGCTTATGTTCCCCTTTCTTTTCTCCTTTCCCACTGGCTGGGATACAAATATAGTGTGATGGTGAGAACTGGAGGAGTCACCTAGGTACAGAGATGGAAGCTCTGATTAAGACTGCGGAGCTGACCTGCTATCATTGGACTGAGTACTTCCAGATGTTAAAAGAGAGACAAATCCATATCCTGTTTAAGCCATTGTGTTTTTTGGGTCTATTTGTTAAAGCAGCTTAGACTGTGCTCCCCTGTATAGGTCTCACACACTTGGCGTGTTTTCTTTCTCTTTGGTGTTGCACAACCTATTCTCTTCTTCCCTCTTAAGTTTCCCTGGCTTCCCTGTTCCTAACTGTAGCTGAAGAAAAGTATACAGGGCTTTCTCATCTTAATGGTCCTCCAGGAAGGCATTCGGGGAATAACAAAATAAGGACACAGGAATTTAATACTAAAATCTTGTAGGTCCTTGGAATCATATATTCAGACTCTAATTACTGAGTTTCTTGCTGAGATGTTAAATAGAAAACTCATCTGACTCTAACTTTGCTTTAATTCCAACTCTATACTCTTCCTCTAATTTCTTCTGAACTACTGCCAAATTATTTCCATCCAAAGGCCAATCTATTAAGCATGTAAATTTGAGATCATTAAGAACAAGTCATGATATACAACTTGACTTCCTAGTTGGTAAGTTACCAGAGAAATATTGTAGGCATAGGGGGTTTATATTTTATCTAGATATTTACACAAGTCTTAGGATATACTGACATACACTCTCCATGGTTAGGGTCATAGTTGATTAATGCTACTCAATAGTTTTGTTAATTACATAGATGGGTACACTGTTGATCAAATCAGCAGATGATATAAAGCTGGTAGGACTAAATATAAACAGTGCTTGATAAAATCAAGATCCAAAAAGATCCTAACAGGCCAGAAATGCAAATCAAATCTAGTGGATAAAATATTACAGACACAAATGTAAAATCCCATACTTCATTTTGAAACAGCAATAACAAAGTATAAGATAGGAGAAATATGATTTACAAGTAGCATGAGAGAAAGACACTTTTCTAGTTGTCATTATTGATATGACTGTAAGCTCGACAGAAGGGAACAATGTGATGCAAGTGCTGAGGAGTTAGATCAGTCTTAAGTGTCTTATTAGAAATAAACACTCCAGAATAAGGGAAGTAATCATCTTTCTCTAATGTGGACTAGCCAGATCACAATTAGGACACTACTGTTGTAGAAGCTTTAGGAGGAAATTGGTTAACTAAAGAAAAAGTTTGTCATATAAGCAATGGCCAAAGAAAAGGGATTCTTACCCCTGGAGAAGAAAAAAGTAGCATCAATATGATACTGAACTTCAAGTATACACTTCAAGGAAGAAGTATTAGCCTTGTTTTGTCCTTGGAGAGGTACACTATTAATAATGGATGAGTACTAGTGAGTCAATTTTGGTTTAACATTAAAAAATTTTATAGTGATTACATGTCTGAAAATGGAATGGGCCTTTTATATAAAATGTATAAAATATTTCATAACAAAAGTGAAGAGTTAAAAAAGATTAGATGAGCTAATGTATGGAAAATACCTGACGCATGACAGACATGCAAGGAAAGAGAGGGGGAAAACTGCATGAGTGGTTATACTCCTTTCTCTATTCAACAGACATTTACTGAATGCCTATTATATCCCAGGCTTTTAAATTCCCTCCTAACACTGAGATTATGACAGGAAAACAACATGGGAAGTGGAAAGAGTAGAGATGTGGGAATAGCAAAGCCCAAGTTTTAATCTAACCCCCTCCCCACACATACAACCACTTACCCACCCTTAAAGAAGTCACTTAGATAATTTCTAACTTTCAATATCCCTCCCTTTAAAATAAGGAAAGGCAGCAGGGTAGGTGGGAGGTTAGATAAAGAATCTCTAAAGTGCTTTTCAGGATGAAAATTTCAGACATTACGTGAAAAGTAACGTTCTACCTCTTATTCTACATATTTGTGAGAATATTGGTGCATGTTAGACATTAGGTTGTAGTGTTCACTCCATCCACAGCCCTGAAGCCACACTGTTCTTTATGCACAGGTTGGCACACTTTGTACCTGGTGACCCTCTCACCCTGGTCTCTGCGGACTGCTAATGCTGACCTAAGAGCAATCATGTGTCGGATTATGTGATATAAGAGTTCTGGCTACTAGGGAACCTTATACAAAATATAATCAGATTCTCTCTTAAGAAATTCGAATACAAGACATTAAAAAGGTAACTAGAGTAGAAAGAAGAGGAGCAGAATTTAGTGAAGTTCGCATTCAGCCATGTTTTATAACAAAGCAAGCAGCTCTAATGCACTTTTTTTTTAAATTGTGGTAACATTGGTTTATAACATTTTATGAATTTCAGGTGTACATCACTATACTTCTATTTCTGCATAGATTACATCATGTTCACCACCCAAATACTAATTACAACCCATCATCACACACCTGTTCTAATGCACTTTCTACACCTGAAGAGTCAGTACCTAGAACAACGCAGTCTGAAAAACATTCCCGTTTTCCACGAAGCCTGGCTGTGCATTTGCTGGGACTGTTTCTTTTCCTCCTTACTTCCTGGTGTACTCGCAAGTAAACCCCATTCACTAAGGAAACCTGAGCCTCCCCCATGTTCCCTACAACCTGAAGTCCTAACAGGTGATAACTACTGGAGGGGCGCTAGAACAACTCTCAGCTTCTGATCTCTAAAATACGGAATCTTACCAGACTGCTCTTCATCCTGTTTGAAAGGTAGTTTTCAGTCCCCATTGCTACAAAATAACTTTTGCCAAATAGATCCCTAAAATCATCATCAGTAATTTTAAATTCCCTGAGATAGTTAAATTTTAAGTGGAGAAATCACAAAACTACTGAAAATGGAATTACTATCTGAAGAGAAGAAATTAGGATTCTACTTTCCATTCTAATTCTTGTAATATGATCTTTGAGAAGTCCAAGCCTAAGCAATCTGAGCCTAAGGTCACACCCTTAAAATTAGAAAAATAATATATTATCTGCCTGAAGGTAGGACGAGGTGATTTCTTGAGGTATTTTCTACCTCTAAAGATACAACTTCTCTGACCAGATAAACAAGATTCCACTCTAACCCCATTCTTGTTTGTTCCCTGTGGCAGGGAGGCAGCAAGGACTAAGCACATACCCCAAGATGTTTGGAATCATAAACAGACAGCAGTCCTGTAACCTAACTACAACTATAACACACTCTGATTTCATAAAATCCCGATCATAAAATCTTTAAAGATAAGTAAAAAGTATAGGCAGTTGTAGGAACTAAATGTTATCATTAATTGAATGTACAAAAATTTCGCTTTTTAATTGTGCAAAGGCTGAGTAGTTTTTATTTTTAAATAAATCTTAACTTACTACAACACAATAAAATTGCATTGTGAAACAAAAGAATGCTGAAAAGTGTTTCAATCCTTTATATTATGACTTTATTAATTTTTTTTTTAATCTGAGAAGAAATTTCTCTCCTGTAGCATTTCCTGCTCACTAGGTGATAACATTACTAAAATTTTACTTGGGTGGCAATTAACTGTTACTTCTCTCTTGCTATGTTTATTCCATTTCAAAACAATTTATCTTAAATAAATCTCATTAAATTTATTTTAAAAGCTCACACAGATACGTAACACCAAAAATGATTATAAGAAACACAATCTTTTATCAATACCATGAGAAGCATTTCTCCTGTACATTTCAGTTGAAGAACAAAAACAAATGCAAACTGTCCCCATAAAGTCATGCTGTTTCCAATTATTTGTGAAGATAAGTACATACCTCTGCTTCCAGGTGATAAGCATTTTCCACTCTTCTAAAATCTTTTGTCACTGTTACATTTTCTGCCTAAAACAAAGTACAAGAATATGATTACTACATGTCTGGCTACTAAATGCAATTATCCTAAAACATAAAGTAGAAACCTGAACTTATTAAAATCAGAAAGACAAAGTATGCAGAAAAAACTGGTTTGCCTGATGTTTTAAAACTTTCCTAAAAGTAACATAAAATAAATTCAGAAGCCTAAAAATATTTGCTGAAAATTTCATCATAGTTGTCATTCCATTTGTAGTAATTTTTACATTAGCTTGTACAAAAAGTATGAACTTAGGGTGGGGTATATATAATTATTTGTACGTAAAGCATCCTAAATGTTAAAGGAGTGCTGGAGTTTTAAAAATGTTTAATTTACAAATAATTTTTTTTTTTTTTTTTTTAATAATTTTTTTATTTATTTTTCCCCCAAAGCCCCAGTAGACAGTTGCATGTCATAGCTGCACATCCCTCTAGTTGCTGTATGTGGGATGCGGCCTCAGCATGGCCGGAGAAGTGGTGTGTTGCTGCGCGCCTGGGATCCGAACCCAGGCCGCCAGCAGCAGAGCGCACGCACTTAACCGCTAAGCCACGGGGCCGGCCCAATTTACAAATAATTTAATACAAATTTACTGACTACCTATAGAATGCAACTTTGGGTAAGTTACTTTACTGTTTTGAGCCTTACTTTCTGCATTTATGAAATTAGGTTAATACCATGTATACTCACAGAATTTGTTTTGAGGATTTAATGAGAAGTTGTAGTACATAAAGGGCTTGATGCAGAGAAGGGAGTCAGGAAACGTCGATGCTATATGATTAGGATATAAATGTTTCCTGAAATACTGAACCTGGGCTAGTTTGTTTTTAGAAAAGTAACATCAATGCTTTTTGACTCTCTGGGTGAATACAGGGTTCATAATTGTGGTAAAAAAGTGATACTTCTTATTTACTTTTCAAAGAGTTTTGAAATTTAGTGAAATGAACTCTTCGCCTACACTCATCCTTGGGGACAGACAGAATTTATATTTTATAAATGTTTTTGTGTCTCCCAATATATGCTAAATAAATATAAATATTATTATGCTCTATAATGATTTAATTACTTTGATTTTAGGGGAGTTAGCTGCATCTGAATTTTAAGATAAACTAATTTCAAGCAGTTTATATTACCCAGAAAAATTCTAAAAGGCTTTAACCTGAAAATTTGAACTCAATTTCCAATTACAGCTCTGATGTCTGTCACGTCATGAAAATATTAATGCATTTTTTATGATAAAAGTAATACCTGCTCATTGTAGGAAATTCAGAATACAGATAAATGTAAAATAAAACAGTACTGAATATATTGCTTGTAATCAGCTTTTTTCATTTGATTAACATGAAACTTTTCTGTCATTTAATATTCTTTTATGACGTCAACACATCTATTTTTTTAGATGTCTCTTTTTTCATTTTTTCCCCACTTCACATGATAAATATATATAAAA
Organism: Ceratotherium simum simum; assembly: GCF_057802395.1. Classification (NCBI taxonomy): domain Eukaryota; kingdom Metazoa; phylum Chordata; class Mammalia; order Perissodactyla; family Rhinocerotidae; genus Ceratotherium; species Ceratotherium simum. Next base: position 5,080,739 of record NC_141918.1, on the reverse strand, counting down.
CTTCTGACTGAAAAATTACTAGAGGAATAACTTTAGGAAAGGTAGCTGGAAAGAAAGTATCTTTTATTGTTACATTTAACAGTGTTATTATTTTTATAAAAAATAATATATGCTAATTAAAGAAAATCTAATACTAGAGAAAAGGAGACGAAAGTAATAATGTCTCCCCACCCCAATACTGTTAATAATTTAGTAAACATTTTACTAAATCATCTATCAATGCCCATAAACATACCTAGATCCATGTATAGACTTTTTCATAAATGAAATTATATTCTACATGCTGTTCTGTAACCTACTTTTTTTTTTGTAAGGAAGATCAGCCCTGAGCTAACATCCATGCCAATCCTCCTCTTTTTGCTGAGGAAGACTGGCCCTGGGCTAACATCTGTGCCCATCTTCCTCCACTTTATATGGGACGCTGCCACAGCATGGCCCGACAAGCGGTGCGTCGGTGTGCGCCCGGGATCCGAACCTGGGCCGCTAGCAGCGGAGTGCGTGCACTTAGCCACTACACCACGGGGCCGGCCCCTGTAACCTACTTTTAATAAACTTTTTAACTTAGAATAATTTTAAATTTACAGAAAAGTTGCCAAGATAGTACAGAGAGTTCCTGTATACCTCAGTTTCAGATTTCTCTGATGTTATCATCTTAGATTACCATGGTACATCTGTTAAAACTGAAAAAGCAACACTGGTACATTACCATTCACTAAACTCCAAGCTTTATTTAGACTTCACCAGTTATTCTATTCCTGTTCTTTTACTATTCCAGGACCCAATCCATGACACCACTTGGCATTAATGCATCATGTCTCCTTAGTCTCCTCTGGTCCATGACAGTTTCTCAGTCTTCCCTTGTTTTTCAGGACCTTGAAAGTTTTGGTCAGGTATTTTGCAGGGTGTCCTTCAACGTGGGTTTGTTTGATGGTTTTTTTTTTCTCATGATCAGACCACGGTTATGGGTTTTAGGGAAAAATACCATAGAGGTGAAGTGCCCTCATTGTCACAACATATCAGGGGGTACGTGATAGCCACATGACATTACTCATGATGTTAACCTTGACCACTTGTTAAGGTAGTGTCTGCCAGATTCCTCCACTATAAAGTTACCATTTTTCCCTTTCCATGCTGTATTCACTGAAGGCAAGTCACAAACTCCAGCCCACATTTACTTACTCTCCTCAGCTGTTAGTTGAAGGCTGCTGGAGCTGGGGGAGAGGCTGTTAATTCTCTGGCACTACTGGCTGTCCCACTTGTAGGCAGAGTAGATTCCTGCAGCCAGGCAAAGTTGGCAAAGAATTTACAAGTGTTGGCATATGGAAGCTGGGCCTGTGTGCACACAAGCGTGAAGTGCCAAGGGATACAAGTGTGGGCTATCTATAGCCTCTGCTACATCCCCTACCTGAAAACTCAATCACCCACTGCCAACACAATAAAGCAGCAACACACGGTAGTGGTTAGGAACATGAGCTTTGAGGTCAAAGTTCTTGACTGGAGTCTAAACTCTGCCACTTCCTAGCTATGTGATCTTGGGCAAGCTACCTGCCAATAATCACTCTGGTCCCGAGAGTTCTCATCTGTAAAACAGCCAATGAAATACCAGTCTCAGACTCAGACTTGGGGACTGTGTCATTTCTAACAAGAGACTCAAAGCACTTTTATGAACTCAGTATTACTCTGGATAAATCACAACTCTGACCTTTAGAGTCATACTCTGTAAAATGAGGGAATTGAGATAGTTGACCCATTCTGTGGTTTCTAATCTTCTTTCATTCTAACTGTCTGGAGCCTGGCATGGTGGGAAGCAACCAAGATTTTGGTTTCAGGAATACAGGAGTTCAAATACCGCCCTGGCTGGAGTTCAGAGCATTACTTAACATTTTTAAATCTAGAAAATGCGGATATTAAAACCTGCCTAACAGTGCTGATGTGTGGATTAAATAAGGCTGGTTCATTTTTTTCTCCTTTTCTTAGAAGTAGGCTTAAGGTAACATTTATTTAGTGATTTGCTTCATGGACATCTCTGGTAAGTAGAGGTATTTCATATACACGGCATCTACAATATACTGGCTTAATTTTTTTTAAGTTAAAACTAAAAAATTTGGAGAAACTTTTTGAGACTCTGTATAAAACGAAAATGGATGCAATCTTTCCCTCCACGTTACTGTTAGTGAAAAATACTGAGGAACCACTCCATGCAAAGCTTTACGTGGCTAGGAGGAAGCAGATGCTTTTCTCTTGCAAATTCCATGGTGCAAAATGAAAACGAGAAGTGATTAGTGTCAAAAACTAACTCAAAATGGATAAAAGACTTCAATGTAAGACCTGAAACCATAAAACTCCTAGAAAAAATATAGACAGTACACTCTTTGACATCCGTCTTAGCAGCATCTTTTCAAATACCATGTCTACCCAGGCAAGGGAAACAAAAGAAAAAATAAACAAATAGTAGTACCTCAAACTAAAAAGCTTCTGCACAGCAAAGGAAACCACCAACAAAATGAAAAGACAATCCACCAACTGGGAGAAAATATTTGCAAATCATATATCTGACAAGGGATTAATTTCCAAAATATATAAAGAACTCATACATCTCAACAACAACAAAAAGGAACAACCCAATCAAAAAATGGGCAGAGGATATGAACAGACATTTTTCCAAAGAAAATACACAGATGGCCAACAGGCACATGAAAAGATGTTCAACATCACTAATTATTAGGGAAATGGAAATCAAAACTACAATGAGATATCACCTCACACCAGTCAGAATGGCTATAATCACCAAGACAAAAAATAACAAATGTTAGAGAGGATGTGGAGAAAGGGGAACCCTCATACAATGCTGATGGGAATGCAAAGCAGTGCAGCCTCTATGGAAAACAGTATGGAGATTCCTCAAAAAGTTAAAAATAGAAATACCATATGATCCAGCTGTCCCACTACTGGGTATTTATCCAAAGAACATGAAATCAACAGTTCAAAGAGACTTACGCACCCCTGTGTTCACTGCAGCATTATTCACTATAGCCAAGAAGTGGACAGAACCCAAGTGCCCATCAATGGATGAAAGGGTAAAGAAGATGTGGTGTATATACACAATGGAATACTACTCAGCCATATAAAAGACAAAACCATCCCATTTGTGACGACATGGATGGACCTGGAGGGTATTACGCTAAGCGAAATAAGTCAAAGACAAATACTGTATGATTTCATTCACATATGGAAGATAAACACATGGATAAGGAGAACAGATTAGTGGTTACCAGAGGAGAAGGGGGTGGGGAGAGGGCGGAAAGGATAAAGCAGCACATATGTACAGTGACAGATAAAAACTAGACTATTGGTGGTGAACACGACACTATCTATACAGAAACAGAAATATAATAATGTACACCTGAAATTTACACAATAAGTCAATATGACCTCATTAAAATAATAAGAAAAATGATTAGTGTCTAGCACACTGCTTAGGCAAGCATTTACATCTAATGTTTCAAGTTTAAGAGTTCATCATTTCAAGGTTAGAAACAAAATCACTGCAGCAAATATCGCCAAATAAAACCTCACGCAATTTGCACTGTTTTATTTTACAAGTCACTGCAGCCAACAATTACTTTCATCTAGAAGACGGATGGGCCAAAGATGCACTCTGCCAGGTCCTGGAGCCGTGGAAAAGCGACGCGACAAAGCTGTCCCTTACGCTCAAGACCCTGCACACGTGCACGCCGGCTCCAGCAGCCCGCCGGGACGGAACCTCGGCCCCCCTTTCGGCGGCCCACTCCAAGTTCCTCCCCCGCGGAGCTCTCACCTGCACACCCTGCTGCTGGAGGCTCTGCGTGATGTAGTCCAGGCGGCGGCCGACGCTCCTCTTGGCCTCGGCCGCCGCCTCCTTGGTGCTGCTCACTCGCACCGCCAGCTGCGCCCGGTCGGGGCTCGCAGACACCTCCGCGGCGCCGCTGACGTGCACCTCGCGGGGCGCACTTGGGGCCTGTGCTGAGGAGAGGGGGCGGCGGAGACCAGGCAGCGTTTCTCCGCCCGAGACCAGGCTGTTCTCCCGGCCCCGCTCAGCCCAGGGAACCAGTTCCACGAACACCCGCGACTGAGGGGCCTGTTGCAACGACATAGTGAGGCCAACTGCGTTTCCATAGCAACGAAGGGCCGACGGCGGCCGAAGAGGCCAAAACGTGCCGCAGCTTTCCCGTGCGCGGCGCAAAGGATGCCGGATGGGCCTGGACGTCTGGGGGCTTCTTGAGGGCGCGAGCGGCGCTTTGCCGAGGCTGTTGCCGCGTGCTATGTACAAGGTGTTGCGCTAAGCGCCTCGTTACAGTTTTTAACACGTTTCCGTTGCGGCCTTCAAAAATCTTAGGGCTCTGCAGCGTCCGTCACAGTGAGCTCCGCCTTGTCACGGCCCCCGGCCGCGTCCGCCCGGCCCTGGTTAGGTCGGGGGAGGTTCGGGGAGGCCGCGCGTGCCGAGTGGGCGGGTTTGCTGTTGCGCTCACGCCGCTCTGCGGGGTCTCCTGTCTTGTCCGACTCCACCTTTCCGCTCGGGCACAGCTCTTTGAGGCCCCACAGCGCCACGGTCTGCGAGAGGTGTCTGTTGCTCTTGAGCAGTTTATGATTCTTCGAATCATTCTTCGATTCATCGTCTCTAAAGCCCTGTTGATAACACATTTCACATTTGCGATGTGGTTATAAAGAGCTTGCCGTATGGAAAGCAAAGAGAAAGTAATAGCTAACAGTAATAATAGCTAAAGCATTGGCGTGATTTCCAGGACTCTGAGTTTTCTCTAAAATCTCTGGAATGGTTCTGGGCTTGAATGTGGACGGAAGAGACTCAGGGGTTATCAAAGCACATTCAACATGGACATTGCTGGGTCTGTACAGCTTAGATCTTGTCGATAGGCTTTTCTTGAGAGAACAACACAACCCTCAACCCACTGACCCCGATGAGGTAGGTTTTCTTCTTACCATTAAGTAATGATCTATGTAAAAATAGCACTGTTGTCCCCTGAGGGAGGAGGAAAAAAATTTTTTTTTGAATAACTAATTAAAAAAAAAGAAGAGGACAACTATTCTCTTGAAAGGATCCTGGAAAAGTCAACTGACAATTCTCGTGTAGTTTCTTTTCTATCATTTTTCTTTTCTTTTTGAGTAGTAGATAATTCACCTAAATCAAATGGTACCCCCTCCCCTCCTTCATTTAGCTCATCACTCAAAGCAATTTTGTATGTATTTATTTTGGTGTTTACTGTCACCTAAAAACAATTATGTAATAGTATTTTCATTTAAAAACTAACTTTAAAAACTTTTCCCCATAGTTTTTTATAATTTGAGACACCAAAAATAATGTTTCTTGGGTTTGGTAGAAAATTCTTTTTCCCTAATGGTGAATGTGGAGCAATATAACCTCCAAAATGAATTATTGAATGAATGAATGTCATAAGTAAAAAGCAACAGGAATTTTAAGTGCATTTATATGGATATGATAAAAAAAAAGTGGGACAATGAGTAAGTACAGGGAAAACTTGTTAGCTATATGAAAAAAGAATCTATATCTTACCTCATACACTGAAAATAAAATTCGAATAAGACTGAAGAAAAAGAACTGGAAAAAAATATAGGTGAATATAAATATAATTCTGGGAATGGGGATGACTTTCTAAGCACAATTTCAAATGCAGCAGCTGTAGGGAAAGGTTTGAAAAATTTGACTACGCTTAAAGAATTTCAGTATACAAAACAAAACAAAAAGGTGATGGGGGCAAGCAAATTGGGGAAAATATTTGTAACATTTATTTTGTGTAAATGGCTAATAGCCTTAATGTTTAGAGAGCTCTTAACAGCAGAAAATAAACAAAAGAAAAATGAATGATGAACACAGGGCAAACTGTATTAGTCAGCTAGGGCTGCTGTAACGAAATACCACAGACTGGGTGGTTTAAACAACACTTTATTTTTGTATAGTTCTAGAGGTTAGAAGTCCAAGATCAAGGTGTTGACAGGTTTGTGCCTCCTGAGGTCTCTCCTCATTTTGCAGACAGCCTTCTCACTGTCCTCACAGGGCCTTTCCTGTGTGTGCAAGCATCCCTGGTGTTTCTTTCTCTTGTAAGACTACCAGTTCTAGTGGATTAGAGCTCCACCCTTATGACCTCATTTAACTTTAATTTCCTCTTTAAAGGCCCTATCTAAATACAGTCACATTGGAGGTTAGCACTTCAACATATGAATTGGGGGGGGACGGGGGACACAATTCCATCCATAACACAATAAAGCAGAAATACTAATAGTTTATAATATAAGAAAAGAACCAGAAAGATGTTTATTCTCATCAGTAGTTAAAGAAATGCAAATTTATAGTGAAATATCCTTTTTGTGAGCCATCATTTTGGCAAGTAATAAAGGCAGCAGGAATGGAGATGGAATTGGTAAAAGAGTAATTTTGAAAGAAGAATGGCATAGTTCTTGGTGACAGAACTAAATAGTAAATAAAAGAGAAGGATAAACCAAAGCTGACTTCAAGGTTTTCATCCTTGATAACTGGGAGAATGAATGAGGTGACAGAATGTGTGTCATTGTTCAGCTTGCAATGACCTCCTCTTCCCTCAGAGTAAAAGTTGAGCCTCTAGCAACCATTTTGAATAAGGTGACTCTGCACTTTACACAGTTTGGTTGGACCCAGAATGGGCACGTGATTGAAGGTGGGCCAGTTAGAGTTTTTTTAACATGGGAATCTATATTTATACCAGACTTGAAAAATTTAGTCTCTCAGATGGTGGCCCATGGCATACATTCACATATATATATAAAACCTTGAAACATATAGATTGGCCATTTTCTACATATCATTTCTAGTAGAGAAGCAGAAATGTCAGTGAATAGAGAAAATGAGAGAGAGTGACAGGAAATCATACATTCAGAGAGGGACAAAGATGAGATGGAGGAAGAGTCCAGATCCAATTCCAACTCTGCTTCTAGAATTTTCCTTAGGCCTGGATTTATTCTTGCCCTGGAGTTCTGTAAAATATTCCTGTATCCTTATCATAAAATCTCCCCTCCCCTTTTTTTTGCATACGTAGCTTGACTGAGGTTTATGTTCCCTTAAAACCAAGAATATTGACTGACAATAGTGGATAATGGAGAAGGAGAATTTAAAGCTGACATGTATAGCTTTCAGCCTTAAGGAATTTATAGAGCTCCACGCGAAGTGGATCATTAGGTGCACAGCTCAAAGCTTTACCCTTTGGTAAAGTTTTGCACTCCACTGTCGTTTAGGACACCCTGAGTGATGCTGTCATGCAGCTGCCTGTTTTCCATTTTTGACTGGAACCTGCCTATTGAGCCAACTTATCCATAAAAGCCCAGGCCTTTTCCTCCTCCTCAGCTATTCGTACAAGAACCCCCAGATAACCATTGGTGTGAGCTCAGAATGGTGTTCTGGTGGGTGGCATGGGGGTCTGGGTTACCTGCTCATGCAGCTCACTTATGGCCTCTGGTCCTGCTTATGCTGGGTGTCCCACATGTACTGTTTTCATCTTTTGATGAATTTCTGCTGGGCTTTCTGGCTGTATGATTCGGAGTGTCTGACAGGACCCAGCTTATGATAGGCAATTCCAAACATTTCAAAAAAAAAAAAAACAGTATCAGAAGAGAATGGAGCAATATATTCCAAATGCTGAGGGAAAAAAAAATAACTTAGAAGTGTGTATTAGTTAAAATGTCCTTCAAGAATGAGGGAAAAATAGAGATATTTTCAGACATGCAAAGACTTAAAGGAGTTTACCACCTACAGACTCTCACTAAAATGTTATCATAGAATATGCCTCTGTAATATTAGTAAGTCTAAAAGGAAGGCATGGCATAGAAGAAACAACAACAGTTACAGAAATTGATAACATATGTCTAGAAATTTAATTTAATTACTTATCAAAAATTATTTCTTGTTTGTGAGTGGTTAAACAAAAACTGAAACTAAAAATACCAGACAATTATAACAAAGAGGAGGAGAGGCATTCATTGCATTGACTAAGGCATCTTAAGATCCTTGGCTTGTTCAAAATAGGCTAGAGATACTGAATTACTTTACACTTTGTTGTGACAATTTGTAGTTAATTACCTGTGGAAAATATAAAGATAAATGAAGAAATTAGGAGGCTAGCCCAGTGGCATAGTGGTTAAGTTTGGTGTGCTCTGCTTCGACTGCCCGGGTTTCGTGGGTTTGGATCCCAGGCATGGACCTACGCACTGCTCATCAAGCCATGCTGTGGCAGCATCCCACATACAGAGTGGAGGAAGATTGGCACAGATGTCAGCCCAGGAACAATCTTCCTCAAGCAAAAAGAGGAAGATTGGCAACAGATGTTAGCTCAGGGCAACTATTCCTCACCAAAAAACAAACAAAAAAAAGAAGGCAGGCAAAAAAAGAAGGCTCAAAGACATGGGACAAAGATAAAGATAGCATAATGTTGTGAACCACAGGAATTGCAGATTCATAAATGACTTAGGCAGGAAATCTTATTTAATTTCCTGAGTTTATGCAGAAGAAATGGTCAAGTCTATACCGCAACATCCTGGTGAAATTATAACAAATAAGAGAGGGCTACTTACATAAATTGTTTTTCTGCTCACAGATACTTTATTAGATATTTTTAAAGAATTATTGTAACAATAACTCCCTAAGCATGCAGAAGGGAAATGAAATCTTGATTAAATGGTCGATCATTAGAGAACTAACAGGGTACAATGAAGTAGATGCTAAATAATTAAAATTATCAGAGAAAAAATATGATATCCTAAAAATCTGATAAAGTAAAAGAGAAAATACTGTAGGAAAGAAAACAGAATTTGGAAGCTAGAAGAAACAGTCTCATTTTGCAGATGAACAAACTAGAACAAACCAGAAAGGTTTTATTGAGGTAACATTGGTTTATAATGTTGTATAAGTTTTAGGTATACAACATTATAATTAGACTTCTGTATATATTACAGTGTGCTCACTATCAACAGTTTAGTTTCCATCCTTTACCAGGCAATTGACCCCCTTATACTCATTTTTCCCTCCACCCACCCCCTTCCCCTCTGGTAACCACCAATCTGTTCTCTGTATCTATGTGTTTGTTTTGTTTTGTTTTGTTTGTTTTTATACTCCACATATGAGTGAGATCATATTGTATTTGTCTTTCTCTGACTCATTTCACTTAGCATAGTACCCTCAAGGTCTGCAAGTGGCAAGATTTCATCTTTTTTTATGGCTGAGTAGTATTGCATTGTATATATGTGTGTGTATACATATATATATATATGTATATATACACCACATCTTCTTTATCCATTCATCCATCAATGGACATTGAGGCTATTTCCATGTTTTAGCTATTGTAAATAGTGCTGCGGTGAACATAGGAGGTGCATATATCTTTTCAGATTAGTGTTTTCATATTCTTCAGATAAAAGTCCAGAAGTGGAATAGCTGGATCATATGGAAGTTCTTTTCTTAATTTTCTGAGAAATCTCCACACTGTTTTCCATAGTGACTGTACCAATTTACTTTCCCACCATCAGTGTCCAAGTTTCCTTTTTCTTCATATTCTCTCCAATACCTATTTCTTGTCTTTTTTAAATAGTAGCCATTCTCACCGGTGTAAGGTGATATCTCATTGTGGTTTTGATTTGCATTTCCGTAGTAATTAGTGATGTTAAACATCTTTTCACATGCCTGTTGGCCATCTGTATATCTTCTTTGAAAAAATGTCTGTTCAGATTCTCTGCCCATTTTTTAATTGGGTTGTTTGTTTTTTTGTTGTTGTGTTGTATAAGTTCTTTATATTTGGATATTAACCCTTTATGAGATGTATGACTTGCAAATATCTTCTCCAATTGGTAGGTTGTCTTTTCATTTTGTTGATGGTTTCCTTTGCTGTGCAGAAGCTGTTTAGTTTAATGTAGACTCTTCCAAAAAGTTGAAGAGGAGGGGATGCTACCTAACTCATTTTATGAGGCCAACATTACCCTGATACCAAAACGAGACAAGGACAGCACAATAAAAGAAAATTACAGACCAATATCCCCAATGAACATAAATGCAAAAATCCTCAACAAAATATGAGCAAACCAAATACATTAAAAGACTCATATACCACAATCAGGTGGGATTTATTCCAGGGATGCAAGGATGGCTCAAAATCTGCAAATCAATCAATGTGATGCACCATATGAACTCCATGAAGGATAAAACTCATATGATCTTTTCAATAGATGCAGAGAAAGCATTTGACAGTATTCAACATCCATTTATGATAAAAACTCTGAATAAAGTGGGTATAGAAGGGAAGTACCTCAACATAATAAAGGCCATATGTGACAAACCCACAGCTGACATCATACTCAATGTGAAAAATTGAAATCTATCCCTCTAAGAACTGGAGCAAGACAAGGATGCCCACTCTCACCACTCTTATTCAACATAGTATTGGAAATCATAGCCAGAGCAATCAGGTAGGAAAAAGAAATAAAAGGGATCCAAATTGGAAAGGAAGAATTAAAACTGTCACTGTTCGCAGATGACATGATACAGATAGAAAACCCTAAAGAATCCACCAAGAAAACTATTAGAAATAATGAACCAACACAGTAAAGTAGCAGGGTACAAAATCAACATACAAAAATCTGTTGTGTGTCTATACAGTAACAACAAAATAGCACAAAGAGAAGTCAAGAAAACAATCCCATTTACAGTCACAACCAAAAGAATAAAATACGTAGGAATAAATTGAACCAAGGAGGTGAAAGACCTGAGCACTGATGACTATAAAAAATTGATGAAAGAAATTGAAGAGGACACAAAGAAATGAAAAGATATTTCATGCTCATGGATTGGAAGAATTAACATAGTTAAAATGTCCTTATTACCTAAAGCAATCTACAGATTCAGCGCAATCCCAATCAAAATCCTGACAGAATTTTTCATGGAAATAGAACAAAGAATCCTGAAATTTATATGGAACTACAAAAGACCCTGAATAGCCAAAGCAATTCTGAGAAAAAATAACAAAGCTGGAGGTATCATACTCCTTGATTTCAAAGTATACTAGAAAGCTATAGTAATAAAAACACCATGGTATTGGCAGAAAAACAGACACACAGATCAATGGAACGGAATTGGGAGCCCAGAAATAAACCCACACGTGTATGGACAGCTAATTTTTGACAACGGAGCCAAGAACATACAATGGAGAAAGGAAAATCTCTTCAATAAATGGTGTTGGGAAAACTGGACAGCCACATGCAAAAGAATGAAAGTAGACCATTATCTTACACCATACACAAAAATTAACTCAAAATGGATTAAGGACTTGAATAGAAGACCTGGAACCATGAAAATTCTAGAAGAAAACATAGGCAGCATGCTCTTTGACTTCATTCTTAGCAATATCCTTTTGGATATGTCTCCTCAGGCAAGGGAAACAAAAGCAAAAATAAACAAATAGAACTATATCAAACTAAAAAGCTTCTGCACAGAAAGTGTTTAAAGTTATGTGTCCCAGGTTATAAGGCAGAGGCAGTCTAATGCTATTTCCACTGCGCCATGCTGCATCGCAGTGATCAGTGACTATTTGCACTGCATACGGGCCTGTTGCTGCTGGCAGAGCTCTGTCTCAAAGCAAATGAACAAAGAATCGCTGCACCTCCAGCCTCCCTCGACTCCTATAACACTCCATTCTTCTTCTGTATGTTTCACTGCCTTCTCCTTTCCTCTGATGGACTCAGTCCTCAGACTGCTGCTTCTCTCTCTAAATTTGTAGCTACTTTCATGGATTCAGTTTTCACCTCTACTGACTCAATTTTCTTGTTTGGAAAATTAGGGAACTGGAGTAGCTTCTTTTTAATTTTAAAAGCAGGGTCAATGACAATAAAAAATGATGGATATTATAAAAGTCTTATTTAAAAAACCAGCATTGCCTGAACAGACACCTCACCCAAGAAGTTATACAGGTGGCAAGTAAGCATATGAAAAGATATCCAACATGATATGTCCTTAGGGAGTTGCAAATTAAACAGTGAGATACCACTAGACAAATGCTAGAATTGCCAAAATCCAAAACTCTGACAACACCAAATGCTGACGAGGATGTGGAGCAACAGGAACTCTCATTCATTGTTGATGGGAGTGCACCATGGTACAGCCACTTTGGAAGACTGTTGGCAGTTTCTTCCAAAACTAAACACACTCATCATATGATCCAGTAATCACACTCCTTCGTATTTGCCCAAAGGAGTTAAAAACTTATGTCCACACAAAAACCAGCACATGGATGTTTATAGCAGTTTTATTCATAATTTCCAAAACTTAGAAGCTACCAAGATGTCCTTCAGAAGGTGAATGAAGAAACAGTGGTACATCCAAAAAATGGAATGGAATATTATTCATCATTCAAAAGAAATGAGCTATCAAGCCATGAAAAGACATGGGGAAACTTTAAATGCATCACTAAGTGAAGAAACCAATCTGGAAATGTGTATGATTCCAACTATATGACATTCTGGGAAAGGCAAAACTATGGAGACAGCAAAAGTATCAGTGGTTACCAGGGGTTAGGAGGTAGGGAAAGATGAATAGGCAAAGTATAGAAGATTTTTAGGACTGTCAAACTATTCTGTATGATACTACAAAGGCGGATGCATGTACATTTGTCAAAACCAATAGAATATACAAAACCAAGAGTGAATCCTAACGTAAACTATAGGCTTTGAGTGATTGTGATGTGTCAGTGTAGGTTCATCAATTGTAACAAGTGTACCACTGTGGAGCAGGGTGTCAGCAGTGGGGGAGGATGTATGTGTCAGAGGGCGGGGGGTATATAGGAACTCTCTATATTTTCTATGTATATATGGGAACTCAATATATTATATTTGATTTTGCTGTGTGCCTAAAACTGCTCTAAAAATATGGTTTATTAATTAAAATTTAAAAACACCCAGCGTTGTATTTTAAAAAGACAGGCATTTAGAGTAAAATGACAACATTGTCAAGATGTGTCAGCTGTGAAATTTATCTCCTTTGAGGCTTAGTTACTTTCTTTTTTAAATGGAATATGTGTGTGTGTGTATATATATATATATATATATATCTCAGAAAATATTATTAATCACTGGTACTAGAGATCCACTTAGGGGAACTGTCTTCATTTAGGAAATGAAGGAAAACCCTTGATAAACTTCCATGAGTGTGGAGGATGAGGTCTGCGGGTGAGGTCTAGAAGGAGACTTCAATACAAAGAGAGAACTAAACAGTTATGCACAAAGAAGTGAACATAGATGTGGGAGGAGAAATGCCAGGAAGAAAGACAAGGGTGTATAGAGTTAGAAAAAAGGCCATACAACATAGAGAAGAGGCTAGATCCTGTGGAGAAAGATAGAAAAATTCCCTGGTGGCATAGTGGACAAGAACTGTAAAGACCATAGATATCTAATTTACGATATTTAGTTGTTGGCCTTTTGGCAATGTAACAACTCATGGCATTGCATTGTCTGTGTGGTTTGGGAGAAACCAAGGAAAGAAGTTCAGTGTAAAACGAACAGAAGCAAGCCTCTGTAAGACGTGAGACATGTGAGATCAAGAGTTCAACAGAAGTATGAGCCACAGTTGACCATGAGGATGCAAGTGCACGGGATTAAGGGCAATGAAATTTCTCACAGGAGCCTTTCTCGGAGGGTGAGGTTCCGGTTGACAGATCAGATGACTGGATTCACAGGATGATTATGGGGATATTTGAAGATGTGCAGCGCTTAATGAATGGTAGTAAAAACTTAAGTAAGCACTCGTCTTCCAGTGGTCTTGTATAATCCTGCATCACTTTTGTAGCTGAGACAGCCTTGGCTTTGAGGATTATCTCTAAGCAAGGTAGTGGGGAGGCTCTGGTGGGAAAAAACTCTTCCATGGTACCTAACAGAGCATGGAGGAAAACTGCTTATCTGATAACGCTCTTTACCCAGTTAAGGGACAGTAACTGTTAGAGGAAAAGTTTTGACTCAAGTCGTGTCCCCATGAGGATGGAGTTAAGACATGTAATCTTTTTTTTCCAGACTTGTAGAAAACGTGGTTAACTCATATTAAGCGTAGAAAATATCATATGTTGTGAGAACAGTAAAAGATTGTCCCAAAGAGGCTCAAGTTTAGATAAATAACCTTCTGAGAATGGCAATTGAACTGAAAAGGAAAACAAGCTGTATTCTCTCAGAAACGTGTTTATAAAATTCAGTAAAGTGAGGCATACTGACTAACAAGATATGGAAGTGCTCCTGAGATGCAAGAATACAAAATTAGAGAAAAAATATAGCAAATGATTAGCATCATTGAAACTGCCCTTTTTTACTACCATAGTTATCATCCTTCTAGATGGCTTTCCTGTCTGTTTGCTTCCAAGCTTTTCCACCTGAACCAACTGCATAATTCAATGGCCACTAAAAGAAATTTGATCATTTGCTTCAGCGACTTAGACCTAAGGTGGTCTTTCATATCAAATTCAAATTTCAAATCTGTGAACTTTAAGGTTTTTTATCAGTTGTTCCAGCACTTTTTACCTAACTAGTCTTTGGATGTGCCTTGATTTCTTGCTCATTTATAGCCAAATTAGCCGAATGATTTTCACATAACACTTAATTTTATCTTCACTTGATAGCCAGCTCCCTAGTCATTTGCCTCTGAAGGAAATGCTCCACTTTCATCTTAGTCACTCTGTTATGTCCTTCTCCTAAATACAGTTGATTTCTGTTTGTTCAGAACTATCAGGGAATGAAATGATTCTGAATATTTGAACAATGTGGCTGATTTAACATAACAGCCTACATGAATTATCAACTTTACATGAGTTATTTTATACTATAATTCTTAATGATAAGATTAAACTAAATATAATAAAATCTCTCTTTGATAATGCAGAAGAAACTTCAGAATCTTGGAGTGGCTTAGGCTCACCAGTAAAAGCAAAAATTGTTATTCAAATAGCACCGTAAAATAAATCTGATTATTAAGGGGTTCTGGGTGTTTTTGGATTCTGGATAAATAGGAGATTATTCTAATCTTCAACATACAGATATTCTTTGGTCTTCTCATACTAACCCTGTTGGACTGTAATCACTTATGGACTATCGTAGTGATGTAGGTATTTGACTTGGGCATTTTGGCAATGAAATAACCCACCTCATTGGTTCTATCTTTTTTGTTTGTTCGTTGAAGATTCATCTCAAGTCCTTTAGACATATTCTTCAATGATGCAAAGTGAAATTTTGATTGTCTAACCAAAGTTTCCCAACACTGCCCTTTGGTAATGGGAGGAGAGAATAGACAATTCAATCCCCTGTCGTCTCCTGACCATTTGCTTAATCCTCCCACTGAGGTAAATATATGAGATGGTGATGGTTTCTGTGAATTCTGCAATTTTACCTAGAAAGAACATGGGCTTTGGTGTCTACAGACCTGCAGCTGAATGTCATTTTCTAGATCTGTGACCTTGGGGAATTTATTTTAATATTTCTTAGACTCAGTTTCCTCATCTGTAAAACAGAGATAATAATATGTACCTGTTGCAGAGACTGCTAATACTTTACAATATCCATGTTCTCCTTTTATTCTTGGGCACAAACTGTATATTTTCAGCCTCCCTTGCAGATTGGTGTGTCCGTGGCTGAGTTCTGGCAATGGAACGCTAGTGAAAATAAAGTGCACCACTTCCTGACTTGGCCCATAAAAATCCCCCATGTGTGCTCTTCTCTCATTTTGTCCATCTGCTGGCCGACTGGAGAGGACTCCAGAGACCTATGAGAGATAAGAGCGATAAGACAGAAGAAGCCTGGAGCAGAGCCTGCTGCCACTCCTCTGCCACCCTCATTAGATGTAAGCGAGAAGTAACATTTATTTTAGTGAACCACTGAAACTTGGAAGATGTTTGTTCCAGCAGTTAGCCTACTCTGACTAATATACCTCTAGGATTATTATAAAGATTACATGAGGAGTCTTTGTAAAGTGTCTGACATAAATTAAATGACACTTATCATCACCATCATCCTTTACGTGTGTAAGCAGGTACACATTAAGGCACTGTAGGTACCAGGATGCCCCCGAGTGACCAGACCGACAGGATCTGAGTTGGCAAGACTGACTTCTTGTTGTGCTTACAGTGAGACCATTTTTACCTCTCAGATTCCTGGGAGGTATGGATGGTTGATTCATTTAGCTATAGATTTTTTTTTTATTGAGGTATAATTGACATATAACATTATATTAGTTTCAGGTGTACGACATAATGATTTGATATTTGTATATGTTGTGAAATGATCACCACAATAAGTCTAGTTAACATCTAGTTATAGATTTTGACATCACATATTTAATCCTTTTGTTGGCCTGTTAATTTTATCTTGTATCATTGTAATATGTGATACCCCTAACTTAAGTCATATGTTCTGTACCTATAATTATGTACCATTTAGGATCCAGGAGAGAGAGACTAAACAAGTGCTGTTCAATAGAAGTATAATGTAAGCTACATACATAATTTTAAATTTTCTAGTACCTCCATTAAAAAAGATTTAAAAAAAACCAGGTGAAATTAATTTATTATTTAATCTAGTATATCCAAAATATTATAATTTCAACATGTAATCAGTATTATTTGCATTCTTTTTTTCCTGCTGATTCTTTGAAATCAGTGTGTATTTTACACTGACAGCACATTTTGGTTTAGACTAGCCTAAATCCAGGTGTTCAATAGTCACTTTCTTATAGTGGCTAGTATATTGGACAGTTCAGGAATGGACAAATCAGAAAATACCTATCACCACTTCTGAAAAAAAATCTTCAAAGTCATGTGCCACATTTTCTCTGCAGATGGAGGGTAACATTATTTTTATTGTTCTGGGAGAAACAGACATGGGAGGGCAAGCATTCACATCACCAGGTTCAGGAGATGACCATTTTGCTCATGAGGTGTCATTTATCTGTAGATACAAGTCTGGAACCTTCTTTGCAGCTCCACCTTCTGTGGTACTTTGTATCTAGAAGGCTCTTACTGAGAGTCATCAATGAAGATGATCAATGTGCACATAATTAAGTATTCAATATTAATAAATTTATAATAAAAATATTTATAACTCTTACAGGAAAACTAACATTTTGAGCTCATGTCCTAATGGAAGCCATGCAAGAGCCTGAAATACAGTGACTCCAAAGTCTAAGACAGCAATAAAAAGTTTATTTTTCTTAAGGAAAAACTAATTACTCGGTCTCAATTTTCAAAGGAAATATAACTTCTTTGTATTGTCAACCTAAATAAAGAGGTAAACTGAGGCAAGCTCAACAAAATAATGAGTTTATTCAGGAATAGCAGAGGAATTGCAGTTCGGGACAAGCAAACTATGGCAAAACATAGGCAAGTCCGCAGAGACAAAGGGAAGGTCGGCTTCTGTTAGGTTTTAGGAGGAAATTGGGGAAAGTTGTTTTGAATAAAAGTTCACTGAAGAAGAACCCGAGCTGAGGTTGTGGTGGTTTCTTACTGGCTGCAAGTGCCGCAAGTGCCTTGTGGCTGGGGCGGGGAGGGAGCTTCCTTCCTTTTCTTAAAAGCAGTAGATGAAATTCCCGTGTGAAAAATGTACCAGAAGAAAAGTAACATTCTTATCATCATGGATAAGAAGTTAAGACCAACAGAATTTTATACAAAGAATCCTGTACAGATAGACCTTATCATCTTCCTTCTTCCTGCTGGTTATGCAGGCCGCAAGGAGTGATACATGCGTGAGAGCGCCCCCTTCAGGGCTTCCTGACTCCGTTTTAAATGAGGTTTTCCTTCATTTTAATTTTCCCAGAAGATAGGCTTCAGAAATCCATTACTGCCTATTGAAATGCAAATCTATCCTTGTTTCAATGAAAGCATGGAAATCAGTCACTTTCCAGTATATAAAACGAAAAACAGGGTTTAGTTCAAAGACATTAGATTTACCATAGTAAACAGCGTTTGAATAGGCTACTTTAAAGATGACAGGCAGTCACTCCTAGGAGGGAAATAATATGTTGCAACTTTGAAAGAAAATGGATTGTTCAAGATGTCATTTCATGAAAAGGAAATAGTGTCTTTGATATTCAAAGCACCAAAAGAGAATTTAACACACTGTGCTAGAGAAACCAGAGATACATTTGATGGTTAGAAAAGATAGGATTTTAAGAAAAAAATAAATTACCTTGTTTTCTTCTTCCATCATAGAAAGGAGATTAGATATATGAGGCAAACTGGGGGGAAAGTAGCATATACAAATCAGATGATATAAGGAAAAATTAATAAAGCTAAATACAGATTATTAAATGATAATGGAAAGAGACAGGTCATGTTTAACATAACTGCATTTTTTTTAACTACAGCCATTATGTTGTACATTACATCCCCAGGACATATTTATCTTATAAACATAACTGTATATTAAAATTATAGTGGTCTGTTGGTGGGAATATAAATTGGTACAGCCGTTATGGAAGTTTCTCAAAAAATTAAAAATAAAATTACCATTTGATCCAGCCATCCCACTTCTCCACTGTCACTTCTCCACTCTACTCTTACCCATCATGCTACAGAGGACTGAGGACTAAGCTTACTCTTAGTGCAGATGACATGGCTTTACAATTACACACTAAGAGTAGAGTACTGGCCCAACTGTTTTATCTCTGGTAGAAGAGAGATGGGCTCTAGATTAACTACTCAAAAGCAAAACCATCTTCTTGGGAGATGTTCCCTGGCTTTTAACTTGCTTGCAGCTAGCAACCTATTTAGTAGTTGAGGTGACTTAGAATACATTTTGCAATGTTTTATTTTTGGAAGATTTACCAAGAAATTACATTTATTACATTAAACATTCTATGGTTGTTATACTAATGACATTTTTAAGACCAAAGTGAGTATTAGGTGATTCTGACCTTAAAAAAAAAAATCCCTGATTATAGTGATTACAGTCTTGTTTTATATCATAGAATTGTTTGCTTTTAAAATTGGTTTTCTCTCTCTCTTTTCGTGTGTGTGTGTGTGTGTGTGTATGTGTGTGTGTGTGTGTGTGAAGGGGCTAGGAAAACAAAGTTTTGGGTAAGAAAGTTAAAAAAAGTTTTTTGTTAAGTAAACTTAGGCCTTAAGCACTGCAACAATAGTACCTGCTGGTTGAAATTTCCTTGGGTTTTAGGCAGATTTATAATACTTTATATTAAAAAATTTAACCTCATAAGAAAATTTCAGCATAAATTGTTTGAACCAATGAAAAATTCAGTTCTTTAATTCGTCTTTTTTTAATCTACTTCATTGGTTTTAATTTAAGAAGAATGGAGATACATAGAAAATAAAGCAATATAGTTCCTCAGAAAGACAGTTTCTCTTAATTTTCATTATCAAAATAAGTATTTTTCTTAAGTAGGATAAAAATGCTGGTTCACCTTTGTAAAACGCCAGTCACTGCTTGCGTGAAACCTCCCCTGGATTTGCTGTGGGTCTTTTGCAAGCTACAGCTATAATGCCCCCTTGACATGAGGAGCGACAGGCTGTATACAGTCTCCTGACAGACAGAAGAGGGAAAGCAATGAGAGACTTTGACTCCTGGAGAGAAGACATAGCAATGGAACTGTTTCTTAACTTTCATCATTGTTTGCCACAACTCTTCAAAATTTAAATTTAGATTCAGTACATTTATTCATGGAGCATGAAATATGCAATTATGCCTTTTGCTACTAATTGTGGATACCTAAATTATACATTTTTGGCCTATTGTGTTATGGTCAATTTGAAAAAGAATGGTTTCATTATATAGTATTGTCTGCAGACTCCCTGGACTGTTCTAGAATCGTATGACATATTATCATTACTAAATTTTTATGGCACCTAAACATTGATGTTCTCTGTGGTATTTAAAACTAATTTAATCATAATCCCCTGAATTCACATTTTAATGAAGCAGAAAAAACTGATTAGGTTTAAGTGCATAGAGCTTATGCTTCTGGAAATAATTGTTTCTAAATTCCTTCATTTATTAAAAACATCAAAAATGGCTCTCTTAAGGATGACTTTGTGCACTGAACATGGAAAGGCATATATACTGTAATTAAATTTAGGTTAATGCATATTTTTATAGCTTTGTTGTTCCTAAAATGCTTTGGTATTGACTGGTTCATTTATGGAAAACATGATAGTTTCTACCCCATCATGCTGACTAGAAATTTCTTCAGATTGCCTAGTGACTTGAGAGACCTTAAAGTAACATTTTTAAGCAGTAGTTCCCAACATTGTGTGTTGCTTTGTAAGTTATGTACTTAAATATTATGGTTCTTTGCATGATTTTACTAGGTATTTTTTTTTTTTTTTTTTGTGAGGAAGATCAGCCCTGAGCTAACATCCGGGCTAATCCTCCTCTTTTTGCTGAGGAAGACCGGCTCTGAGCTAACATCTATTGCCAATCCTCCTCCTTTTTCTCCCCCCAAAGCCCCAGTAGATAGTTGTATGTCATAGTTGCACATCCTTCTAGTTGCTGCATGTGGGACGCGGCCTCAGCATGGCCGGAGAGGCAGTTCATCTGTGTGCGCCTGGGATCCGAACCCGGGCTGCCAGTAGCAGAGTGCGCGCACTTAACTGCTAAGCCACGGGGTCGGCCCTACTAGGTATGTTTTAAAAGACTTGCTCCCCCATAGCCTCTGTGCTAGGTTGCATTATTTTTCCCAAGTATGCACTGCCTTCCCAATAGGAGGATTACACTTCCCAGCCCCAGTCTTGGCCATGTGCTTTTCTTTGACTAATATGAGCATGAGTGAAATATATACTGTCTGGGCAGAAACTTTACTTGCCGTCAGTCTTTCCACCATTGTTCTTCTACCTCGGTCACAAGAAGGGTACATCACAGATAGGGGCTGTTCCTTCAGTCTGGATCCTAGAAAGAAGACGTGGAACAGAATCACGGCCAACCTACAGTCAACATGTGATGTGGTGTGGGCCAGAGATAAACCTTCATTCTTGTAAACAACAGGATTTTGGGGGTTGATTTTTACCACAGCAGAAAACTAGCAAAAGCTGACTTCTCAGACTACATTTGTAACCCTTGTTGAAAGAAAAAAAAGGAGGCGGGTTATGTGGTCATATAACTCAACTCTGCTCCATCAACCTCCACTTTAGCCTACAATTGCTTGGGTCCAATCCACTCATCTTTTATTTTGCTCTCAAGAACTTGAACTAAGAGATATAGGATGTCGTGTTCAGTTATGGTGAACTTGAGCTGAAAGGTCATGTAGAGCAAGGGTTACAGTTATGATGAAGCTCAAGTTAGGAGGAAGCAGAAGGTATGAATCAGCAAAAGAAGTTGGTATGCAAATCATAATAACAGTTAACACTGACTGAGAGCTTACTTTGAGCCAAACATTGCTTCAAGCACATCCTACCTCTTTTAATCCTCCTATCCATACTGTGAACAGAGCCCTATTGAGACTTACAGCTGCAGTACGCACTGAGAAGATTATGGTGCTTTGTCACCACTCCCCTAATGCAAGTGCACACCAAATAGAATTTCAAATAATTCCTAGTAGATTGTAAAATCACTACTTTGGTGACTATTTTGATGCTTTTACATATCCATCATCATTTGCTAGCCACGTGACTTTGGATAAATTACTTTTCTAAGCCTCCATTTAATAGGACTTACCACGGGGGGCTGTTGGGAAGCTTGAGTGAGTGAATACATGTAAGTTTCTGGCACAGGCTGTTTGATGAGTGAATGTGGGTGCTTTTTTATTTGTCTACATACAGTACCTAGTGTGTTTACAAACTGATAATCCTTTGAAATAACTCTGATGCCCACAGTTTCCAACTCAGTAGTTTAGAAAGCCCAGACGTCAGTCTTGATAGACTGACATTTGATAAATGCATCAAGGCTTTAAGGTATTTTGATTTTTCTTTTAAAAAGGAGTTGAAATATGGAAGGATCTTCCAAGTCAAGTCTCCCCTGAAGGCCCCTTTGTTACCACTCATGCTGGTGAACCTTGTTCAGTTTCATGGCAGGGGCGTGGTGCAAGGAGTTCCTCACTCTGATTGCAGCTGTATTCGTCCCAGTCAGGGGTTCTCCACCGGGAGTGAAATTCAGGGCCTTCAGCTGTCTGATTCTGACCTGAGGCTCTAAGACTTGAAGTTTTGCCACATACTGCCCTCCACACTTTATGGGCTTTGGGTAATTGGTCGTAGAGTAGGGAGCTTCCCCCTGGAATGAGATGGCATGGACCAAGAATTCCAGGTTATCATCTGCAGGTGCAGCCCCTCAGCTGTTAGGATGCTTTAGCTGGGAGTATCCAAAGCGTGCAGCCATGCTGACTAGAGTTTAGACGAGCGATTTTCAAACTTCAGCCTGCACCAGAATCACCTGGAGGGGTTGTTAAAACATAATTGTTGGTCCTTGTCCCCTGAATTTCCGATTCATTAGCTCTGGGTGGGGTCTGAAAATTTGCATTTCTAACAGATTCCCAGGATATGATGTTGCTGGTCCAGATACCTAGAAATATTCCTATAATGGTTTTGCTAAAAAGTATTTTAAAACTTAAATTATGTCCTCTCTTCATAGAGAATTTGCCACTCAAGAATCTTTTTATTTTATTTTTGTGAGGAAGATTAGCCCTGAGCTAACATCTGTTGCCAATCCTCCTTTTTTTAGCTGAGGAAGATCAGCCCTGTGCTAACATCTGCTAATCCTCCTCTTTTTTTTTTTTTTTTTGCTGAGGGAGATTGGCCCTGGGCTAACATCCATGCCATCTTCCTCTACTTTATACAGGACACAGCCACAGCACGGCTTGACAAGCGGTGCGTTGGTGCACGCCCAGGGTCTGAACCCACTAACCCCCAGATGCTGAAGCAGAGTGCACGCACTTAACCACTATGCCGCCGGGCCAGCCCCATCAAGAATCCTTTTATAAGCCAAAATCATGTCAGATATGTATATATTTGACTAGCAGACACAACTGTATAAAAGTTATTGAGAGAGACTTGTTATATTGAATTTGCACTCAAACCAAAGTATGTAGTAATGGCATTCATTTGTATGCTGACTGCTTTTTATTTTGTAATTATAAAAGTTAAATAGAAGTGTATTTGGGTGAAGTACTAAGATAGGAAAAATTAGATTTAACAATATGAAACAGATTTTTTTTAGTGATTAAATTTTATTTAAAAGTATTTTTTCCAACTTTATTGAAGTATGATTGACAAAAATTATATTTATTTAGGTTGTACAGTGTGAGTTTTTTAAAAGTATACAATGTAATAATTTAATATATATATATATTCTGAAATGATGACCACAATCAAGTTAATTAACACATCTGTTACATCACATACTAACCTGAAACAGATTTTCAAGGAGTATAATGCAGTTTTACTTTTGAGAATATATTTTTATAGAAATCAAAATAGATTAGGACCTTATTTGAAAGGTCTAAAATAACATTGCTGAAACTCGTATTCTTTGCTGAACACCGATGACTGAGACTTTTAAACATACTTACTCCTAGGAAGTCAATGTGTTCAAGAGGTATGTGAAGTGATGTTAATAACCATCATGTATTAATTGTTTATTATATGCCAGGCATTATGCCAGATGCTTTCTGTATGTTAGCTCTTTTAATCCTCACACAACCGTATGAGATAGATATTAATATCCTCATTTTAAAGTTGAGAAAACTGAGGCTCAGAATGGTTAAGTGATGTGCACCATGGTCACATGCCTAATTTGAGTGAAGGTCTCACTCTCAAGTTGAAGCTTTTTAATTCTATACAGATTTTGGTGCAGGGCAAAATCAAGAAGTTACAGCTGGGAACCTTCTGTATGGTTACCCTTTCAAAAGCTTTTCTCCTTCAGAGGACTCACTCTAACTCTTCAAGTACACAGCTTCTTCCCGATTTCTAGTCATTTATCTCTATCAGGAGATTTCATGTTTCGTTTGCATGTGAGAACAGTCACTCACATAATATGTTAACTCTGGCCTTTTGATCTTTTCTTCTCTGTTAATTAAAGGCTGTGTTTCCAATTGAAGAAATTTTATGCAATATCAAGCAGGAGATCTTTTTTTTTGTTTTGTTTTGTTTTGTTGTCCCCCAAAGCCCCAGTAGATAGTTGTATGTCATAGTTGCACATCCTTCTAGTTGCTGTATGTGGGACGCGGCCTCAGCATGGCTGGAGAAGCGGTGCGTCGGTGCGTGCCGGGGATCTGAACCCAGGCTGCCAGTAGCAGGGCACGCGCACTTAACCGCTAAGCCAAGGGGCCGGCCTCTGGAGATCTTTTTTTGAACGAAGAAAAATTCTTGTCTCTGAAATCATATTATTCCTGAGGTTAAGTGTAAAAGCTGACCTGCTTGTGTTATGTTAGGATTCTTTGGAGCCTGAGAAAGAATCTGGAATTCTTGGGCCTGTTCCATTCTCTCGCTGGCTCTGCTCCTGATGGGCTCTATGAACTTGACCAAGTCACCCACCCTAGTTACATCTCAGATCCCTCATCTACCTTTTATTCTATGCATGTTAAGCCTTCATATTTTGATGCCTCTGTAGCATGATCTTCTCTCTCAGAGCAATATTTAAAAATCAAAAGGACAATGCTTTCAATCAGACATTTTAAAAATCAAAGAAGGGCCAGCCCCATGGTTTAGCGGTTAGGTGCGCGCACTCTGCTACTGGCGGCCAGGGTTGGTATCCCAAGTGTGCACCGATGCACCGCTTCTCGGGCCATGCTGAGGCAGCGTCCCACGTACAGCAATTAGAAGGATGTGCAGCTATGACATGCAACTATCTACTGGGGCTTTAGGGAAAAAAAACGAGGAGGATTGGCAATAGATGTTAGCTCAGAGCTGGCCTTCCTCAGCAAAAAGAGGAGGATTAGCCCGGATGTTAGCTCAGGGCTGATCTTCCTCACAAAAAAAAAATAAATAAATAAAATAAATAAATAAAAAAAAGCGAAGGAACAATGTTGAGAATTGGATTTGCATTTCATGATCTTATGCATGCCTCTAACTTACTTTAGAGCCTAATTTATCATGTTTATTTCTTATTGTAGGGAGGTGGTTTTTGTAAGAACTATTCTGTTCCTGTTTTTGCTTTTTTTTCTTACCAAGCATTCTATGAACACTAATCTTTTTTTTTTTAACACTGTGTTTTATTTATTTATTTTTTTGTGAGGAAGATCAGCCCTGTGCTAACATCCATGCCAATCCTCCTCTTTTTGCTGAGGAAGACCGGCCCTGAGCTAACGTCTATTGCCAATCCTCCTCCTTTTTTTCCCCTTTTTCTCCCCAAAGGCCCAGTAGACAGTTGTATGTCATAGTTGCATATCCTTCTAGTTGCAGTATGTGGGATGCTGCCTCAACATGGTCTGACAAGCGGTGCGTCGGTGTGCGCCTGGGATCCAAACCTGGGCCGCCAGTAGGGGAGCACGTGCACTTAACTGCTAAGCCATGGGGCCAGCCCCTGAACACTAATCTTGAAATGCTAGATCTGACCCAACTTGACAAGTGCTTATTTTTCTTCCTGAAGCAAAAGCCTATTATCAGTTCAAAAAGTTTCAAACCATAAGATTCACATTATTCCAAATGTTATGTCCAATTCCGATTGACAAGTTTCCCACTCCATCAAAAGCTTGGAAGAAGAGCATGCTCATCTGTGTCTTCAGAAAAGTATAAAACAAAGTGTAAAGATATATACATTTGTAAAAATTTTATTCCCAGAGTAGCAAAAAACAAAAAACAAGGAAAATTACATTATACGTTTTTTCAATAATCAGTTTATTCATGAATTCAATGTTTATTGAGGGCCCACTATGTGAAACATTGATGCGCTGAGACTCAGGCCATTTTATATAAAGTTTGAATGTACGAGATTTTTACCTTGGCTTTCTTGGTAGCTATACAGATATTTTCTTCAGGATGAAAAATGAAAAATTCATTCAAGTAGTTTGAGATAATATTCCAGAGCCAGTTCTACACTTCTGTGTGTACAAAGTTGAGAAGAGCCCCTTATTTTCCCTTGAGCAGGCATGAGAGTGTCGCATCACAGTCTACATCTACTAAGCACTTGAGCAGGTGCTGTACCAAATGTTGAAAGGATACTATCTCATTTAATCCTCTCAACAGCCCTCACACAGCCATTGTTATCTCAGTTTTACAGTTGTGAAAGCTAAGGCATGGAGAGCTAAGTCACCTGTGCAAAGTCACACAGTGTTAGAGTCAGGATTCAGATTCTGACTCTGTACTCTAAAGTTCAAGCCATTAACTGCTATACTTGTAAAGATGTTTGCCTAAAGGTGAAAGGTGATCCTATACATTTTTTTAAAACAATTTTAAAAAATTTTTTTGCTGAGGAAGATTGGCCTTGAGCTAACATCTGTGCCCATCCTCCTCTATTATTTTGTATGAGGGATGCTGCCACAGCATGGCTTGACGAGTGGTGTGTATGTCCACGCCCAGGATCTGAACTTGAAAACCCTGGGCTGCCGAAGCAGAGTGTGTGAACTTTACCACTATGCCACCTGGCCACCCCAGGAGAATTGAGAGGAAGGTACAAAGATTTCCCGTAAACTCCCTGCCAGCTCATATGTATAGCCTCCCCCATTATCAATATTCCCCACCAGAGTAGTACATTTGTTACAATTGATGGACCTACACTGACACATCATTATTACCCACTTATAGTCCATAAGTTTACATCAGGGTTAGTTCTTAGTGTTGTATATTCTATGGTTTTGGCCAAGGTATAATGACATGTATCCACCTTTGTAGTATCATACAAAATAGTTTCACTGTCCTAAAAATTCTCTGTGCTACGCCTATTCATCCCTCCCTTCACCTGACCTGTGGCAACCACTGATCTTTATACTGTCTCCATAGTTTTGCCTTTTCTAGACTGTCATATAGTTGGAATCATACAGTATGTAGCCTTTTCACATTGGCTTCTTTCACTTAGTAATATTCATTTAAATTTCCTCCATGTCTTTTCATGGCTTGATAGCTCATTTCATTTTAGTGCTGGATAATATTCTATTGTCTGGCTGTAGCAGAGTTTATTTACCCATTCACCTACTGAAGGACACCTTGTTTGCTTCCAAATTTTGGCAATGACAAAAAGAACTGCTATAAACATCTGTGTGCAGGTTTTAATGTGGACATAGTTTTCAACTCGTTTGGGTAAATACCAAGTAGCATGATTGCTGGATCACCCGGTAAGGGTATGTTTAGTTTTGTAAGAAACTGCCAAACTGTCTTCCAAAGTGGTACCATTTTGCTATCCTGTCAGCAGTTAGGAAGAATTCCTTTTGCTCCACATCCTCATCAGCATTTGGTGTTGTCAGACTTTGGCCATTCAAAGAGGTGTATAGTTTCATCTCATTGTTTTAATTTGCATTTCCCTGATGACATATGATGTAGAGCATCTTTGCATATGCTTATTTGTGTATCTGTGTATCTTTTTTGATGAGCTGTCTTTTAAGATCTTTGGCTCATTTTTAAATTCAGTTGTTCATTTTTTTATTATTGAACTTTAAGAATTCTTTGTATATTGTGGATTATAGTCCTTTATCAGATGTGTCTTGCAAATATCTTCTCCCGGCCCATGGCTTGTCTTCTCATTGTCTTGACATTGTCTTTGGCAGAGAAGTTTTTAATTGTAATGAAGTCTAGCTTATAAATTATTCTTTCATGTGTCATGCCTTTGGTGTTGTATCTAAAATGTCATCACCATACCCAAGATTATCTAGGTTTTCTCCTACGTTATCTTTTAAGAGTTTTATAGCCTTCTTTTTACATATAGGTCTGTGATCCATTTTGAGTTAATTTTTGTGAAGGGTGTAAGGTCTGTGTCTAGATTCATTTTTTTGTATGTGCATGTCCAGTTGTTCCAGCCCCATTTGTTGAAAAGACTAGGTGCTATACTTTTGGCTTTACAGTCCCTGAAGCTTAAGTACTTCTGGGTTTTGAAGAAAAAGTAGACATGGTAGCATGGATGGTAATAATAATAATGAAAATATTAATATAAATATTTAGAATAGTCAATACTAATATAAATGGTAGGAATAATTATAATGATAGTAATTACTAATATACTGTTAATAACTAATAACTGTTATTATAACAGCTACTATTAATACTATTAATAATGTGAACTACATATTCATAATAAAATAGCTACTATCAATAGTCACTACCATATGCTAGGCAATATTCTGCGCATTAAACATGCATTCATTCAAATGGCTTAAAAGCAAAATGCAAGAGAAGCCAGATGGAGAGAACTTGAGAGGCATACAAAGTAGTTGGAAGGCATATAGTTTACCTTTTAAATAAAGCACTGAAGATGAACACTTGTGAATTTTTGAAAAAGAAAGGTTTAATTTTTATTTTTACCTGAAGTTCTATAGGTTTAGCTTTGGTATCAACTAAATGCCACCACAAATGGCAGTACAACCATGTTGTTATTGTCACATTTGGTTCCTTTTTAATCAATAAAATATAAAGAAAATAGTGAGGAAAGATATGGTACATTTATCAGTAAATTGTATTTGCCTTTCCTTGATTGACTTACAGAAAGTTTAGCTTAGGAAAATACTAAGATTTTAATTTTGATTTCAGTTGGGGGCTTGAAGAAGTGTCACTTCCAAAATCAAAATTATTGCATCAAGTCCTTTTCTTAGATTAAGTTTATCAGCTATATAAAAAGTGAGTTGCAGTCCATTTTTATTAAAACTGCTTCTTTTATCACAATGTCCTGTCATTTTAATAGGATTTTTTTTTGTGAGCAAGATCAGCCGTGAACTAACATCTATTGCCAATCCTCCTCCATTTTTTTCCCCCTTTTCCCCCCAAACCCCCAGTAGATAGTTGTATGTCATAGTTGCACATTCCTCTAGTTGCGGTATGTGGGACGCGGCCTCAGCATGGCTGGACAAGCGGTGCGTCAGTGCGCTCTGGGATCTGAACCCAGGCTGCCAGTAGCGGAGCACGCGCACTTACCTGCTAAGCCATGGGGCCGGCCCCCTAACAGGATTTAATTGTCAAAATATACATCATGTAGGGAAGGTGAATTTATAGTACAATAAAAAAGTTTTCTTTTTTCCTGTAATTTCTTTTTCTGGTGAATCTTCTGGTCTTATGTCTTACTGACAAGCATTGTGTTAAGTTCTTATGCTTTACTGGTACTTGACCACCTGCTCACATTTGTGTGTTGAAGGATTCTGCTTTGTCAGTTATCTAAGTGTGAGAGTGCACTCAGGAGTGAAGTGGTAAATCATCTGACTCATTTACAGTTTTGTGTGAGTGTGCTTATCATATCCTTCCCTCAGAGATGATTTTTATAAGGGGAAGAGGAAGAAGGTCCTGTATATCTTTAAAGGGTAGAAGACAGTGGAAGGGGTGGATGGAATTGAAGACAGATGATCTCCTTTGTAATTTCTTTTTAGGACTCATTGTACTAGAATGTTAAATTTTGATTGAGTCTGTCATTAAACTGTTAGGTAACAAAGTGACTCAAAAATTCTGAGAGAATATTTTGAAATATAGTTTTAATTACTTAATTATTTTTATTCAGTGTCTCTGCACAGCTTAGTCTGCATCTGCTATCTTAATGTTTTGAATCATCAATCTATTACCTCTCTGATTATTTAACTCTGTTTTTTGTCTAATAGCACATAACCAGGACTCTTATCAATTCAGGCTATTTTTTTTTTTTTTTTTTTGCTTTCAACACTCTTTACTATAGATTTTTCTTCAGAACCTTTGAAAATACTTTCAAGGTAAAAATTGAATTATTTAACTTTTTATTTTGGAAAATTTAAGGCATATATAAAAGTAGATAGGATATCATAGTGTATATATATGTACCATCACCCAGTTTCAACAATTACCAGCTCATGCCAATATTATTTTTTCTATCTATCTTCACCAACTTCCTCTGCCATATTATTTTGAGGCAAAAGCTAGATATAATATAGTTTCATCCATAAATATTTCCTTCTATATTTAAAAAATCATGATGAAGTTGGATTGCTTGGAAGATGGCAATGTTGAAGGACTCTGAACTCATCTCCTCCCCTAGACACAACAAATCTACAACTACCTGTGGAGCAATTACGTCTGAGAGAGAACTGGAAACTGGATAAGAAGAACCCCCACAACAAGGCACAACACTAACAGAAGTGGAAGAGGCAGAGATACCCCTCTGCTGAGGAAAATACTGTACTCTAGTCGTGACACTTCATGGTTGGGAGCAATCTTAAGGTACGAAGCTTTTCCTGGAGGAATAGGGGATCTGAGCAGGGGAGCTTTGCCACATTAAGCAGCCTTGAATTCAGTGAGTGCCATAATACCTGGCTGTGCTGGCTATTAAACCAATGGAGAAGGGCCGGCCCAGTGGTGTAGTGGTTACGTTCACTCCCTCTGCTACAGCAGTCCAGGGTTCACCAGTTTGGATCCTGGGCATGGACCTGCTCACTGCTCATCAAGCCATGCTGAGGCAGCGTCCCACATAGAACAGCTACAACTCTATGACTATGATATACAACTATGTACTGGGGCTTTGGGGAGAAAAAAGAAAAAGTGGAAGATTGGCAACAGATGTTAGCACAGGGCCAATCTTCCTTAAAAAAAAAAAAACAACAATGGGGACTATCCTATAGAAAAGCTATCGAACATACAGATTCACCCATTCTGGAAGCCACCAACACAGAATCACCAGAAATAAAGGTGCATAGTCTTTTGGTAACAGAGACTCACTTGATAAGCTTTGAGTGCATCTCCGAGAGGCAGGAGGCAGCTGGGCCCACCTTCCCAGACACTGGTGGCAGCCATTTTTGTGACCTATTACAGGTATGCTGACAGCTGCTGGCAGACGCCATTGGATTTCTTCCTCTGGCCTGTTAGTGCAGGGTCTGCCCTGCCCACTAGAGCACTGATCCAGCTCAGCCGGGGCAGGCAGTCTATTTAGGGACTGACCCTCTTTACCAGCAAGCCCGCGGGGAACTTGTGAGCCCATGTAGGTGGGGTGTGTGGGACCTCTGCAGTGGGCCAAGTGGGTCTGCCTCAGCAGGGTGGGGTGTGCGTGTGGGGTGCAACTGTGTTGGCAGGGTGTGTGGGCCCACAGGTGGTGGGGTATATTGGCTGCAGTAGACTTGTGCTGCTGGCCATCTAAAACAGCCACACAGGGGATCTGCACCACCTTCCAACGCCTGAAACAATTATGTGCTGCCACATCTGGGGCCAGGCCCACCAAGCTGCACCCCTGAGAGCTGACAACAGCCTTGCAGACCAGAGGCCTACAGCAATTGTGAGCCCCTGAGCCTAGCAACCAGCCACACTGGGGGCCTGACTCATGTAACAGCAAAACTTCAGCAGGAATGTGCTATTAGACCTTGCAGCCGGCTGTTCTGGGGCTTGCCCCACCCAATAGAGTGACTAAAGTGAACTTTGCAGCTGCAAATGGCTGAGCCTTACAACCAGCTGGCCTGGGGGCCAACCTAGCTTACCCGTGCACCTGCAGCAAGAGCAACCCCCCAACAGAAAGGTGCATGTAGCCCACACAGGGGACACTCCTGGAACATTTGGAACTGGTGATGAAAGGGAAGCACATTGTTGGTCCCCATAAGCATCTCTTACATAAGGCCACATCTCCAATATTGGGAGACATAGCTGATCTACCTAATATGTAGATATAAGCACAGAGAAGTAGGCAAAATGAGGAGAAATTTTGTTCCAAATATGGGAACAGGACAAATCCTCAAAAAAAGTACTAAACAAAACAGAGATAAACAATCTACCTGATAAAGAGTACACACTAATAGTCATAAGGATGCTCACTGGTTCTGGGAGAAGAATAGATGAACACAGTGAGAACGTCAACAAAGAATTGGAAAATATAAAAAAGAACCAATCAGAATTGAAGAATACAATAATGGAAATAAATTCATGAGAGGGAATCAACAGCAGAGTGGATGACACAGAAAAGATCAGCGAGCTGGACAAAAGAGTAGAGGAAATCACCTAAGCTGAACACAAAAAAGACAAAAGAATTAAAAAGAACAAGGACAGCCTAAGGGACCTCCAGAGCAACATCAAGCATACTAACAGTCACATTATAGGTGTCCCAGAAGGCAAAAAAGGAGACAAAGGGGCACATAATGTATTTGAGGAAATAATAGCTGAAAACATTCCTAACCTGAGGAAGGAAACAGACATCCAGGTATAGGAAGCACAGAGAGCAGCAAACAAGAGGAACCCAAAGAGGCCCACACCAAGACACATTATAATTAAAATGTCAAGAATTAAAGATCAAGAGAGAATCCTAAAAACTGCAAGAGAAAAAGAACAAGTAACATACAAAGGAAACTCTATAAAGCTATCTGTTGACTTCTCAGCAGAAAGCTGACAGACTAGAAGAGAATGCATAATATATTCAAAGTGCTGAAAGGAAAAAACTGACAGCCAAGAATACTCTACCCAGCAAGGTTATCATTCAGAATGGAAGGAGAGATAAAGAGGTTTCCAGACAAGCAAAAACTAAAGGAGTTTATGAACAATAAACTATCCTTATAAGAAACATTAAAGGGACTTCTTGAAGTGGAAAAGAAAAGACCACAGATAGGAATAAGAGAATTATCAAAGAGAAAAAAATCACTGGTAATGGCAAATATACAGTAAAGGTAGCAGATCAACCATCTATAAAGCTAATATGAAGGTCAAAAGACAAAAGTACTAAATATATCTATCTCTGTGATAAGAGGTTAAGGAATATACATGCACAAAAAAGAGGTTAAAGGTGCTATCAAAAACATAAAATATGGGGAAAAGGGAGTAAAAGTGTAAGGCTTTTAGTAAGAGGTCAAACTTAAGAGACCATAAACTTAATATAGATTGCTATTTACATAGGTTATTATATATGAACATCATGGTAATTGCAAACCAGAAACCTATAATAAACACACAAAAATTTAAGAGAAAGGAACCCAAACATAATACTAAAGAAAGCCATCAAATAATAAGGGAAGAGAGCAAGAGAAGAAGAAAGGAACAGAGAACTACTAACACATCCAGAAAAAAAGTAACAAAATGGCAATTAGTACATACTTATCAATAGCTAATTTAAATGTCAATGGACTAAATGCTCCAATCAAAAGTGTAGGGTGGCTGAATGGATAAAAAAGTAAGACCTATATATATGCTGCATACAAGAGACACACTTCAGACCTAAAGACACTCACAGACTGAAAGTGAAAGGATGGAAAAAGATACTCCATGCCAATGGCAGTGAAAAGAAAGCTAAGGTAGCAATACTTATATCAGATAAAATAGACTTTAAAACAAAAACTGTAACAAGAGACAAAGACTAGCACTACATAATGATAAAGGGAACAATCCAACAAGAGGATATAACAATTGTAAATATCTCTGCACCAACATAGGAGCACCTAAATATATAAAGCAATTATTAACAGACATAAAAGGAGAAATAGACACAATAATAGTAGGAGACTTTAATGCTCCATTTACATCAATGGACAGATCGTTCAAACAGAAGCTCAATAAGGAAACATTGGCCTTAAATGACACATTAGACCAGATGGACTTAGTATATATATATAGAACATTTCATCCAAAAACTACAGAATACACATTGTTTTTGAATGCACATGGAACATTCTCCAGGATGGATCACATATTAGGCCACAAAACAAGTCTCAATAAATTTAAGAAAACTGAAATAATATGTAGGATCTTTTCTGACCACAATGGCATAAAACTAGAAATCAACTACAAGAAGAAAGCTGGAAAAGCCACAAATATGTGGAGATTAAACAAAATGCTACTGAACAACTATCGGGTCAATGAAGAAATCAAAGGAAAAATCAAAAAATACCTGGAGACAAGTGAAAATGAAAATACAACCTGCCAAATTTATGGGATACAACAAAAGAGGTACTTAGAGGAAAATTTATAGCAATACAGGCCCACCTGAAGAAACAAGAAAAATCTCAAATAAACAATTTAACAATGTACCAAAAGGAACTAGAAAAAGAAAACAAACAAAGCCCCAAATTAGTAGAAGGAAGGAAATAGTATAAATCAGAGCAGAAATAAATGAAATAGAGACTAAAAAAAAAAAAAAAAAAAGAAAAAATCAATGAAACTAAGAGCTGATTCTTAAAGAGATAAACAAAATTGATGAACCTTTAGCTAGACTCACTAATAAAAAAAGAGAGAAGGCTGAAATAAAATCAGAAATGAAAGAGGAGAAATTACAACGGACACCTCAGAAATACAAAGGATTATGAGAATACTACAAAAAGCTATATGCCAACAAATTGAATAATCCAAGAGAAATAGATGAATTCTTAGAATCATACAACATTCCAAAACCGAATCAATAAGAAATAGAGAATTTGAATAGACTCATCACCAGTAAGGAGATTGAAACAATAATCAAAAACTTCCCCAAAAACAAAAGTCCAGGACCAGACAGCTTCCTTAGTGAATTCTACCAAACACTCAAAGAAGATTTAATACCTATCCTTCTCAAACTCTTCCAAAAAATTGAAGAGGAGAGGAAGCTTCCTAACTTATTCTACTGGGCCAACATTACCATGATACCAAAACCAGACAAGGATAACACAAAAAAGGAAATTACAGGCCAATATCACTGATGAACATTGATGCAAAAATCCTCAATAAAATACTAGCAAATAGAATACAGCCGTACATTAAAAAGATCACATTATGACAAAGTGGGATTTATTCCAGAGATGCAGGGATGGTTCAACATCTGCCAATCAATCAGTGTGATATACCACATCAATAAAAGGAAGAATAAAAATCACACGATCATCTCAATAGACGTAGAGAAGCATTTGACAAGATACAGCATCCATTTATGATAAAAACTCTGGATAAAATGAGTATAGAAGGAAAGTACCTCAACATAATAAAAGTCATATATAACAAACCCGCAGCTAATATTATACTCAACAGTGAAAAACTGAAAGCTATCCCTTTAAGAACAGGAACCAGACAAGGATGCCCCCTTTTGCCACTCTTATTTAACATAGTACTGGAAGTCCTAGCCAGAGCAATCAGGCAAGAAAAAGAAATAAAAGGGATCCAAATTGGAAAGGAAGAGTAAAACTGTCACTATTTGCAGATGACATGATTTTATATATAGAGAACCCTAAAGAATCCACCAAAAAACTATTAGAAATAATAAATGAATACAGTGAGGTTGCAGGGTACAAAATCAACATACAAAAATCAGTTGCATTTCTATACACTAACAACAAAGTAGCAGAATGAGAAATTATGAATGAAATGCCATTTATAGTCGCAACAAAAAGAATAAAATACCTAGGAATAAATTGAACCAAATAGGTGAAAGACTTGTACACTGAAGACTATAAAACGTTGTTGAAAGACTGTATTGTATCAAAGAAGACGCAAAGAAATGGAAAGATATTCTGTGATCTTGGATTGGAAGAATTAACATAGTTAAGATGTCCATACTTCCTTAAGCAATCTATAGATTCAATGCAATCCCTATCAAAGTTCCAATGACATTTTTCACAGAAATAGAACAAAGAATCCTAAAATTTATATGGAACAACAAAAGACCCCGAATAGCTAAAGAAGTCCTGAGAAAAAAGAACAAAGCTGGAAGTATCACACTCCCTGATTTCAAAATATACTACAAAGCTATAGTAATCAAACAACATGGTATTGGCTCAAAAACAGACACACAGATCAATGGAACAGAATGGAAATCCCAGAAATAAACCCACACATCTATAGACAGCTAATTTTTGACAAGTGAGCCAAGAACATACTATAGAGAAAGGAAAGTCTCTTCAATAAATGGTGTTGGGAAAACTGGACAGCCACAAGCAAAAGAATGAAAGTAGACCATTATCTTACACCATACACAAAAATTAACTCAAAATGGATTAAAGAACTGAATGTAAGACCTGAAACCATACAACTTCTAGAAGAAAACATAGGCAGTACGCTCTTTAACATCTATCTTTGCAGCATCGTTTTGAATACTGTATCTCACCAGCCAATGGAAACAAAAGAAAAAATAAACATATGGGACTATATCAAACTGAAAACCTTCTTCACAGCAAAGGAAACCATCAACAAAACGAAAAGACAACCTGACAATTGGGAGAAGGTATTTGCAAACCATATATCTGATAAGAGGTTAATCTCCAAAATATATAAAGAACTCATACAACTCAACAACCACAAAATGAACAACCTGATCAAAAATGGGCAGAAGATATGAACAAACATTTTTCCAAAGAAGATATACAGATGGCCAACAGGCACCTGAAAAGATGCTCAACATCACTAATCCTCAGGAAAATGCAAACGAAAACCACAATGAGATATCACCTCACACCTATCGGAATAGTTATCATCAAAAAGACAACAAATGACAAAAGTTGGCGAGGATATGAAGAAAAGAAAACCCTTGTGCACTTTTGGTGAGAATGTAAGTTGGAGCAGCCTCTATGGAAAACAGTATGGAGGTTCCTCAAAAAATTGAGAATAGAACTACCATATGATCCCACTGTTCCACTTCTGGGTATTTGTCCAAAAAATGCGAAAACATGAATGTGTAAAGATGTTTGCACCCCTATGTTCATTGCAGCATTATTCACTATAGCCAAGACTTGGAAACAACCTAAGTGCCCATCAATGGATGAATGGATAAAGATATGGTACATATATACAATGGAATACTACTCAGCCATGAAAAAAGATGAAATCTTACCATTTGCAACAACGTGGACCTTTAGGATATTATGATAAGCAAAATAAGTCAGATGGAGAAAGTCAAATACTGTATGATTTCACTCATAAATAGAAGATAAAAACAAGAACAACAACAAACACATAGACACAGAGATGAGATTCATGGTTACCAGAGGGGAAGGGGAGAGGGAGGAGGGTGAAAGGAGTGTTAGGGCATATGTGTACTGTGATGGATGGTAATTAGTCTTTGGATGGTGAATATGATGTAGTCTACACAGAAATCGAAATATAATGATGTACACCTGAAATTTATGTAATGTTATAAACCAACGTTACCTCAATAAAAAAAAATCATGATGAAGTCATAGATTTAAATATATTTAATGCCTTTTAAGTTATTACAGTAAGTAACCATATTGATGCTTAAAGTTTTCCATCTTTGACTAGTAGATGCCTCTCTTTGGGTTGGTTTCTGAGCTCTTTTGGTTAGCAGTCCTTTTTTCAGTCTTTGATAGCTTCCTTGCTATCTGTTATGACAAAATGTCCCAGACTCATCCTGCACATTTCCTACTCCAGACTTTGGGTCAGTCTTTTCTTTAATGAGTTCTGGTTGTTTATAGTGGGAAATGGAATTTCAAGGCAAGAATATGGGTGCAATGGGTACTCATTGTTACTAAATTTAGGGTTTTGACCTGATTTTCAGTGGACAAAGCTAGATTTCTAAAAAAAGATAAGTATATCCCATGGTCACACCTATATTTCCAATTCAAATTCAGGACTGCAGGTTTTTAATCTAACAAATCTTCTGTCTAACATTGTATTTACTTTCTCTCATGCTGACTATTCTGTTTCTTAACAACCTTAGGACTGATAGAATTAGTATACTACATTACTGATATTAATTCTCATTTGCCTTATCCTTCAATACTCACACCAATCTCATAAAAACAGTATCAACGGTACTACCAACAATGTGGTATCTGAATATAGTTTATTTTATATTTTATATTTTTATATATATATTATATTTTATATCTCAGAGTTTGTGAGTCATCGTCACCATCATTGTCATTGTGGCTGTCTTCATCACCATCTATTCACATATAAAAGACAGAAGAGAATAAAAGAGGACGGTGAAATGGATGAGTTAGCTCAGAAACAAAGAGTACCTCAGAAAGAAATAATAAATCAGGGCAGTCTGTTAGCTCTGAAAACTCATAAAGAATCAGACTAGATGAATTTAAAACACTGTAACTCATAGCAAAACATAGTCGGTATTAAAGTATTATTAACGCAGCTTAAACATTTTTTCCCAGCTTAATTAAGATATAATTGACATATTATGTAAGTTTAAGGTGTACAATGTGATGATTTGATACACGTGTCTATTGTGAAA
Source organism: Ceratotherium simum simum (assembly GCF_057802395.1). Taxonomy (NCBI): domain Eukaryota; kingdom Metazoa; phylum Chordata; class Mammalia; order Perissodactyla; family Rhinocerotidae; genus Ceratotherium; species Ceratotherium simum. Next base: position 5,042,519 of record NC_141918.1, on the reverse strand, counting down.
TGTTTACCACAATAAGGTTAGTTAACACATCCTTCACATCAACACAGTTTCAATTTCTAATAAAAGCTATGAATTGAATGACAGAGCCAAAGCAGACATAATACAGTTCAGAAAAGACCTTCTTTTTGATACTTACAAGCTTTACTTTTTGTATTGTCTGTTTTATGTTATTTGTTTTATATATTTATGTGTTGATGAATTACTGTCTTTCTTGTATTATGCGAAACCATGATGTATAATATCAACTATTGAGTTAATGGGAGTTTTTTGGGAAAAAAATCACCTAAAATATTAAATGTCTGTGGGATAAAATAACCACGTAAAATATTTGTGCTTTTTTCTTCAGCATCCCAATGAAAATTTGAGTTAAGGTAGTCTTCACATTTAGACTCTAAAGATTCTTCTTAATTAATTTTCCTGTTTGCAGTTATGCACAGCTTCCTGGTGTCACACTGCTCTTCATAACTTCTGCTCACGATCTTGACATCTTTATTATCTTGCTTCTTTTCCAGCACTCAGAATTTAGAACTGGTGTGAAGCTCAGAACTTGGCAGCCTATCAGTTTGAGTAGTAGAGAGGAGAGTCTTACCCAGGAACACAGGAGGTAGAGGCAGAGCTGGTGCTAGAATCTAGGGCTGCTGATCTGGATCTGTCTGAGGAACATCAGGAAGAACTCTTTGCTCCCTCTCTTCACAGTATCCTGTCCAGTGGTAATGAGATGCAGAGGTAAGTAAAGACCAAAATGTAAATAGATAGTGTAGTAGAAGAAGCACGGGATTGAGCACTGCCACTTTCCACCTGTGTGTCTTGGGTGAGTTACTTAGCCTCCATAAATCTTCGTTAGATTGCACTCTTTATCCAATTACCCTGTAATATTTTCTTTACAGCATTTATACTCTATGAAATCATCTTTTAAAAAAGTATTTGTGATGTGTCTTCCCTTTGTAAAATACTGTGAGAGCAGGAACCTTTTCTTTTTCTACTACTAACTCCTCAGTGCTTTGAACAGTCCCTGGGACAGAGTAAGCGCTCAATAAACATTTGATGAATTATTGCTGAGTTTTTGAGAAGATAGAATGACATAATGAATGTAAAAGGTTTAGCACCATGCCTATCACCTATTGAGTGCTCAATAAATATTAAAAAAATCTTCTGGAGGACAGAATTCAGTTCTGATTCATCGTCATAGTCCTATAAATCTAGCTTATGACTTAAAGTAGTTACTCAATAAATGTTTCTACTAAATGAATGAAAGAATGAAATGAATGAATACTTTTGTTGCTATTCGAGCTGATTTTATGGAACAAGAAAATGATACATAAATATATAAATATTATAAATAACAAAGAGGAATCCCTTTATAGGGGACACATTTCTCTCTGTATAATAGTGACTCTTCCATATAAACATTTCAGAAGTTCTTGTAAATTATAATCTAAACTGTGTAACTCCTGCTTGTCTGCTGTTTATGTTTATTAATTTTTCCTTATGGATTGCATTATTTAATGGATAAAGGACAGCAAACTTCTTTTGCCTTAGCATACTTTTCTTGTTTTGATATATCAAGGAAAAAAAAGACGAAAATAAAATGAGCATTTGTGGATCAAATTAGCTATAATTAGTGAAGTTCCTTTCATTCTCCTTGTGGAAAATGCTCCAGTTGATCTAGAAGCTCTATTGCAATGTATGGTTAGTGTTTACGGCTATTAATTTGGAAGAAGAGTCAGGGGGTTCCCTCAATTTTATTCAATTGTCAGATCACCTGGTTGCTCACGAAGCCCTAAGGCTTTGTGTAGAGACAAGATTTCATTAATGGAAGACAGATCATTAAAATCCTCACTCCTAGTTGAGCTAAAATGGGGAGAGGAAAGAATTCATGTTGAAAGACCGTGCTTCAAACTAGTTGATCTGTGGTGCCAGAATACTGTCCTGCCACTAAAACCTGAATGGAGAAGATTGATGATACTGATCAAATTAAAATTAAAAAATTAGTTGTATCATAAGACACGATAAATAAGGTGAAAAAAAAAGCCACAGACTCGAAGAAGATATATGCAAAGCATACAGTAAGCAAATGAGTGGTGTTTAGACTAAAAACTCCTACAAATTAATAAGAACAAGATAACCTGATGGAAAAAGTGGGCAAAGAATATGAGTAAGTTATGACAGAAGAGAAACTCTGAATGCCCAATAAACATATGAAAAGATGCTCAATCTCACTATTAATCAGAGAATGGCCAACTAAAACAATAGAGAAATACATTTCATACTATTATATTGACAAAAATTATGGTGTCTGACAATATCCAGTGTTGGTAAAGATGTGGAGTAGAGCAATGGAGTTTATTCCAGACTGCTGTGAGGGTTATAAACTGATAAAACCGTGTTGAAGAGCAACTTGCCAATAGCTAGTGAAGTTGTAGATGTGCGTGTCCTTTAATCTTGCAATTCCACTTCTAGGTATAAAAAACCTTAAAGCAGGGGATGTTGCTAAAGTGCAGATTGGGATTCATTAGATGGAGCCTAAGATTCAGCATTTCTAAAGAGCTGTCAGGTGATGCTGATGCTGGTGGTCCCTGGACAACGCTGAGTAGCAAGACCCTAGAGCAACACTGTCCAATAGTCCAAATTTCTGAGATGTTGGAAATCTTCTCTGTGCTGTCCAATAACTATCGAGCACTTGAAATGTGGTTAGTGCGAGTGAGGAACTACATTTTTAATTTTATTTGATTTTAATTAAATTTAAACAGCCACATGTGGCTAGTAACTACCATATTGGATAGTGTAGCCTAGAGCATATCCTGGGAACTTGTTAGAAATGCAGAATATCGGACCCAATCTCAGATCTGCTGAATCAGAACCTGCATTTTAATAAGACCTCAAGTGATTTGTATGCACCTTAAAGTTTGAGAAGCACTGTCTGGAGAGACTCCTGCCGCTATTGAGGAGTCATGTGTGAGAATATATATTCAGTCTGTTAGCAGTGTGACAATGAACAAATTGCGGTACAGTCTAACTACTACATAGCAGTTAAACTGAATTCTCTGTGTGTGTAAACATGCATAAATCATGTAATACAATATTGAATAAAAAAGCAAACATATGTATGAGAAGTATACGTATATTATACTATTTTTATAAAATTTTAACATAAAGGAAAACATTACATATTGTTTGGAGTTTATACATATATATTATAAATTATAAAAACATTCATGGAAATGATAAACACCAATTTAGGACAGTTCACTCATTTAGAGAGGGCTGGTAAGGGTGGGAGAGGTAATGGGAGAGGGGGAACACACAACACATCGAATATATTTTTAATGTTTTATTGCTTAAGCTAGATAGTGGGTATACAGGTGTTTTTGATTCCCTATACTTTCTTGTTTATCTGAAATTTTTGTTGTTGTTGTTGTGAGGAAGCTTTGGCCATGAGCTAACATCCATTGCCAATCTTCCTCTTTTTGGTGAGGAAGATTAGCCCTGAGCTAACATCTGTGCCCATCTTCCTCTACTTTGTATACAGGATGCCTCCACAGCATTGCTTGATAAGCCGTGCGTCTGTTCGCGCCCGGGATCCGAACCCTCAAACCCAGGGCTGCCGAAGCAAGTGCATGAACTGAACCACTACCCCATCGGTCCGGCCCCTGAAACATTTTTTTTTAAATCTCCACCTACAATGCTTAATTTCAATTTCTCACGGTTGATCCAGTTTCAGTTTGGTGATTGTGAGGGTCATCAGAAAGCTGAGATCTTTTTGTGAAAGATCAAGGTCAATAAAGTTCTCCTCCAAATTGTTCAGGCTAAAAAAAATGTCTTATTGGCAAATGGACTTAGGGTTTCCATATGACCTGAATTTGGATGAATGCCTTAAAAAATTTCTTATATAGTTGATTCCAAGACTTTTTATTTTGAAGTTGGTAACAACACCCAAACAACAACAGATGTATTAATTCTGGAACCACTTTTCTTTCTTTTTTTTTTTTTGCTGCTGAGTCTCATTTGCACAGAAGTACCAGGAGCTTCATTGCTCCACTGCTTGATTTTGTCAGCTATTTATTCTCATGGCCCTTGAGGAGTAAGGGCACCAGGGAGAATTTTTGCTTTAGTTTCTTTCAATATGTCAGCAATCAGCCCCTCAGAAAATTTCTTGTTTTTTTGTCTACTATAAATTGTCATCTTTGTAATCTGGGGTTACAAAAATTGTCATAGTTATGTTCTAATTCTCTTTGGAGCTCACTTTTAGTTGGGAATACAATTGTCTGTTTCGGATGCGTTCAACCTGAATAATATGTTTGTTTGATATCATCTATTGCTATGCTTTTTAATCCTTTCTGTGTGTTAGAATCATCTGGTGAATTAAAAAAAAAAAAGCGTAGGCTCAATTTCTAAAGATTCTGATTTAATTGCCTTGGTTTAAATACGTACTTTTAAAAAGCCTCCCCAGGAGATTCAAATTTGCAGTCAGGTTGAGGGGCACTAATTTCTCGGATGTGTTTTCTTCTTTGTTGCCTAGCGTTTTATTAGCTTTCCATCTCTGAATTCCAGTATCTCTGTCCCTTAGCACCATGAACAGGATGGCATCATGGTAGAATTTCCTCAGCCTAGTCCTCTGAATTCACTCCTCTGAATTAAGTTTAGGAAGCTCAGGCCAGATATGCAAAACAGAATTAGAGGAATGACTCGGGTTATTTAATTAATAATCCTGTTAGCTCTAGGAAACCAGGGGAGCCTTATGTGGCTTTAGGCCTAATTTGGTTTAAATTGCCTGGGTAATTAAAGTTGATTTAACAGTGATTTGCATATGTACTTTTATCTTAGGAAACCAGGCTGAAAATTGATCTGTTTCATATGTGTTCCTGTGTGTGTCGTTGTCTTAACAAGAAGTGTTATAATATAATTGAATTTTGTCCAGTTTCTATTGCTATTTGTGGAAGAATTATTTTAATTATGGTCTTTGTAATTTTGTTGATCAATTTTTATAGTTCTACTATATAATGAAGCAGATCATCGTCATTATTCAGAATCTATTCCTATATGTTCATTATCATACTTATTTCTCTATAGTATAAAAGAAATTATTTAAGACCTGGAAGGTGAGTAGGTGGGACAATTGTAATTACTATCTTCCATTTCCTCTTTTCCTTTTTTTTCCCCTGAAATGATCAGTACAATGTGGTCTTTTCTCAACTAGACTTTTTCTTTTGAATATTTTTATTTTGAAGGTGGAACCTACCACTCCCCACCTTCTCTACCATCCATAATTGTTGCTAAAGAAGTTAAATAACCATCAATTGATCAAACAGTTAAGATCTTAATAATTATCGAAGAACTGATTGAATATATTAATATTCCTAGATTTTGTATTAATAATTAATATTCTATCAAAAATTATTGACACAAAACCTAATTTGTGGAAGAGCTTTGTCCTTATAGAATAAAAGGCCTAGAGAGACTTCCACATTTTCTCCAGTCTCCTTTTTCAGGCAACTGATGGTCTGAACCATGTTAGTTAGCATTTCAATTTTTATTTTTTGATATTATTTTATTATAAAAGGTAATATACACTTAAACAATCCAGCAAGGCACAAAGAAGAAAGTGAAAATCACCCATAATACCATTATGGTTGACTCTTAATAGATATCTAGAAATAGAAGTTAGTTTCTGACCTTGTAGCTTATTTCAGGGTTTATTATCATGAAAGTCATAGATTCTTCCCTCTGTGTATCATTTCTGTTTCAATTTTGATCTTTTTTCCTCACTGAAAATAACTTAATTTCCTCCTAAAACACCTTAAATACTTTGAAAGAAGAATTTAAACAGTGCATTCATGTATCTTCTATGTGAAATGAAGCAAATTCATTTAATCTTTGCTCCTCGTGCTGGTATTCCATCTATTAGACAAATTTTTTTAAAATGCAACTTTTTTTTTTTTTGCTGGGAAGGATTGGCTCTGAGCTAACATCTGTTGCCAATCTTCCTTTTTTTTTCCTCCCTAAAGCCCCAGTATATAGTTGTATATTCTGGTTGTAAGTCCTTCTCGTTTTTCTATGTGAGCCGACCCCACAGCATGGCTACTGACAAACAAGTGGTGTGGTTCCGCACCCGGGCAACTGAACCTGGGCCTCTGAAGCAGAGTGCACCAGACTTTAACCACTAGGCCATCAGGGCTGGCTCAGACAAATTTTAACATTATTTGGATATTTCCAGTTTCTCTAAAACTCATTTAAATTTGTGTGTTTAGGACTGGATATGGCCTGTGAATGTAGAAAGATGAGTCAGCAGTATTCTGATAATTTGTGTCTCTTCCCCAACCCCACAGATCTTTCAAAATTCAGCTGAAAATCCATCCTCTTTAGGATGCTTTTCTTAGGTGATGCCATCAACTGGTCTATTACATTCATCTTTGTGAGGTTGTTTTGGAGACCCGCAGGGCCATGGGGTGCGTCTTTGCAATTTTCGATTGTATGACCTCTGCCTTATATCCCTTAGCTCTCTAAAACTCAGTTGGTTTCATATTGATTTGTTCTTGTAAATGACTCTGTGTCCTTTACCCTTTCATTTATTTCCTCTGGATGACACGTAAGCTTATTTTTAGGGTCATGGGAGGAAAGGGGCAAGTCAAGTCTTCTGTTTCTTTAATATGTTTTTTTTGTTCCCTTTCCCCAACTCCCCAGGACCTAATATGGATTATGTTTATGATTCTTATTTATTAAAGTGGAAAGAGTCTGACAAAGACCAGATTTGGAAAAGACCCTTTGAGACTGCTCTATTATTGATGGATCTCTGGGGATGATTTCTCCCATTTGTTGTGCCACTCATGGCATTTCTTTGTATGCTTTTCCTTACTTGCCAGTAGCTTCATCTTTTTCAGTAATTGTCTTCTGTGTGCTCTGGGTTATGAAGGTGTCCCTTTGAGGAGGTTTTATGGTTGCCAGTTACAGTGTACTACAAGGTTAACCTGTTCTACACCATTTCCATTAGTTTCTCTCCTTGGGGTTTTGATTCTGGGTGAGTTGTATGAGAACTTAGGCTCCACATCTACGTGCAATGCAGTCCAAGTGCTCTGATTTCTTACAGAAGACTTTGGTTGGGCCCGGGCCTGGGGTACACTGCCCATATCTGTATGGTCCTTACATGGGTGGGAGGTATTCTCCTGGCCAGGCCTCTCCTTCCAGGTCAGTGCCAGCTCTTGCATGTGCATTGGGTCTGGCATATCCGCTTTTTGCCTCCTGGGTATATTCATTCCACTTATTTCTGTGAAATCTGGACTTCAGCTCCTAAGCATTGTTGTTGGTTCTGTTTGTCTATGGCACTTGAAGATTTCCCTTACTTGCTTCAAGCTCAGCTATGTATTTGTTCCCCTAACATTTTACTTAGCATTATTATATGTTTTGATAGAGAGGAAAGCTTCCTCCTTCAGCTTAACCTGCCATCTGGACCCAAAGTCTTAATTATAGATCAATGTTAATCTCATTCCTTGTAGAAGATATTTTTTGTTTTTTCCCACTATCTATTCCTCCTTTGTATCTTGCTAGTTCTGTTCACAGTGACTGTGCTGAACTAAATACTATTTTCCTCAGCTTCCCTTGCAGCTAGAAATGACCAGGTGACATAGCTCTGGCCATGTGACTAATAATGATAATATGGGGCTGGATGCACCTGGCGCTATCTTTTTTCGCTTTGTTCCAATCTTGACACTGCTTTGTTGTCTAGAACTATAGCACCCATTTTGTGACCATGAGGTGGCAGCATGAGGATGAAGGTCAATGTCCTCAGGATGGTGGACTGGAAAGCTGGAAAGAACTTCAGTAACTGATGACATTGTTGAGAAATAGAAGCAAACGCAACACACTCCTGCTTGTGGAGACCAACTTTTATTTGTTTAAGCTATGATTAACTGATATTTTTTTGTTACTCGTGGATAAGCATGTTCCTAACTGATACATTTCTCTAATAGTGGGAATGTTGGCATTAGACAGTCAAATAGGAGTGAGGAGACTCTCCTGCAGGCAGCTTTCCAAATTGCATTGGGTTATATGGTCTTTTGAATAGGAATTGATTAGTGACATGTATTCAAAAGGAGTTGTTACAATTTAAATCAACACAAATTCACCTACTTGCATTGTGATATTTAGATTGAAATGCTTGTATATGTTTGCAATTGACACATTAAATTAAAATTCTGCTACATAAAATTGATGGCTTATGATTTGGCTGGTTTCAGGATCAAGTTCTGTGAGAAAGTCTGTCGACTTCTGTTGATTTAAAGAGTAAAACTGTGCTTTGTTTCTGCTTTACTTTTATGCATGTTAAACTCCAGCTTTTGCATTACTCGTGCATGTGAATAATATACAATGCTACATAGCATTTTACATTCCAAGAAACTATATAAGAGATAATAAATATGGCCAGAATAGAAAGTTGAAGAAATTAATAGGAAAGGAATTATAAATAATTTGCTTAATAACCAAACTTTAAAAAATCCTATCGTAATAGATAGGAAATGGAACTGTAGATATTTAATTTTTATATGAGAAATGTAGGTTGATATACAACTTCCAGAAAGTGCCTTTGTTTTTCCTTAACGTATATTCCTCCTTTTGTATTTGCAGTGACAAGACATTACATAAGATGGCAGTAGGAGATTGTAAATGTTCCCTCTCAGAGTTACATGTTCCAATGAGTCGGCAAGTGAAGGGTAATAAACACAATTATATAACAGCTATTTCGGATTGCTGTATTTCTCACCTATATTGTTTTCCTTGACTAGCCATTCCCCTTTTAAACCAAAAGAAGAAGGCTTTTAATTTTGAGTTCACATACATTTTTAAAGGAATCAAACACAGTGCTATATTTCAGTTTACTTTTCTCTGCCTAACTCTCTAAAAGCTAAAATTTTGCTTCATTTTGTGAAGCTATGACTTAATAGAGTAAACCAAGATTTTTTAGAATATTTTAGCATCTTAAAAATATAAGTATTTTGTTGCCCACTGTAAACTCCACTAAAGGGGTATATTTCCAGAGATTAACCATTTCCTTATTGTTTTTTTTCCCCAAGGATTATTGGATTGAATTATTTTTTAGGGTATACTATTACTTTAAATCTTAGAAAATTAATCTGAAATGAACTAGGTTTTCCAGGATGTAGTTAGATATAAGAAATTGGCAGTAGGCTTTGTGTCCTTTGCTGCTTTCAAAAAGGATGAACGTATTGCTTTATGCCTATCTGCATTTGAGAAGCACAGATATGAAAGTGACCCATAATGATTGTAGATTGATAAAGAGTGAAGAAAAATTGGAGGGAAATTTTTTAACATTAAATTGTACTTATCTTTTCTGAAGTAACTTCTGTGTTCTTTACCATCAGTGCATAAATATCAGGAGACCATCTGAATGTGGACAGCTCTGCACATCTGTCAGGTACGTCAGGAATGGAAACATTGACTTTATCAATAAGGAATCTTTATATGGATTTGTTGTTATCCCTGGAGAACTGAGGTCCATAAACCAATGAAGAGTTTCACTGGTGATGAATGTGATCTTGCTCAACTACTGCCCTTTTTATGTGAAGGAAACTGCATTTCAGTTCTCCCATATTAACTTTCTAGAATACTAAGGTGCATGACATTTCTTCTAAATACATACACACTGAGGATTTGGGATTTGGTGAGTTTTTTAAAAAACCTATTCTGTTGGGGTAAAATGAGGGGCTTAGCTTTTGTTTTACAACATCACTTACCTTAAACCCAATATAATGTGTTGATCCAAAATGCAATTAAACATATATGAATTTATAGGCATATTACAAACCTGTCATATATCTGGAAATTTTTTTAGTAGACTTTATTTTTCTTAGAGCAGTTTTAAGTTCACAGAAAAATTGATCAGAAAGTACAGAGAGTTCCCATTACCCCCAGTGGTCACACACAATCTCCCCCACTATCAACACCCTGCACCACAGCGGTGTATTTGTTACAATTGATGAACCTATATTGACTCGTCACAATCACCCAAAGTTTATAGTTTATATTAGGATTTGCTCTTGGTGCTGTACAGGTTTTGTTCTTGTTCTATGGGTTTTGACAAAAGTATAAGGTATAATAACAGGTATCCACCGTATAGTATCATACAGAGTAGTTTCACTGCCCTAACAATCCTCTTTGCTCTGCTTATTCATCCCTCCCTCCTCCCCAGCCCCTGGCAACCACTGATCTTTTTACTGTCTCTATAGTTTTGCCTTTCCCAGAAGGTGGTATAATTGGAATCATATAGTATGTAGCCTTTTCAGATTGGCTTCTTTCACTTAGTAATATGCATTTAAGTTTCCTCTGTGTCTTTTCATGACTTGATGGCTCACTTATTTTTAGTGCTGAATAATGTTCCACTGTCTGGATGTTCCACAGTTTATTTCTCCATTCACATGTTGAGGGACATCTTGGTTGCTTTCAAATTTTGGCTGTTTTGAGTAAAGCTGCTATAAACATCTGTGTGCAGTTTTTGTGTGGATGTAAGTTTTCAACTCCTGAGGATAAATACCAAGAAGTATGATTGCTGGATCATGTGTTAAGAGTGTGTTTAGTTTTGTAAGAAATCATCAAACTGTCTTCCAAAGTGGTTGTACACTTTTTCATCCCCACCAGCAATGAGTAAAAGTCCCTGTTGCTCTACATCCTCGTCAGGATTTGGTGTTGTCCGTGTCCCGGCTTTTCACCACTCTAATAGGTGTGTCGTGGTCAAACTGAACTTTGATACCTGCAAATTGGCAGATCTTAGAACATGTTAATCAGTAAGTATTCCAAGCCATAATTTAAGATGAAATTGTAGGGTATGCTTGCTATTATTACTTTAAATTTGAATTCTGAAATTTTATGTTTATTGCTTTCTGACCATTTCAACCTTATTAGTAACCAGTTTTAAAATATAAATCAGAGTTTACTTTTACTCCTATCCATTACATGTTGTTTATTATTTCAAGTATAGACGTTAACATTTTTGATTTTTATTTCCCTCGTCACTTAATGTATCTCTAAATATTTCATGGTGTTACAATAAAAATTTATTTTTAATTTAATAGCATTATATTAACATTTTGCCAGATTTTGTTAAAGAGTTAGCAATAAAATATTCTTGGATAGGAGATTTTTAAAATTTTATTTTTAAAAAGAAATTGCTTTATTTCTACTTGGTCCTAGCTTCACGGTTCTTATATTGACACCTGTTTTTATATTCAACATACCCACTAGATACCAATTCTTACCCATGCAGCCTCAATGAGCAACGTGGTTCCACTCGCATTCTCCAACAAGCTTCCACAATGAGTATCCTTCAGTATCATTTATAGTTCTTATCTGGGCAGCTTTTCGTACTGGGGGAATCTATCATCTTCTGCTCTTTGCTTTAGGGTCTTAAACTGTTTCCACAATTTCTGAACTAATTCTCTGTCATACGGACAGCTCTCTGTAGGACTCTAGGTCTCAGTTAAGCTAGATACTAAATACTGTGCAAGCTCTGGAGTTCCTATTCAGCTCTGACCAGTGACTAGCGACCTTTTAGCAAGGTTCACAGTTGATGTAATGAAGTGCCATAATAAGGTGGCAGTGGAGTGGGTTCGTGTGTGCCTTCTCAGGAAGTTTTCATCTGCTAATTGTTCAGCTGAGAGAATTCTTGAAGACTGACACAAAAACATCTCTCCTGCTTTAGAATGCCTTCTGCCCAGGGCTGCAGAGACATCATCATCATGGAGTCCAATCTCAGGTAAGGTGAATGACCTCTTATCTCAGCCCTGAGGCCCTTCTTTTTGTGTAAAGTTGATCAAAACAACAAGAAGAACAAAAATAGAGAAACTAACAGACTTGATGAAAACTCATAAAAAAACACAAAACCAAAGAGTGAAACTTCATATATCAGTGGGGATCCAAGTTTTCTCTTATTGAAAGAAGATTCTATGATGACATGTGGGGAATAGTTTCTAATTAATTCTTGTTTCAGAGGAGAAAAGAGAGGAAGAAGACACTAATTAGTTTTTAGTATACAAGTCACAATGTAGAGAAAGAAATACAAGGATTAAATTTTATTTAAAGATAGAGCCTGTGATCTCATAGAGCTGTCTTCAGGGTAATCCCTGCTGTTGTGTATGGGAAGAGATGATCTTAGAAGTTTTCTGACTATTAGAAGTTCTGATGATGACAAGGACGATGATGATGATAGTGATAAATGGTTAAAATTTCTTTGAGCATCTTAAATCCAATTCTTATTATTCTAATCATCCAATCTACCCTGCAAGGTAAAGAGTAGTTCCATTTTACGGAGGAGGAAACTGAGATTCAGAAGGTTAAGTAACATGTCCGAGGTCACACACAGGCAAGGTCCAATGGAGCAGCTGAAATCTGAACCTACAACTGCCAATCTCCAAAGTTTGTGATTTTCCTACTACACTAGGAATCAAATTTTGCTCAGAGAATATTTAGGGAAAGCATCAGGTCATAAGTGAGTTAACAGTTTTAGTATTTTTAATGCTTGTTGAAAATTACACTTCTTTTTTTTTCTCTTTCTAAGAATGAATGAGTAATGTGGACAAGTGAGTACAAGCGATCTTTCTGGGCATCTGACTATAATGTCTTTTGGGATAAAGTCAAAACTATGCTCCTTAAAGAGTTCTTTATAGTGAATAACTAATCCAAATCTATCATATGTTACAGAATGATTCTACATTCCTATTGTGGGTCAGGCTAAGACATTTAAACTCAAAGTTAATGATAGCTTTTTCCAACTAACTCCAAATAGAAACAATCCTTATCCAAACATTAAAAATAGAATAAATAAGTTCCAGTTCTCTCTACTTAAAAACCTGGTTCTGACACTCACCAGCTCTGTGACCTGGGGCAAATGATTTAACTTCTCTAACCCTCAGTTTCTTGGTCTAATAATAGCATGAGGATTGGATAAGTTAATGAAAGTAAAAGCCCTCAGTGCACTGCCTACCACTGAGTAAGGAAATATTAACTCTGATTATTGTATTATTCAAAGATACAGCCTAAATGGCCTGGTTTCAGAGAATACAAGCAGAGGAATATTCCACAAGAGCATATTTAAAAAGTAGCTCTTATGGCACACTTTGAACTTTAAACAATGACAGGAGTACCAAACTAAGAATGGAAATATCCAGTTTAGTGTCTAGTATAGGTGCTGGAACTGTTGTGAAAGCACTTGGTCTTTTGTGCTCTCTGCGATAGATAATTCTGTTATAGAATGGCAGCACTTCGATGAGAGACTAGCATCACACAAAATTAAATGAGCTATGTGGTGGATTTGAGCATTATGTCCCTTGTTAGTATTAAACAGCAGCTGGCCCCTGGTCAGTCAGCATTTTACTCCCACAGGTACTCTAGGCCGTTCAACATCAAAGCCCAGTTATATTCCCATTAGTTGTTGATAGAGGATGTTCAGACTCATGGGGTTGCTGCCTGTCAGTCAGAAAATGCTAAAGGAACAGCATGATCTTACTGTTGATCCCAGTGTGAGTAAATCACTGATATTGGACAGTTTCAGCAAACTAATGATGCTTTCATCTTTCTAGTCTTAAAAAAGAAACAATTGGGGCCGGCCCTGTGGCTTAGCAGTTGAGTGCGTGCGCTCAGCTGCTGGCGCCCCGGGTTTGGATCCTGGGTGCACACCGACGCACGGCTTCTCGGGCCATGCTGGGGCCGCGTCCCGCATGCAGCGGCTGGAAGGATGTGCAGCTATGACGTGCAACTATCTACTGGGGCTTTGGGGGGAAAATAAAATAAAATAAAAGTTTAAAAAAAAAAAAAAAGAAACAATTGCTCATACTACCACTGTGAAAAGTCTAAAAAATCAGTTTTTTAAGGTCTAAAATGCAAACTCAGCCAATGTTATTAACCCTGAAAGTATGTGATATGATTAATGTAGCATTAGAGTTTGCCTGGGAAGTGAGAAACATTAGGATGCCCCCTCTGAAAAGGGCAATCATAAATTGGTTTGGGGGAATGGCACAGTGGGTGCTAAATGCCAAGTCATTGATGTGAATCCTGAGGTGTGGAAAATTCCTCAGGTACTATGAAGAATTGAGGATATCTCTGCTTCTTCAGTGTCCTCCTAAGGAAATTTTAGTTTCCCTGTAGGAGGGAACCAATTTCACAGTAACTTTGGGAGCCATTTTGTTGAGATCACAGGAATCCTTTCCTGGGACAGTGGTACTTAGAAGATCGTTTGCTAATTAGCTTCTGATTACTTTGCTATACCTACCTCAGTGGAGTCACTAATTTGAGTTTCACCAAAGGAAAAAACAGTGTAATCAATAGATTTTGATTAAATTCAACTGTCATATTTGAGCACTTGGCCTTGAAGGAGGAGGAGGTGTTTTCAGGCACAGAAAGCAGTCTAAGGAACAATTTGGAGATTTGAAAGAACATTCTGTGGTTGGGCAATGGCAAAGAATCTGGTTTGTCAATATTGTTGGGGCTGCGACCTTGGAGAGAGGCCAGTAAAAGAAAAGAGATGGACTTCTAGAATCTCTAGATCTGGACTCTAGATCTCAAGCAAAATTCATCTTCAACTCAAAGGCCTTCTCAGCTGTGTGCACTTGTGCTCTTCTTTTTCTTCACCGTTTCTTCCTGTCAGTTCTATGCAGTTGGTAACTGAATTACTGTGGTAACTCTGGCCTTGAGTGACAGTCTTAGCGTGGCTGGAGCCCTGTAAATCATGCCCACACCTGCTTTCCTGTTCCTATATCTTTCTTTTACTCTTTCATCTGAGACTCTCTTGACTGAATCCCTCTTTTTTTCCTCAAAAGCTTTGATTCCTTCTGGCTTGGATCCTAATGTCCTTCTGTTTTTTCACTAATTTTTTATTGTTTATTTTAGATGGAATTTCTCTTCCTGGCTTTCAGTCCTGTCTGGACCAGATTCTGTCCCCACTATACCTCTACGTGTATCTGTTCTAGCCATATTCTCTCAGGCAGAACTAATTCCTCACATAACTTGCTGTTGACCTCAACTCACTGTATCCTGCCTGGCAGTATAATCTCTCCCTCTCATTCTCTTTCTCTTTATCCTCTTTTCTCTTGGTAAGTTTCTCCAGGGCAGGGCCTAATTTATCTTCACACTTCACAGGATTGCATATAAAAGTATTCAATAAGTGTTTATAGAGTTGAATTCTATTTAAGAGTTGACATTTTTGTTTCCTGTTCTATCCGGTAACTCAGATTACTGCAGTGCTTTTCTCTCCTCAGACTTATTGAGGTATAATTGACACCAAAAAATTGTATATATTTAAGGTGTGCAATTTGATGTTTTGATATATATATATATATATATATATATACACACACACACATTGTGAAAATAATCACCACAATCAAGGTAATTAACACATCTTTCACTGCACATAGTTACCATTTTTTCTGGTGATAACACTTAAGATCAACCCTCTTAGTAAATTTCAGGTATATCATGCAGTATTGTTAGCTATAGTCACATTGCTGTACGTTAGATATCCAGAACTTATTCATCTTGAAGAACTGAAACATGTACGCTTTGACCTACATCTCCCCATTTCCCATTCCCCAGCCCCTGGAAACCATCATTCTACTCTCTGCTTTTATGAGTTTGACTATTTTAGATTCTATATATAAAGTGGATCACACAGTATTTGTCTTTCTGTGTCTGCTTATTTCACTTAGTATGATGTCCTACAGGTTCATCCATGTTGTTGCAAATGGAAAGATTTTCTTCTTTTTTAGGGCTGAATAATATTCCATACTATGTATATATACCACATTTTTTTCTCTTTCCCAGTTTTACTGAGATATAATTGACATATAACATTGCATTATTTTAAGGTATGCTACATAAAGATTTGATATATATGTGTGTATATATGTACATATATATATGTATATATATATTTGTATATGTTGTATTTGTATAATGATTACCACAATATGTTTGGTTAACATCCATCGCTTCATGAAGTTACAAATTTTTTTTTCTTGTGATAAGAACTTTTAAGATCTGCTCTCTTAGCACCTTTCAAATAAACAATACAGTATTGTTAACCGTAGTCACCATGCTGTACATTAGATCACAAGAAATTATTTATCTTACAACTGGAAATTTGTACGTTTTGACCACCTTCACCCATTTCCTCTGACAACCATCAATCTGTTCTCTATTTCTATGAGTTTATTATTTTTTTTAGATTCCACATATAAGTGAAATCATACAGTATTTGTCTTTCTGTGTCAGGCTAATTTCACTTAGCGTAACGTCCTTGAGATCTATCCATGTTGTTGCAAATGGCAGGATTTATTTCTTTTTCATGGATGATTAATATTCTGTTATATATATACCACATCTTCTCTATCCACTCATGTGTTGATGGACACTTAGGTTGTTTCCATGTTTTGGCTATTGTTAATAATGCTGCAATGAACATGGAGGTGCAGATATTTCTTCAAGATAGTGATTTTGTTTCCTTTGGATATGTATATACCCAAAAGTGGGATTGCTGGATCATATGGTAGTTCTATTTTTAATTTTTTGAGGAACCTCCATACTGTTTTCCTTAGAGGCTGCTCCAATTTACATTCTCACCAACAGTGCACAAGGGTTCCCTTTACTCCACATCTTTGCTGACACTTGTTATTTGTTGTCTTTTTTTTTGTAAGTTTTTTTTTCTTTTGTGAGGAAGATCAGCCCTGCGCTAACATCCATGCCAATCCTCCTCTTTTTGCTGGTGAAGACCAGCCCTGAGCTAACAGGGCTGGTCTATTGCCAATCCTCCTCCTTTTTTCCCCTATTTCTCCCCAAAGCCCCAGTAGATAGTTGTACTTCATAGTTGCGCATCCTTCTAGTTGCTATATGTGGGATGCCACCTCAGCATGGCCTGACAAGTGGTGCGTCGGTGTGCGGCCAGATCCGAACCCAGGCCGCCAGTAGCAGAGCACTGGCACTTAATTGCTAAGCCATGGGGCCGGCCCCTATTTGTTGTCTTTTTGATGATAGCCATTTAACAGGTGTGAAGTGATTATCTTATTGTGGTTTTGATTTGCATTTTCCTGAGGATTAGTGATGTTGAGCACCTTTTCAAGTAACTGTTGGCCATTTGTATGTCTTCTTTGGAAAAATGTCTATTCAGTTCTTCTGTCCATTTTCTTTTTTGTGTGTGTGAGGAAGATGAACCCTGAACTAACATCTGATGCCAGTCCTCCTCTTTTTTCTGAGGAAGGCTGGCCCTGAGCTAACATCCGTGCCCATCTTCCTCCACTTTATATGGAACATGGCCACAGCATGGCTTGACAAGTGGTGCGTTGGTGTGCGCTCAGGATCCGAACCGGTGAACCCCGGGCTGCAGCAGCAGAGCACGCTCACTTAACCACTTGCACCACGGGGCTGGCCCCAACTTCTGCCCATTTTTAAATCAGATTTTGTTTTGCTACTGAGTTGTATGAGTTCTTTATATATTTTGGTTATTAACCTCTTATCAGATATATGATTTGCAAATATTTTCTCCCAAGTGATAGGTTGCCTTTTCATTTTGTTGATTTCCAGTGCTGTACAGAAGCCTTTTCCTTTGATGTAGTCCCACTTGTTTATTTTTGCTTTCGTTGCCTTTGCTTTTGGTGTCAAATCCAATAATCATTGCCAAGACTGACGTCCAGGAGCTTACCTCCTATGTTTTCTTCTAGGAGTTTTATGACAGCCCTGATGGTCTAGTGGTTAAGATCAGCAATCTGGTTTCATTTCCCAGTCAGGGAACCACACTACCCTTCTGTTGGTTGTCATCCTGTGGCAGCTGCATGTTGCTGTGATGCTGAAAGCTATGCTAGCAGGTTTCAAATACCAGCAGGATCAGCCATAGTGGACAGACTTCAGTGGAGCTTCCAGACTAAGACAGACTAAGAAGAAGGACCTGGCCATCCAATTCCAAAAAAGATTGGCCATGAAAACCCTGTTAATAGCAGCAGAACATTGATATACTGCTGGAAGGTGAGAGGATGATGCAAAAAATTCAGGCAGGGTTTTGCTCTGCTGTTCACAGGGTCCCTAGGAGTCAGAACTGACTCAAAGGCACTAACAACAAAGGAGTTTTATGGCTTCAGGTCTTACATTCAAGCTTTTAATCCATTTTGAATTTATTTTGTGTATGGTGTAAGATAGTGGTCCAGTTTCATTCTTTTACATGTGGCTGGCTGGTTTTCCCAACACCATTTATTGAAGAGACTATTCTTTGCCCATTGTATGTTCTTGGCTCCTTTGTCGTAAGTTAATTGACCATATATGCGTGGGTTTATTTCTGGGCTCCCTCTTCTGTTCCATTGAGCTTTGTGTCTATTTTCATGCCAATAACATTCTGTTTTGATTACTATAGCTTTAAAATATGGTTTGAAATCAGGAAGTGTGATGCTTTCATCTTTATTCTTCTTTCTCGAGATTGCTTTGGCTGTTCGGGGCTTTTGTGGTTCCATACAAATTTTAGGATTGTTTTTTCTGTTTCTGTGAAAAATGTCATTGTAATTTTAACAGGGATTGCATTGACTCTGTAGGTTGTTTTGGGAAGTATGGACATTTTAACAATATTAATTCTTCCAATCTTGTTAACTTCTTGTTGCGTGCTAATGTGCATGGCTTGGCCCAACACCTCTAGTGATACTGCTAATGATCCTGGAGTCATCTAAACTGGTACCTAGATCCTCTAAAAGCCCCCCTCACCCTCCCAGTTCTAGTCAGTCATGCTCCAAATGCCATTTTTGTGCTCCATTTTGAAAATTTGTCTCCTTGCATTGCAATGATTTGCGTACACGGCACCACTGGGCTCCTGGGGCAGGAGCCACACACCTGCTGTCCGTCTTTGGCCATCAATAACCATTAGTGTCTAAACTGTCATAGCTGCTGATTTTTGATTATCTGGGAAGGCTGATGGCTCTTGCAAGTCCCCCATGATCAGTTTTTGGTGTTCAGAGAATATGCACCAATATAAATATTAGTATAATGTACATTTGACAAGGTTATTCTGTTGGGAATCCTAGGCACAATATGTTATTAGCCATATGTAAATGGTATCTAACTTGTTTATTTTAAACACTTTATTTCTGCTCTTCCTTTATTATTTTGAAAGGCAAGGAGTGAATCTCTATGTAAAGTTATGAATATGTTTTCTTCTTGGTTTAGATTAAATGGATGGAATAGGTTTTCTATCAATAAACTATGCAGATTTAAGTTCTCAAGTAACATAAATGTGACACAAGGATTCTCTAGAACAGTGGGCTGCAAATTTTGCTGATTGCATACACCTCTTAAAAAAAATCGAGCATATATCCCAGTATATATACATTAATTTATTTAAATATTAATGTTTTAATTTAATTTAATGATACTTATATAGAATTTACTATGTATGAGGCACTGTTGTAAGAGCTTTACAAATTTTAACTAGTTTTTATTTATAACAACCCTGCGAAGTAGATACTACTATTATCAACATTTTACGTATAAAGAAACTGAGGCATTGAGAGATTAAATAAGTTGTCCATGTCAGACAGCCATAAGCAGCAGAGCTTGGCAGTCTGGTTCCATGTTCATGCTGTTAATCAATCCACTAACTTGGCTTTGTAACACAAAGAAAATAATAACTATAACGATTAATGCTAATATGTTCTATACATTATAAAATACACACAAAATAAAAATGAAAAAGAATAAGGCAAAGGGGAACTAAGCATTGTTTTAAAATGTCAGGTTAATTGTAAGATCTGTATGTTATCAGTGCTAAATATCACAAGGACGAATATATGCATGAGAATGTTCATATTGAATGACTGTGGTTGTAAAATAATTTAAATTGTTGTTTCGATAATTTTGAATTTTTTGACCAACTCTTTGATCTAATTAGATCATCTTTGTTTTTATCTCATAATGTGACCAATGAAGAACTTAAACCAGGAGTAGAAATTTCCATGCTGCTATTTTCTTCTTCACTTATATGTTTGCATCACTAGTATTACCTTCAATGTATGGTGTCTTTGCAGGAATATTTTAAAGTAATTTGTCCTTCTTGTGAAGGTTAGTGTAGCTAAAACAAGATAATCTGCAAATCTTCCTAAGTGGTCACTTGTAAATTGCTGTAGGGTGTAACCTGGTGACATTAGAGCATGAATGCAAAAAGGCACCACCGTTTACCCCTCTGTGCCTGGATCATTCACACTTCCTTCAGGATGTTTTGTTCACTGTTTGAGATGTGAGAGCTCTGGTAAACTTATTGAGCAAGCATGCCAATGACAACCCATATTTAAATATAGACTCCTACATTATTTTTTATTTTTAGAAAAAAATGAATAGAAATGGAAATTCGAATATTTTTCTTTTCATATCCCCAAAGGATTGTCTTGTGCTTCTCCTAGCACATCCTCCTCTGGGTTAGAAAACCCTTGAAATGCAGCTGAAGAAGTCACCTGAATGTAAGGACTCAAATATGAAGTCACCTGAACATAAGAATTAAAATATGAAAATACTCTTATGGCTCAGAGAGGCACAAGAGGGTGTGTAAATGTGAAATGCAATAGATTTGCCACTGAAATTTGGCCTACAAATAAAGATAGATACTGTTAACCTACTAAAAAAGTCAGAAAAGTTTAAGTTGCACTAGCTCTTTCTGTTAAACATCCTTTCTTTTTCTTTTTTTGTCAGGGTTATGTTTAAACTCTAATTCATATCTTTTGGTTGAGACCTATAGGCACATTGCGGAGTTAACAAAATGGGACACACCCCATTGCTTCTCTCTTTACACTACTGGGATGGGGTCTGTTACTGGATTCCATGCACTAATGAGCCATGAAATATTATTCTTTTGCTAATTTTACTTAGAGAGGACACTGACGACTTGTTTGAACAATTGAGAAGGGGATGGGGTGCTTGGCTTACGAATTAGCTCACTGAAATACATGAGACTTTTCTTTGACAAAAAACCTAACAACAATCAAGAAAGTTGAATAACAAAAAACTATTGCACAGTTTAAACAAATAATTTTCAGATAGGTATTATGTTATTTAGTTACTTTTTAGATACTTAAAGAAGACATCATGTTTTTTGTTTTATAAAATAATAAAATGCTAATTTCTCTGTAAATTGCACAGCATTTATAGTTTTTTCCCTTTCTAACCAATCTGACACAAGAAATCTCACTTTAACATTTTGATGTTTTTCACTTTCCTGATTTAAGACTTTATTTTACCTTTTTGCAGTTCAGGAAATTTAGCTCAGAGCAATAAATAGATCTGTCATTATCCAAATATTAACATATTTGTGTATATGTTTGGGTATATCAATAATGAAAATATCACAGGGAAAGTTAAAGCTCTTTTGTTTGTTTAAATTTAAATAGATGAATAATATTTTTAAGAAAAACACTACCTTAAATCTGAAGTGTTACTACATCCTCTATATTGCAAAGATATTTTTGATAGATGTTGATCAATGCAGAATGAGTGGCATAATTGAATAAATTAAATTCACAAATTATACTGTTTTGTGAAATGTATTCATCCTTCATTTTCACTAAATTAAAATTGATTGTCAAGAAAAGAGCAAGTGGCACGAAACTGGCAAACAGTTAGCCATTGATGATTAAGCAGCTAGTAACTATGGGGGATCAGAATTGGCAATCTCAAAATATGTCTCTGCCTGAAAGACACTTTGATCCCCACCCCCACTAACTGACCAAAAGAGTTTGGGATGGGAGCCCTGCCCCCAGAACAGGCCATCACCATAGACATCTCTGCATATATGGGAGGGTCCTTGCTAAGCCCATTCTTAGTTCTGGTTACCCTTTGTAAGAGACATTTACATTTGTAAAGGAAATCTCCATTTGTAAGTGTATCTTCTTCCCTGTACCAGGAAGAAGTGGGGGATAGCCTTATCTAGAAACTTATCAGAATGGAAGGTGAGGATTTCAATCTGCATGATACTGTGGGAGATCAAAATTTGGCCACCCTGAAATATATCTCTTTACCTTGATTGTTTTCTCTGAAGGACATTTGACCTCCCCCACTAACTGCCTAAAGAATTTGACATGGTGGCTCCTTCCTGGAACAGATCTTCTATCATGATGGCTGTAAAGATAATGTAGGATAGAGGTTACAATAGGAAAGGCACCAAGCCCCTTTTATCAAAAACTCTGTCTCTCCCTGACCACATTATCTATAGATGACCCTGAAAAGAATTGTCTTGCTGCCCTCTGAAGTCCCAGGCCACTACCCACCCCCAACACGCTCCTCGCCTTTAGCTGCAATACTTAAGCAAACAGCTTAGACAGAGGGACGAGTTGCTCATTTCTGAGTTTCTCCCATGTATACATGTTATTAAACTTGGTATTATTTTCTCCTGCTAACCTGTCTTGTTAGTTATTTGGCCAGCCATAAGAA
This sequence comes from Ceratotherium simum simum, assembly GCF_057802395.1. Lineage (NCBI taxonomy): Eukaryota > Metazoa > Chordata > Mammalia > Perissodactyla > Rhinocerotidae > Ceratotherium > Ceratotherium simum. The sequence continues at coordinate 5,020,073 of NC_141918.1, read as the reverse complement.
CCTTAAGGAAAAGGGCAGAGGGAGATTCTCTCTCTTCCCCCGACAATACGCTTACCCATTGTTAACTGTGCTGTTTAGGCAATATACTATCTGACTCCCACTAGGTTCCTATAGATAACAGCTCCCTGGAGCCTGGGTCACCATGGTAATGGGTGTTTGAGCTATTTTTTCAGGAACTGGAACCCCTTGTCCACTTCAGGCTGGTTGAGACCACAAACCCATCAACTGGGTCCATGCAGACTTATGTTCAATAAGTGACCTTTTGACGTCAAGAGGTTAAAACTCCACCCTCAGGGCATGCTAACGCCGCCATTCTGTGGACGTGCACCCTGCGAAGAGGCACGAAGCCTGACTACACTTGCACAGATCATCAACTACCTCATCTCTCCTCACCTCCAATCATTTCAGACCACCTTGCCCCCTACCCCATAAATATCCCTGAGTCCCTATTTTCAGGGAAGTGGATTTGAAACTCATTCTCCCATTTCCTCACTTGGCTGCCTTGTAATTAATAAATCCTCTCTCTCTGCTGCAATCTCATTGTCTCAGTGTTTGGCTTTCTGGGCAGTGGGCAAAAACGGACCTGGTGCAGTAACAGGCACAAATATTCCTTGAACTTACAGAGTTTAAGACTCTGTTTCATTCATTTTCACATATTTTTCAAAATAATTCATGCATATGAAAAATCAAATAGCATAATTATGAAAAACTGCTGTCCTCTGCCTCTTCCCTCAAACCCCAGTCCCCTTTCCCAGAAGCAACCATTTTTCTTTCTTTCAGCTGTTTCTTCTGGTATTTTCCTCCATTTTATCCCTTGATTTCCCATCAAGATAAGGCTCTTTGAATTGGTATATTACATTCTTTCCCCACATTCCACCTTCCTGTCCAACTCTCCTTCTGATATAATAATATAGTACTTTTGGAGGCAAGTCAGTTATTCAGTTTTTACTTTATTATGAGTAAAAATATTATTTACTACAAAGCCAAATAGTAATCTATGACTGTTTCTTTTTTGTAAAACTTTTTCTTTGTAGATAATTTCCTTTTTTTTTGTTCACTTGCATTAGTTTTCAATAAACTGTTGGAGAAGAGGGAGAATCCTCCTCCACCCTTTCCCTTAAGGTTCTTATGGCTGGCTGAATAATTAAAAGACAGATTAGCAGGAGAAAATAATACCAAGTTTAATTACATGTATACATGGAAGAAACCCGGGAAACTGAGTTTCTCAACAAACGGCAGAGATTCTCATCTTAAATACTATCTTCAGCTAAAGACAAAGGAGGATGTTGGTGGGAGGAGTCAGTTATGGGAGATTACCAGAAAAGCACAGTAAACAGGAGTAGGCAGACTTAAGTCCTCTCCTTCCGTATTGAAAAGAGTTTCCAGAGATAAGATCATCCCCTACTCTTCCCAGTACACACAGGGAGATACTTTTACAAATGTAAATGTTTGGCAAACAGAACTTTGTTAAGAATGGGCTTAGCAAGGACCCTCACAGTCTACCGATACCCAGAGTTATCTATGGTAATGGCCCATCCTGGGGACAAGCCTTTACCTTAAATTCTTTTAGGCAGTTAGCGGGGGAGGTCAAATGTCCATCAGAGAAAATAATCAAGGTAAAGAGGCATATTTCAGGGTGGCCAATTTTGATCTCCCAGAGTACCTACCATCAATTTTAAGGGCTCTGTCTAATGCTTATCAATATTAATTTCCAAGTGTGCAACATTTCAGATAGTCTATCAATTTCATGAATTTTTAGACTTCCCTTTTAGATCCTTCCATCCTACTTTCCCCATCTGGATTGGTTCTTCCCTTAGCCTGCTGAATTCCTGTCATCCTAGGACCTCCTTTTGTAGCTCTACCCTATGTCGGCTCTACTGTTTGCTAGATTTGGTGTCTTCATCTTTTGTTTTCTTTTGGATTATTTAAGCTTTTTCTGAGGCACATCCTCCCATGGCTTCCTAGGAAAGGAAAACTTTTAAAATTTATTGCATATCCAAAATTTCATATACTTCTCCTCACACTTGATTGATACTTTGGATGGATGTTGTATTCTAAGTTAAAATAATTGTCTCTTAATATTTTGAAAGCACTAATTTTCATGCCATTCTAGATATAGATCTTTTGTATATGACCTGATTTTTACTCTGGAGATTTTAGATTCTTCTCTTCACCTCTAGTATTCTGAAAATGTCATCAAGATGTACCATAAATAGGTCTTTTCTCCTTCATTGTATTGAGTATTCAGTAGGACTGCTTTTTGTAAACTCAGGTCTTTGAGTCTTTCTACATTTCCTTATACAATTCATTTTTGATGAATTTCTCCTCTCCAGTTTTGTCTGTTCCATATTTCAGTAACTCCTATTATTCCAATGTTAGACCTGATGGATTAATCCTCTAAGTCTCTTTGCTCAAATATTTCCCAACTCTTCATCTAATCATTTTTATTTTCTGAGAAATTGCCTTTGCTGTATCTTCTAGATTTTTAATTGGATTTTTTTCCCCCCAACTCTGATGTTTTAAATTTTCAAGTGCCGTTTTTTATTCTTGGATCATTCTTTTCATAGTGATTTTTGTTTTTATGGATGCAATAATTTATTTTATCTTTCTGATGATATTAATAATAAATTATTCTCTTCAAATTTTCTACCTGATTCTCCCAGGTTTCTTTCTTTCTGTTTGTTTTGGTCTCTCTCTTTCAGTGTGGAGGCTTTTCTCAGATGTTTAGTGATCCTTTGCTGTCTGTTCATGTTTAAGAGTGCAGCAGTAAGGAACTGATTAGAAATGGCATGTGAGCAGCCCCATGGTGTGGCAGTTAAGTGCTCACGCTCCGCTGCTGGTGGCCCGGGTTTGGCTCCCGGGTGTCACCGATGCACCGTTTGTCAGGCCATGCTGTGGCGGCGTCCCATATAAAGTGGAGGAAGATGGGCACGGATGTCAGCTCAGGGCCAGTCTTCCTCAGCAAAAAGAGGAGGATTGGCATGGATGTTAGCTCAGGGCTGATCTTCCTCACAAAAAAAAAAAAAAAAGAAATGCCATGTGAGTGGTTGGGGCTGGGTGATTGAGTGGTGCTTTGGGCTTTTCATGATGCGATCCTTAAATGTTAGTGTCTGTGGGTCTTTTTTTGGGTTGATTCGTTTCTCTAGAGAAAGATCCTCCAATCTGGTGCTTAGGAAATACTAGCCTGTTAAATGTTCTGGGAGATGGATAGGGAAAGACGACTCTAGGGTCTCATCTAAGCCCTCTATTGCATTTAAATTCCCCAAGTCTACAGCCTTTTTGATTCAAATTTTCCAGAGAATTAACCTCTGCTATCCTGCCTAGGGTAGGGGTATGGTGGCAGTGGGAATAGAGTGTTTGCCTGGTTAGGCAAGATGATGGAGGGGACTAGTATATAGACTCAACAATTATCTGTTTTCAGCCTGTGTATTACTTCTACCTTCTGATTCTTCTGAAGTATCAAGTGTCTTCAAGTCTTGAGTGTCTCAGGAATTCTATAGATGAATTCACTCACTCAGCTCTCATCAACAGCCATCTCTGCAGAGACTTTAGTTTGGAGCTTCTCCTTCCCTGTCAGGTCAATTACCATTCTCCATATGCTTTCCACTCCCAATATTTTGTTAAAATCTCTCATCTACTGAGAGATCTCTTGCTGTTCTCTTTGTCTTAGTGGTACTGCCCTTGTTATTTCTTTGCTCTCCTTTTGGTTGTATCTCAGGAAACAGGGAAGAGAACTGTGTGTGATCATTCCATTCTGTTTAATTAGATTTTGACTCTTTTTCAAAGGCTCTGAACTTTCTCCCCTCAGTATTGCTTGTTAGAGCCAATGTTAGTGCCATTTTTTGGGTATAAAGCTCTTCCTCAGTGATCTCACCCAGAAGGTTCTTTATCTTATTTTTAAATTCCCTCAGGGTTTGGTACAGTACATGCAGTACAATCTTAAACTCTTTGAAGGTAGGGACACAGTTTCCAATTATGCAAGATATGTTTATTAAGACCTCCCTAATTGGCACGCTGGGACATACTGGTGCACCACAAATGAGTACAGGTGTAAGATGTTGATCCTCTCAGACCTTGGGAAACCAGGCTGGTTCTGGGCCTGTGGCATCATGCATTCCCTGTATTCCAGTGTGCCAGACAAATAGTATCATTTTCTATGTCGGGAATGGCATGGAAAATGTTGGAAGCACTGCTATAAAGCAATGTGGCTGATATTTTCATTTTAGGATTTGACATTTTGGACTGTCCAATCTATTTTTATTCTATATGGGGTTTATTCTTTGGCTAAAGTGTTAATAGAAGTGAAAGAAACTCAGAGTATTCATGGAAAATAGTATATATTTAAGTGGATTTTTTGGGAGTAGGTAACTAGATAAATTTAGCATTGCTTTACTCTATAATCTTTTTTATTAGTATTGGATATTCACCCCAGTAAAGGACATATTTTAAGGAATCAGGCTATGTCTTTAGTCCAAAAGCAAGACATGTTTCTAGGCTGTGTGGACTGGATCCAGGAACTGAAAAGATGAAGAACGAGACTGTGTTTGGTTTTTCCAGACCACGTTCTTCTGTCTCTGCTCTTCTATGTGTGTCTACTCTAACTTTTCTCTCATCCATAGTCCTAGTTCAAGTGCCCAGCAGAGACTGATAACCATCTTTCAGTCTCAAATTCAGACTCCCAGGAGAGAAATTGATCGACCAGCTCAAATGAGTTTCCAAATAATGGCAGCAGTTTCTCTAGAGAAAATTATCAACCCAAAGTCCAATAGTATGAACACTGTGTGGTAGTTTACCCTTTCCATGGGAAAAGAGAGGTTCTCATAGGATTGGGCAGATGTTCCAAACAAGTCCACTACAACAAGCATGAAAGCAACTCTCTTTTGATTTATGACATCTAGAGCATTTTATCACCACAAATTTCCCACCACAAATGCCTTGGGAAATTGTGGTTAAACTTATACATTATTTTCATAATATCAGATCTGGAAAATCTTTATTTTCCAGAAAAAAATGAATTTTTTTTGAGAGAAGAATATATTAAAGTCAACTGTTTCAGAATATGGGTGATAAGTCTGTGTGAAACAACTTCTGGTTAAATTGAAGTGTGGCTATATAGCAAGCAAACTGATTATCTTTGTGTGGCTTATACAGGGCTCTGAAGGCAGTGGGCTGGGTAGGCTGGAGAGGGGTGAGATGAGAGGCAGGGGAGCCATTAACCACAATTAGCTGTACAGAAATAATGAAATATTGAAATAAGGCAGGGAATTGGGGAATGGAGAAGAGGGGACTAAAATGATGGTATTAAGGAGGTGAATTGGTAGGAAATAGTGTTTATTGGTTTGGGCAGTAAGGAAAATGTAGAAAGTAAGAAGAAGCTATGCTTTGACTTGGGCAAATGAGTGGATGGTGGTGCCATTTGCTGAGATAGAGAAGGCAGGAGAAGAAGGGTAGGTTTTTGGGGAGACAAAGAACTTAGTTTTAGACATGTTCAGTTGTAGATTACTGAAGAGAATCTAGGTGCAAGAACTAACTGTGTAGTTAGGTATATGTGTTTATAGCTAAGGAAAAACTTTCTACCAGAAATGTAGACTTAGAATCAGAGGTAAATGTATTTTTATTTCTAAGAATAGTTTTTTAATGCATATATATATATATATATATATATATATATATATATATATATAGCGAGAGAGAGAGAGTTTAAGGATGTTTGGAATATCTTATTTTCTAAGTGTCCTTCATTAAAAAAATGGTTAGATATAGATTTAAGCAATGGCATATTGGCAACAACATTATTATTATTTTCACAAAAATTTTTATTGATGTATAGCATATACACAGAAAAGTTTCAGTGGATTTTCGCAAAGTAGTACACCCATGTGACTAGCACTCAGGTCAAGAAACAGAACATGATCATCCCTCAGAAGACCCCACCTACCTCCTTCTAGACACGACATCTCCCTCAAGAGTAACCACCATCTGAGATTAGTTTGGTATGTTGTGAAATTTCTAATAAATAGAATCATACAAGATGTGCCCTCTGGTGTCTGGCTTCTTTTGCCCAACCTGATGTTTTTGAGAGTCAGGTAGTTGCAGTTGTTCCTTTTCATGGCTGTATAATATTCCACGCTGTGAATATACCCATTTTATTTATCCATTCCACAGCTGATAGACATTTGGGTGAAGCAGCCTTATGTTTAGGGAGATGGGTGAAGCTGAAGCTACAGTACTGACATTTTTGAGTGAAAGATGGTAAACAATGGGCTCTGAGTATCTTCAGAAACGCTAGAGAAGGGGACTGGACTTCTGCAAGCACATAGGCTGGTAGATCAACCTGGACGCTAAACAAATCTGATGGACGAGGATTTGAAATATGGGGACACTCCAGTTACAATAGTTTACATTTCTGAATTTAATGCCTATGGATGACCTAGGAAAAGTCTATCAATAGATTTACTCTGTAGCTGAAGAGTAAATAAACAAACCACAAATAAGAATGTGAAGAGGCTTTATTGTTCTCTTCCCATTTGGGACTCAATGTTGTCCATGACTGAATAAAAATGAATTCATTTTTTGAAAAATAACACACACAATAAAAGGAGTCATCTGCTGTGTGTGGTGCTGGTTGTCAAGAGGCTTAAGACAATAATGGCTTGGTTTAAAATAGCTTTGAATATCTCTTTACTGTTGTGCTTATGAAATCATTAAAGGCCTGGAAAGATCACTTAAGTGCTTCAGTTTTACTACACTGCATTTTTTTTGTGGGAGATACTGTAAGCTATAATGGTAATTGTGGATTAGGAAATTGCAAAGGACTTGAATGTCCCTCACACATCTAAAGATGTGAAGGGCTAAAGTCACCTTCTTTGGAGAGACCAAAAAAAAAAAAATAAAAATGAAAAACACAAACAAACCCAAAACCCTAGAAAGGATATTCCTGTCTTTATCAATCACATCTCCTACAGGTACCCATTGCTATACTTACTGATAGATGCCAGGTATTGGTCAGGTCTGCCTAAGTTCTCAGACCATTTCTTTCCAGGGCAAGAAGTATAGCCACAGTTCCAGTTTTACCATCTGACTGGGCCCGAAAGGAAAGTCCTGTGGCCTGATGGACGTGTGTTCACTGCCCGGGTGATTCTGGTTGCCTCTCTAGCTTTTGAGTCCACACTCCTGACCATCCTCTTTCTTCCCTTTGGACATAGTGTTTGTAGACAGGGCTAACACTCTAGTTCAACATCACAGTAGAAGCTTTGTCTAAGAATTTGTAGTCTATCTAGTTCTTTCCTAACCCATGCAATGGCCGGCATCATGCTGAGAATGGGCAAATTGCCTGGATCCCTGAAGCTACCATCCACCTGATTGAAATTATTAGAGGGCAGGGAATAGAGTGAGGTGAGTGAGGCATTCGCCTCAGATGAAAAAATTACGGAGGCATCAAAAAACTCAAGTATCAAGATAAGTAGTATTTTAATGCAATATTTAAATAATCAAAATAAAAAGTTTAAATATCCACAATGAACAAAATTTTAAATAAGGGGACAAGATTAGTATTACTGATTTTTTGTTTTTATCATTTTATTTATTTATTTTCCCCAAAGCCCCAGTAGATAGTTGTACGTCACAGCTGCACATCCTTCTAGTTGCTGTATGTGGGACATGGCCCTGGGGCGGGAGAAGCGGTGTGTCGGTGCGCACCCGGGATCCGAACCCTGGCCGCCAGCAGTGGAGCGCGCGCACTTAACCACTAAGCCATGGGGCCGGCCCAGTATTACTGATTTTTATCTTTTCCCTTAGGCTCCAATATAGCTTGGCTGGGCACTGCTCAATGGTGTCTGGATTTCCCTTCCTATGAGGTTTCATCTGCCAGACTGAACTCTGCCTGCTTGGAGACAAGAAATATTGTCCTAAAGGTCCCTTTTAGGGGATTAATTTATGACTCAACAAACACTAGTTGAGCATTTAATATGTGCAGAGCATGATGCTATGTTATATAGGGGCTAAGAAAAATCTGTAAGCCATGAGCCCTGCCCTGCAATTGCTCACAGTCTAGCAGAGGAGATAAGGCACGTAGACAGGGTACAAAGTCTTACACATCATGTGAAAGACACAGAAGCAGTGCCATAGTTCAGAGGATGGAGAGACCACTTTGAGCTGCATCAATCAGGGAAAGCTTTTTAGAAAATGTATCAACTTGCACAGGGACTCTGAAGATGTGGTGAAATTTGGACACACATAGCTAAGCACAGTAGATATTTCTGTGGAGAAAAGGCACAGCTATGGGAAAACCTGAGGTCCATTTAGAAGTGGTGAGAAGCTCGGATTGGTGGGAGAGATGGGCTTGGAAAAGGAGGTGAAGCTCGGGAGGTGGAATGACAGAGTTATCAAGGACCTTGAATGGCTTTCGCTTTTAAAATTCCACGCACATTTTTGAAGGCTGGTGTTACGTCCCGAAGGAGTGTGTCTTAGTCTGTTAGGACTGCTACAACAAAGTGCCACAGACTGGGTGGCTTATAAATGACAGAAAATTATTTCTCAGCGGTCTGGAGGCTGGAAGGCCCAGATCAGGTTCTGGTGAGGGCTCTCGTCTGGGTTGCAGACTGCTGACTTCTCGTTGTCTTCTTGTGTGGCGCAAAGAGGAGTGAGCTCGCTCTCTGGCCTCCTAGTTTAAGGGCACTGATCTCAACCATGAGGCCTTCACCCTCATCACCTAATTATGTTCCAAAGGCCCCACCTCCAAATACCGTCACACTGGTGATTAGATTTCAACATATGAACTGGAGGGGAGGCACAAACATTTAGTCCATAACAGGACACTTTGTTCTTTTAGACTTTCCGAGACTAAACAGCACAGCTACCAACAAGACAAGTGGTAAATCTAAATTATTGTTATAAAGATTAATTAGAGGAGAAGTCAAGACAGCAGCGTAAGCAGACTCTGAACTCACCTCCTCCCACGGACACAGCCAATTTACAACTACTTGTGGAAAAATTACCCCTGAGACAGAACTGAAAACTGGATAAGAGGAACTCCTGCAACAATGGACAATCCTAATTGAGGTGGAAGAGGCAGAAACTCCCTTCTGGAGAGGAAAAATGCCGCCTTCACAAGCCACAGCACCTCACGGCCGCCCGGGAGCAGCCCACAGGTCCGCAGCCTCCCTGGAGGAGCGGGGCCCTGAGCCGGGGAGCGCCCCCGCTGTGGGCATTTTGTGGACCCAGCACAATCGAGACCAGCGGCATAATATCTGACTTTGCCTGCTACTAAAACATTGGGGAGAACCCCCAGAAAAGCTGCTTCACAAAGAAATTAAAACCGGCTCTTAAAGGGCCCACGCGCAAACTCACCCGTTTCAGAAAGCAACCTAAAATCAGCAGAAAGAAAGGTGCACAGTGCTTTGGTGAAAAGAGACTCACCTGATAGGCTCTGAGTGCATCTCGGTGAGAGGTGGGACCTCTGCAGGGACTGGGACATTGGTGGCAGCCATTGTTGTGGCCTGGTGTGGGCGTGCTGACACAGATGCCATTGGAGTTCTCCCTGGGGCCTGTTAGCCCAGGTCTGCCCCACCCACTAGAGCACCGATTTAATCCAGCTCAGCCAGGGTAGGCAGCCCACCCTAGAGACTGGCCCCACCCAACAACAAGCCCTCAGGCAACTTGTGGGCCTGCATAGATTGGTGACTGGATTCTCTGCAACCTGGCAACTGAGCTCACTTCAGTGGGGCAGGGCGTGCACAAAGAGTGGGTAGAGAGTGTGGGGCGGTGGTGGAGTGTGTGGGGCTCCTGCCATGGAGAGACTGGGTCCACTTTAGGAGGTCGGGGTGCACACATGGGGCAGGACTGTGTTGACTGTGTGTGTGGACCTGTGGGCGGCAGAGCTTGTCAGCTGCAGAAGACTAGTGCTTCTCAAAGACCCACATAGGGGGTTTGCCCCACCTTCCAAAGCCTGAAACAATTGGGTGTTCCTGTGCCTGAGGCCAGCCCCACCCAGCTGCAATCATCAGAGAGCTGACAAGAGACCTAAAGGCTGGAGGCTTATAGCGATTTTAAGCCCCTGAGCCTAACAACCTGCCACGCTGGGGACCTACTCACTTAAAAGAAATACTGCAACACAAATGTGGTATTAGAACTTGCAGCCAACTGTGCTGGGGCTCCCCACACCTGATAAAGAGACTGAAGGGCCCACAACAACTACAAGCAGCTGAGCATTACAACAGCTGGCCAGGAGCATAACTCAGCCTCCCTGGGTGCCTATAGGGAGAGCAAATAGGCCACAACAGAAGGACACACGTAGCCCACATAGGGGTCACCCCTGGAACATTGAGAACTGAGGGAAGCACACTGCAGGCCTCCTAAGACATCACTTATATAAGGTCACCTGTCCAAGAGCAGGAGATGTAGCTGACCTACTGTCATGAGAGGTTCGGGGATTCGATCAGAGATGTAAAAGACACTTTCCACTCCCAACAAATGGACTGAAGGTATATTTTATTATATAGAGGATAGTAAAGGCGACAGTCTGCAAACAGATCCGAATAGGTCAAATATTAAGAGGGAAAAAACATCAGCCCGACTGGAAAGGGAAAACATCCACATCGGCTGAAGAGAAATGACAGAAATCAACCGGAAAGAGAAACACCAGGTTGACTGAAAAGAGAACACATCAAATCAATTACTTCATATCAAATCAATTACTTCATATCAAATCAATTACTTCACATCAAATCAGTTACTCACAACATCCACGCCCCACTGCCGGGAGAGCCCTGTCAATCGACGTGGCTGGGCAAGGATCACACGTCCTGGGCAAGGTGTCCCTTCCACAGGTGGAACTCTCATTGGGTCTCAGTCTCCAGCAGTTTATATAAGCAGTTACAGAGTTTACAGAGCAAGCATCTAGTGTTCCCATGCACAAAATGGTTATCAGTGGCGTACGTGCACTGAGCCCCCTTGGCTAACGTCCCAGCCCAGTAGTTGTGTACGTGCATTATTCTCTTTGGTTATCGTCTTAGCCTGGCACAGATGGCCAGTCCATCCCATGCTACGACGCTCCAAGAGCCTTGAAATGTTACAACTTGCAACTCTCTCTGTGGGAGAAAGGCCAGTTCCCACCACACAGAAAGCAGCTTTGTATTTCTTTGTGTGCTGGTGGCTATAGGTCAATGGAGCGGCCAAACATGGCTGTACTCATGTCAAGACATATTTGGCCATGGCCATCTCCATTAACCATAAGACACCATATGCACAGACAATGAACTTCGTACACAAGTACATAAGGCACATCCAAGAATCCAAAATCCAATGACTACAATAATTATAAAACTATCTCACAATAAAGGACCCAAACCCCAAGGTAACCAATCAAATAACCCCTTAGAATATGAAATGTTATTAACTTGATCTTGCAAATCATGTACAGCATCAAAGATAACATAAGGTAACACTTAGGCCTAACAAATTAGCTTGCAGAAGTCCAGACCAGCCCCCATCATGGAGAGTAACAGAAGGCAGGGTAATAGAGAAATTATAACTAGCTCTGTGTGACTGATCAGATATAGGCTTATACCGAGAGATTGCTTGATGTTTCTGAGACCAAATTTCTCGGCCATTCATAGTCCAGGTTATAGGTCCCACTGGTGTAGAGCAGTTGGTCTAACAGTAGAGGGTCAAAGGTTGTCCTACAGAGGCATTAGTTGGTGTGTAGGTCTGCAGCAGACATGGAGGTGCAGCACAGCATAGCCAACACAGCAGGAATATCTATTCACGCAAAGAAACAGAATTTTTAGGAACATGATATAACTGTTCATTTCCTGGATACATAACTATGAGCGTTGCAGTGGGCCCTTGGGCCACTACTTCTGCGGCACGGGGAGCCGCATTGGGTGGATGTGTCACTCACACTTTTGCTCCAGGTTTCCATCCATCTGTAGACCCAAATCCTTGCATTCCTCTTTTAGTTAATTCACTTGGAGGTTGTCCTTGTGACATATTTGGAGTCAAGAGGGGAAGCACCAATAATTGTCCCACTCATTCCCCAGACTCTACAGTTAGTACTGTGTCACTACCATTATATAATATAAATTTTATTTCTCCTTGGTAATCTGGATCAATGACTCCTCCCAGTACATCAATACCTTTTGCTGCCAGTCCGGAGCGTCCTTTTAACAAACCAAAGGTATTTTTGGGAAATTGTACCCCTGTCCCAGTAGGGGCTATAGACTGCTTCTTAGGGGTCAGTTGAATAGAATGAACAGTAGATAAATCCAATCCAGCCGCTTCGGCCGTGGCACGAAAAGGCGGTTTAGCAGACTGAGTCAGGGGCCAATAGGTTAAGGTCATAAACTCATGGGTGGCGGCTGCCACTTCCGTAATCTTTGCTGGTAATAACCTTGACAGAGGAGTCTCATTAGGGCCTAGTGGCCTGTTATTTAACATATTTAGAGCAGTACTTAGATGGTTGTGCCCCCCCTTTAATTAGCCATGACCGAGTTTCCTCAATTGTTGTTTAAGCAATCCATTCATTCATTCTATGAGGCCTGCAGCTTGGGGGTAATAAGGTATATGATAAATCCATTCTATATAATTTTCCTTGGTATAGGTTTGAATCAACTTACCTGTAAAGTGGGAACCGTTGTCACTCTGAATTTGCTTTGGTGTTCCATAATATAACTTAATTGTATCTAATAATTTTATGGCACTCTGTTGGGTGGCCACTTTAGCTGATATAGCCAATAAATAACCAGAATATGTATCAACAGCAGAGCAGGCATAAGTATAGCCACAAGAATTTGGCAATGGTCCAATGAAATCTATTTGCCAGGTATGGGCGGGAAATAATCCCTTTTGGATATGACCTTGGTAGGGGTGTGGAACTCCCCGTTTATTTAACTGTTGGCATAACTGACATTGTTGTACTGCAGTGGCAATATCATCATGGGTGACAAGGATTCCCCTTTGTTGTGCCCACCTGTATGAAGCTTGTTCTCCCAAGTGTCCACTCTTTTCGGGGACCCATTGTGCTAAGCCTGGGTTGTGCGTTGCACGAATCTGCACCAGCTGATCAGCATGAGAATTATGCTTTCGTTCTGCAGAAATTAAAGAACTGTGAGCATCAACATGAAATACAGTAACAATCGTGTTTTGACACCATAACCATATGTCTTCCCATAATTTCTTTCCCCATATTTCTTTATCATTAATTTTCCAATCATGTTTTTTCCATTGTGGCATCCATGTTGCCAAACCTTGTGCCACTGCCCATGAATCAGTATATATATAACATTGTTGCCCCTGTTCTTGTTGAAGTGCCTGATACACCACATAAAGTTCAGCATATTGGCTACTCATCTTATTTCCGGTGGTGACAATTGTTTGTTGGGTGGATGGGTTATAGGCAACTGCTTTCCATTTCCGTGAGCCTGATATCACTTTGGCAGAACCATCTGTAAACCAGGTATGTTTTTGTTGTTCTTCAGTCAATTGATCATATGAGACACCGCGTTTAACAGGAGATTCTGTTATATCAGTCTTAGGTGACACAGTTGGCTCACTGCTATATTGAGACACTTGTTCATGCAATAGAGACAACCCCTTTGGGCCAGGTTTGGCCCGGTCTTGAATATACCATTTCCATTTGATGATATTAAATTCTTGTGCATGTCCAATTTTATGAGTAACAGGTGTGCTATGAATCCATTGCATGATGGGTATTTGGGGTCGCATAATTAGCTCATGTCCCAGGGTAAGGCTTTCTGAGTCTATTAGAGCCCAATAGCAGGCTAACAAATGTTTTTCAAAAGGACTATATCTTTCACTGGAACAGGGAAGCTTGCGACTCCAAAATCCCAGAGGATAATGTTGGGCACCTTGTTTTTGCCATAGACTCCAGCTGGCATATTGATCAATGACATCTACCTGTAACTCAATGGGTCCCGGTTTAATTGGCCATAGATCTAAAGCAGTCTGAATAGCATGCTTGGCTGCTTCAAAAGCTTCTTTTTGTTCCATTCCCCATTCAAATTCATATTTTTTCCTGGTAACTTTATATAAAGGTGCAAGGAGCTGACTTAAATGTGAAATATGTGCCCTCCAAAATCCAAATAATCCAATAAATTTTTGTGCTTCCTTTTTGTTATGGGGTGCTGCAAAATCTAATATCTTTTGTCTAACTTTAGGTAAAATTTCTTGTTTTCCATTATTCCAAAGTATTCCCAAAAATTTAACACTTGAACTCGGGCCCTGAATTTTAGCTGGATTAGTTTTCCATCCATCCTCTTCAAGTGTGTCCATTACTTTTTCTAACTGTTGTTATACTCTTTCTTCTTCATTTCCTTGGATCATAATATCATCTATATAATGTACTATTTGGACATCATCAGAAGCAGGTACCTTTGCCAAGGTTTCAGCAACCTGTCGATGGCAGATAGTGGGACTATGCACATATCCCTGAGGAAGTCTAGTAAAGGTATATCGTTGTCCCAGCCACGTGAAAGCAAACTATTTTTGGACACTTTTAGGTATAGGTATGGTGAAAAAGACATTAGCCAAGTCTATGACTGCATACCAAGTGCCTGGATAACATTGCACTTTTTCTATAAGAGTAATCAAATCAGGGACGGCAGCTTGAATAGCCGGAGTCACTTTGTTTAGCTCTCTGTAATCTACAGTCATTCTCCATGTCCCATCACCTTTTTTAACAGGCCAGATAGGATTATTCCAGGCTGTAGTTACTCTGTGAAGGACTTTTACAGCCAAATAATCTTCTATGGTCTCAGATATTTCTTGTTGTCCTCCAGGGATGCGATATTGTCTTTGATTGACCACTTGCGTGGCAGGTGGAATTTCTACTTCATGATGCAAACATCCCACAATTACAGCATTAGTATGAAAAGACAAAGCTCTAATAGCAAATTGGTATTGTCCATCAGCCAAATTTAATGTCAATCCTTTTATTTTTTTTATTTATTTATTTTTTTTAGGTAAATATTTTATTTTATTTTATTTATTTATTTTTTTTCTAGGCACTAATTTTTATTATTTTTTATTTATTTATTTTTATTTATTTATTTTTTTAATTTTTTGTTTATTGCAGTAACATTGGTTTATAACATTGTAAAAATTTCAGGTGTACATCATTGTACTTCTATTTCTGCATGGACCACATCATGTTCACCACCAAAATACTAATTACAACCCATCACCACACACATGCACTGAATTATCCCTTTCACCCTCCTCCCTCCCCCCTCCCCTCTGGCAACCACCAATCCAATCTCTGTCCCTATGTATCCATCCATTGTTGTCACTATCTACTACTTAATGAAGGAAATCATACAATGTCAATCCTTTTAGAATATCAATCCCAATTATATATTCTGGTATTGGCACAATCATAACTAGATATGTGCGCCGGGGTAGTTGCCCAATTTGCATAGAAAGATTAGTGGTAACTGCCTGGATTTCTTTTCCTCCCAATCCAGTTATCAGAATTGACGTACCTTGAAACTTAGTTGGATTCCCATAGATAAGGGTGGCCTCTGCCCCTGTATCTATAAGTGCCTGCACACTAGTTGTAGATCCATTCTTCCAAAATATTTTAATTGGTACATGTGGTCTAATATCTTTTCTTATAGTGGCACTAATCGATACAGAGGTTTGGCCTTCCCCTCAATCACGTAAGTCAGCAAAAAGAGGATCCGAGGGAGGAGGCGGTGCACTAGGTGCAGTAGGCACTGGGTTGGAAGCATTCTGTATACTGTCCCTTCTATTTACTTGTTTTACATTCAGCCATTTTTCTTTATATAGTTTCCATAATTCTTTAGTGTCAACTCCATCAATCTGTTCTTTGGGTACTCCTGCCTGGAGCAGGGCCAAAAACATATCACCTCGAGTCATTTTATCCTTTTTAAAGAATGTTTCTCTTTTTTCCCTTCCTGGAGAGTTTTCAGTTGTCTGCCAGTCTCCCAAGTCTGCTAGCTGCATAATCTTATCTGCAAGTGTTGATATAGGGTTTTCAGTTTCATTCATGAGAAGGGTTGTAATTATTTGTTTGTATGCCGGAGGTGCAGTTTCTATCAACTTGTTTCGCACGTGGACACTTAAAGTCATTTCATTTAAAGCTTCACCACACCCCAGAAACACAGCCCGTTTCATGGTTTCTTCTCTCATCTTTTGGACACAATCTTTTATAGTATACCACGGTCTATTAGTGTCCGGCCACATATCATCCGTGGGGTATTTATCTTGAGCTCCTTTTACTGCAAGAGCCAATAAAGTTGTACCATCAGTGTCTTGTCCACGATCATTTGGGAGGTGAGCCTTCATGCTCCAATCTCTGAAAGCTCCCCGTATTACTGGATCATTGGACAAAATTACAAATTTAAAAGCATCTCCTGCTTCCAGATTAATTCCTGTAGCGCCCATATCATATAGGCGAACAAGCCAGGTTATAATGGCTTCCCCAGGCTTTTGTGTAGCCTGGGCTAAAATATCAGAAATTTCTTGTTGGTTAAAATCCTCAATCACATCTTTCCTTACAGAATGATTACCATCCATTTCCATCCGCCGACGGCGAAGAGGACGTGCCTCTGTGCATTTGAGTGGTTTTTCCTCTCCCTCATAATCAGTTTCAGAATCATCATCCCAGATATCACCATCCCATGTGTCTGGGTCCCACTTAGGACCAGCCGATGCTATGGCCATATGAACTTTTCGTTCACTTACCTTTCCTCTCCTCTTTCTATATTGATAATTGGCAACTCTTACAGCAGCCTTTTCTGCTATAGCTTGGTAGTTACGAGCCTGATCTCCCATGCATGATATTGACATTGAATCATAGCCAAG
Source organism: Ceratotherium simum simum (assembly GCF_057802395.1). Taxonomy (NCBI): domain Eukaryota; kingdom Metazoa; phylum Chordata; class Mammalia; order Perissodactyla; family Rhinocerotidae; genus Ceratotherium; species Ceratotherium simum. The sequence continues at coordinate 5,003,231 of NC_141918.1, read as the reverse complement.
TGAGACTGCAAATCTGAATTTTCTTTTTCCAAGAGTGCCTTCTCTTTCTGTATCTTATCCCTATCTTCTATAGCTTGACGATAAGCAGTCAACAAACACCAACCTCGCCGTGCCAAAAAACAAACATCATCTTTCTTTTTCCTTTCCACCGTCTGCAAAGCTTTGGTCACATCCAACGGTTCAAATCGTCGCAGACGAGCATCCCAAGCTTCACATAACCCTCACCTACAAGCCCACTCCCCAGCCAGAGTGCAAAAGGGAGGGTCCTCCCATCCTGGAATTTCTTCCACCTTGGCTTCAGTTACCTTTCGTTTGAATAGGAAAGGCATCTCCTTAATCGAATCCTGCTCACAGCACCAATTATGTTATGAGAGGTTCGGGGATTCGATTGGAGATGTAAAAGACACTTTCCACTCCCAACAAATGGACTGAAGGTATATTTTATTATATAGAGGATAGTAAAGGCGACAGTCTGCAAACAGATCCGAATAGGTCAAATATTAAGAGGGAAAAAACATCAGCCCGACTGGAAAGGGAAAACATCCACATCGGCTGAAGAGAAATGACAGAAATCAACCGGAAAGAGAAACACCAGGTTGACTGAAAAGAGAACACATCAAATCAATTACTTCATATCAAATCAATTACTTCATATCAAATCAATTACTTCACATCAAATCAGTTACTCACAACATCCACGCCCCACTGCCGGGAGAGCCCTGTCAATCGACGTGGCTGGGCAAGGATCACACGTCCTGGGCAAGGTGTCCCTTCCACAGGTGGAACTCTCATTGGGTCTCAGTCTCCAGCAGTTTATATAAGCAGTTACAGAGTTTACAGAGCAAGCATCTAGTGTTCCCATGCACAAAATGGTTATCAGTGGCGTACGTGCACTGAGCCCTCTTGGCTAACATCCCAGCCCAGTAGTTGTGTACGTGCATTATTCTCTTTGGTTATCGTCTTAGCCTGGCACAGATGGCCAGTCCATCCCATGCTACGACGCTCCAAGAACCTTGAAATGTTACAACTTGCAACTCTCTCTGTGGGAGAAAGGCCAGTTCCCACCACACAGAAAGCAGCTTTGTATTTCTTTGTGTGCTGGTGGCTATAGGTCAATGGAGCGGCCAAACATGGCTGTACTCATGTCAAGACACCTACCTAATACGTAGACACAAGCACAGGGAAAGAGGCAAAATGAGGAGGCAAAGGAATACATTCCAAATTAGGGAACAGGACAAAACCCCAGAAAAGGAACTAAGTGAAACAGAAATGAGCAACCTACCCAACAGAGAGTTCAAACAAAGAGTGTTAAGGATGCTCACTGATGTGGGGAGAAGAATAGATGAACTCAGTGAGAATGTCAACAAAGAAATGGAAGATATAAAAAAGAACCAATCAGAAATGAAGAATACAATACTGGAAATGAAAAATTCACTAGAGGGACTCAAAAGCAGAGTAGAGGATACAGAAGAATGGATCTGCGAGCTGGATGAAAGAATAGAAGAAATTACCCAAGCTGAACAGGTAAAAGAGAAAAGAATTAAAAATAGTGAGGACAGTCTAAGGGACCTCTGGGACAACATCAAGTGCACTAATGTCCGTGTTATAGGTGTCTCGGAAGGAGAAGAGCGAGACAAAGGGGCAGAGAATCTATTTCAAGAAATAATAGATGAAAACTTCTCTAACCTAAGGAAGGAAACAGACATCCAGGTACAGGAAGCACAGAGAGCCCCAAACAAGATAAACCCCAAGAGGCCCACACCAAGACACATCATAATCAAAATGTGCAGAATTAAAGATAAAGAGAGAATCCTAAAAGCCGCAAGAGAAAGACAAGTTACATACAAAAGAAACCCCATAAGGCTATCAGCTGACTTCTCAGCAGAAACCTTACAGGCTAGAAGAGAGTGGCACGATATATTTAAAGTGCTAAAAGGAAAAAACTTACAGCCAAGAGTACTCTACCCAGCGAGCTTATCATTCAAAATGGAAGGAGAGATCAAAAACTTACCAGACAAGCAAAAATTAAAGGAGTTTGTCACCAAGAAACCAGTGCTACAAGAAATGTTAAAGGGACTGATTTAACGGGAAAAGAAGACCACAAATAGGAAAAATTATCTATTTCCGTGATAAGAGGGTAATGGATACAAATGCACAAAAAAGAGGTTAGATATGATATCAAAAACATAAAATGAGGGAGGAGGGGAGTTAAAGAGTAGAGCTTTCAGACAGAGGTCAAACTAAAGAGACCATCAATCCTGTATAGAAGGAGAAAGGAACCGAGAAGGACTACTAAAACACTGAGAAAAAAAAAAGTTAAAAAATGGCAATAAGTACATACTTATCAATAGCTACTTTAAAAGTCAATGGACTAAATGTTCCAATTAAAAGGCATAGGGTGGCTGACTGGATAAAAAAACAAGACCCATATATATGCTGCATACAAGAGACACACTTCAGACCTAAAGACACTCACAAACTGAAAGTGAAGGGATGGAAAAAGATACTCCAGGCAAATGGCAATGAAAAGAAAGCTGGGGTAGCAGTACTCATATCAGACAAAATAGACTTTAAACAAAAACTGTAGAAAGAGACAAAGAAGGACATTACATAATGATCAAGGGAACAATCCAACAAGAGGATATAACACTTGTAAATATCTACACACCCAATGTAGGTGCACCTAAATATATAAAGCAATTATTAACAGACATAAAAATAGAAATCGATAGTAACACAATAATAGTAGGGGACTTGAACACTCTACTTACATCAATGGATAGATCATCCAAACAAAAGATCAATGAGGAAACACTGGCCTTAAATGACACACTAGAACAGATGGACCTAGTAGATACATACAGAGCATTCCATCCAAAAACCAAAGAATACACGTTCTTTTCAAATGCACATGAAACATTCTCCAGGATTGATCACATATTAGGCCACAAAACAAGTCTCCATAAATTTAAGAAGATTGAAATAATACCAGGCATCTTTTCTGACCACAATGGTATGAAACTAGAAATCCACTATAGGAAGAAAATCAGAAAAGCAACAAATACGTGGAGATTAAACAAAATGCTACTGAACAACGACTGGGTCAATGAAGAAATCAAAGAAGAAATCAAAAAATACCTGGAGACAAATGAAAATGAAAACACGACATGCCAGAATTTATGGGATACAGCAAAAGCAATTCTAAGAGGGAAGTTTATAGCAATACAGGCCTATCTCAGCAAACAAGAAAAATCTCAAATAAACAATCTAACAATGCACCTAAAGATACTGGAAAAAGAAGAACAAACAAAGCTCAAAATCAGAAAGCCCTTCTTCTAAAGGGAAATAATAAAAATCAGAGCAGAAATAAATGAAATAGAGCCAAAAAAAAAAAAATAGAAAAAATTAATAAAACCAAGAGCTGATTCTTTGAAAAGATAAACAAAATTGACAAACCTTTAGCTAGACTCACCAAGAAAAAAAGAGGGAAGGCACAAATAAGTAAAATCAGAAACGAAAGAGGAGAAATTACAACAGACACCTCAGAAATACAAAAGATTATAAGAGAATACTATGAAAAGCTATATGCCAACCAATTCGACAATCTGGAAGAAATGGATAAATTCTTAGAATCATACAACCTCCCAAAACTGGATCAAGAAGAAATAGAGAATCTGAATAGACCAATCACCAGTAACGAGATCAAAACAGTAATCAAAAACCTCCCCCAAAATAAAAGTCCAGGACCAGACGGCTTCCCTGGTGAATTCTACCAAACATTCAAAGAAGATTTAATACCTACCCTGCTCAAACTCTTCCAAAAAATTGAGGAGTGGGGGAAGCTCCCCTAACTCATTCTACAAAGCCGACATTACCCTGATACCAAAACCAGACAAGGACAACACAAAAAAAGGAAACTACAGGCCAATATCACTGATGAACATTGATGCAAAAATCCTCAACAAAATACTAGCAAATCGCATACAACAATACGTTAAAAATATAATACACCATGATCAAGCAGGATTTATTCCAGGTATGCAGGGATGGTTCAACATTCACAAATCAATCAACATAATACACCACATTAATAAAATGAAGAATAAAAATCACATGATCATCTCAATAGATGCAGAGAAAGCATTTGACAAGATACAGCATCCATTTATGATAAAAACTCTGAATAAAATGGGTATAGAAGGAAAGTACCTCAGCATAATAAAGGCCATATATGAGAAACTCACAGCTAATATCATCCTCAATGGTGAAAAACTGAAACCTATCCCTCTAAGAACAGGAACTAGACAAGGATGCCCACTGTCGCCACTCCTATTTAACATAGTACTGGAAGTCCTAGCCAGAGCAATCAGGCAAGAAAAAGAAATAAAAAGGATCCAAATTGGAAAGGAAGAAGTGAAACTCTCACTATTTGCAGATGACATGATTTTATATATAGAAAACCCTAAAGAATCCACCAAAAAACTTTTGGAAGTAATAAATGAATACGGTAAAGTTGCAGGATACAAAATCAGCATGCAAAAATCAGTTGCATTTCTATACACTAACAACGAAGTAGCAGAAAGAGAAATTAAGAATACAATCCCATTTACAACTGCAACAAAAAGAATAAAATACCTAGGAATAAACTTAACCAAAGAGGTGAAAGATCTGTACACCGAAAACTATAAAACATTGCTGAAAGAAATTGAAGAAGACACAAAGAAATGGAAAGATATTCCGTGCTCTTGGATTGGAAGAATTAACATAGTTAAGATGTCCATACTTCCTAAAGCAATCTATCGATTCAATGCAATCCCTATCAAAGTTCCAACAACATTTTTCACAGAAATAGAGCAGAGAATCCTAAAATTTATATGGAACAACAAAAGACCCTGAATAGCTAAAGGAATCCTGAGAAAAAAGAACAAAGCTGGAAGTATCACATGCCCTGATTTCAAAATATACTACAAAGCTATAGTAACCAAAACAGTATGGTACTGGCACAAAAACAGACACACAGATCAATGGAATAGAATCGAAAGCCCAGAAATAAACCCACACATCTATGGGCAGCTGATCTTCGACAAAGGAGCCAAGAACATACAATGGAGAAAAGAAAGTCTCTTCAACAAATGGTGTTGGGAAAACTGGATAGCCACATACAAAAAACTGAAAGTAGACCATCACCTTACACCATACACAAAAATTAACTCCAAATGGATTAAAGACTTGAATGTAAGACCTGAAACTATGAAACTTCTAGAAGAAAACATAGGAAGTACACTCTTCGACATTGGTTTTAGCAACATATTTTCAAGCACCATGTCTGACCTGGCAAGAGAAACAATAGAAAAAATAAACAAATGGGACTACATCAAACTAAAAAGCTTTTGCACAGCAAAGGAAACCATCAACAAAATGAGAAGACAACCTAACAATTGGGAGAAGATATTTGCAAACCATACATCTGATAAGGGGTTAATCTCCAAAATATATACAGAACTCATGCATCTCAACAACAAAAAAACTACCAACCCAATTAAAAAATGGGCAAAAGACCTGAACAGACATTTCTCCAAAGAAGATATACAGATGGCCAACAGACACATGAAAAGATGTTCAAAATCATTAACTATCAGGGAAATGCAAATCAAAACCACAATGAGATATCACCTCCCGCCCGTCACAATGGCTATAATTAACAAGACAGGAAACAACATGTGTTGGAGAGGATGTGGAGAGAAAGTAACTCTCATACACTGCTGGTGGGAGTGCAAACTGGTGCAGCCACTATGGAAAACAGTATGGAGATTCCTCAAAAAATCAAGGATAGAACTACCATATGATCCAGCTATTCCACTGCTGGGTATTTATCCAAAGAACTTGAAAACACCAATACGTAAAGATACATGCCCCCTGTGTTCACTGCAGCGTTATTCACAATAGCCAAGACTTGGAAACAACCTAAGTGCCCATCAAGGGACGAATGGATAAAGAAGCTGTGGTATATATACACAATGGAATACTACTCAGCCATAAGAAACCATGAAATCCAGCCATTTGTGACAACATGGATGGACATTGAGGGTATTATGCAAAGTGAAATAAGTCAGAGGGAGAAAGTCAAATACCGTATGATTTCCTTCATTAAGCAGTAGCTAATAACAACAATAAACAAATACATAGAAACAGAGATTGGATTGGTGGTTGCCGGGGGGGAGGAGAGAGGGGGGAGGGCGAGGGGGATAGTTCGGCACATGTGTGTGGTGATGGGTTGTGGTTGGTGTCTGGGTGGTGAACATGATGTGGTCTATGCAGAGGTGGGCGTATAATGATGTGCGCCTGAAATTTTTACAATGTTATAAACCAATGTTACTGCAATAAACAAAAAAAAAAAATTAAAAAAGATTAATTAAATCGTGTGTTATATCAATGTCTCAACAGTCCAAATAGCTATTAGAAGTAAGAGTAGAGGGGCCGGCCCCATGGCGCAGTGGTTAAGCGCTCGCGCTATGCTACTGGGGCCTAGGTTCGGATCCCGGGCACGCACCGACTCACCACTTGTCCAGCCCTGCTGAGGCGGCGTCCCGCATACAGCAACTAGAAGGATGTGCAACTATGAAGTACAACTATCTACTAGGGCTTTGGGGAGAAAAAGGGAAAAAAAGGAGGAGGATTGGCAATAGATGTTATCTCAGGGCTGATGTTCCTCACAAAAAAAAAGAAGTAAGAGTAGTACTAGACAAGATGACAGGACTCAGAATTAGTCTGAAGTCTCTTTGGGGTGTTTCGGGTGGTCCCCAGCTATCTGGGGGACAAAGAGGCGGGTGCACAGCATTATAAGCCCCGTAATATAAAAACCAGAATTCTCTATTCCGTTCTTTGTTTGCACTTTGATTCCATTAGCCATATAGATATTTCTTTGTTGTAGTGCTGGCTAATAGGTTCTGACTAAAGCTAGGGACAATAAGCCTCTAATTAGCATGCTTAGTGAAAAATCTTTTTCTGATATAATGCTTATTTGCTCAAGTGCTTCATTTTAAGCGGTACAGCAATTAGAATCTCCTGTGATAAAACTGAAGGCAGAGAATAGTCTTTAAAACATTCTACTGAAGATAAACCCAGACCCAGTTTTAGGAAAGGAAACTTGTTTTCAGATTTAAATCTGTGCTATACCTTGTAACTTTCCTGTTCTTTTCCTGTAACCATAGAAAATGCCTTTCTACATTATTCCCCAAAACTTCTTATAAAGCTCAGAATCCAAAAATTTAACACTATCTTCTGGGTAAGGCTTTTATCAATATCTAAGCTCTATTAATTAATTTATGTGCAATGGTGTTCAAACCTGGGTGGGTAACCCAGCTATGTCTGTATATTAAAATTTAAAATTTTTAAATTTCTTTATTTGAAAGAAGTGTTGTCAGACTCTGTTAGCTTCTTAATCCCTTGGTTAAGGAATTAATAAAATCACTGACTCTAGATTTTTTTGTCTTAAATTTAGTGTTTTATTTTTGTTTCTATGAAGGTTCTGAATACGCCAGGTGCCAACACTCAAGGAGAAAATGGAGACGAGAGAAGAGAATGTGAGCTGCAGACAGGGCAGTAGTGTGGATCTGTCCCCAGCCCCACGCAGCCAACAAGAATCATCTCCCTGGGTTGTGGCTTCTCCTTGGTGGGAGTCAACTCTGCTAAGTGCCCTTAGGGACAAGCTAAGTAAATGAAAGGGGATTTTACAGAGACCACCGTGTAGGCCAGTAACACGGAGAAATCCAGCTATAAAAGCATCATTTTTATCTCTCAGCCAGCTATTTGGAAGATAGTCTCACAGTTAGGCAGGAAACTTCATTATCAGTTTAATTAAACAAAGACATCCTTTACTACTCTATTCTCCATTTCCCACTACCTCTGAAGAAAGAAAACTCCACAGAATATGTGAAAAAATAATTTTTTATCTTGGTGATTTTATTCCAAATGTGGAAAAGACACATTGTTCATGAAAACAATGCAGCCCATGCTAAAGTATCTACAGATACCCCATCGGCCCCAGGGATGGGGCCTTGAGAACTGTAACTATTTCTCTTTTGCTGGATGGCATGATGTTGAGCTTTGTCTGTAGGGGATGCAGTAGGGCACAGAAGAAGAAAGTGTGCTCCTATCACCAGGCTTCTGCAGGGCGGTTGGGTTCTCCAGCACCTCGCTCCTACAGCGTGGGTGGCTTCTCTCCCCCTGGCTCTTGCAGCATGGACAGCTTCTCCAGCAGCGGAGTTCTACCGCAGGCAGCTTCTCCAACCAGCTCCTCAGCACTAGCAGCTTCTGCAGTGCCTCTCCTGTGCCAGGCTCCTGCAGCACGGGTAGTGTCTCCAGTGCCTGGGTTCTCCAGCACGCAGCTTCTCCGGCATCTGGCTTCATCGGTGTGGATGGTTTCTCCATTGCCCTGCTCCCATAGTCTGTGGCTTCTCCAGTGCCGGGTTCCTACAATGCACCACTTCTTCAGTACTTGGCCCCTGTCAATACATGTTGGTCAGCAGCAGCCAGTAACTTCCTGATACTCTTTGGGTGATATAATGCCACCAAGACACTGCCCCTTAAACGGCTTCTCCTGGCACACTCTCGGGAAGCTTTGTAGTGAGTTCCAAGGCACAGCACCTTTCTGTGGATAGTTTTTCCCAGAGGGTGGATTTTCAGCCAGTTCTGCTAGCATTACCTCTCAGTGACTTCAACATCTAGTGAGCCAGTCATGTTATGTCTTTTCCAACAAGGTCTGGATTTTAGCTCTGGTGCAAGGTAGGGAAGCTGCCTCTTCTTGTCTCAGCCCTGGGGTAGTGGCTGCTCCTTATATCTGCTGTTGCTACATTCTTTAGAGTTCTCTTTAGTTCTTACTAGCCAATTCCTCATTACCTCACTTCCATGTTATAGTTAATAATTCCCTATATTGAACTTTCCTTGATCAAATTACTGCATGGATTCTGTCTCTTGGGGGACTCTGACTATATATTTACTAAAATATGTCTTGATGTCAATCATTCTGTGTTAGTTTTTCCAGAGAAATGATGAGCTTTTCATTTGTAGATTCAAGTCTTATTTTATTTCTGTAAACTTTTTTTTAATGACACTTTTAATATTTTTCCATTACCTTTATTTCCATTCTCTCAGGAATATCAGTTATATGTATATTGGATTTCCTTTACCTTCCATAGCTATCATTTTCACTTCGATCTTTCACCATTTTTACTTTTTTTTTTTTTTTATTATTCTTTCAATCCTGCTTTCCATGTGCCTGAAGTTTTTTCATGATTTTTGTCTTAATTTCCGGAATGGCTTTATTTTTCTTTCTCATTTCTTTTGTGCATTTGTAAAATTATCTTAATTTTGTTGTTTCACTGTATCTTTGGTCTTACATAATTCTGTTTTGAGGTCCTACTTTATAGAAGCATTTGTTTTACATGATTTCTATTTTGTTACATTTTTCATCTATTCCATGACAACATAAATAGGAATATTTTTCATCTTCATATTTTTCTAATATATTCATATAAATCTTGTACTGCCTCTAATTACACATCTTTAGATGAATTTCCCCCACACCAGGAAGTTCTACTTAATTTCCTTATAAAGCAGGCTTGAGTGTGCATGCCTTCTATTAACCTTTATTTCACTTCAGCCAAGAGATCCAAGTAACTTCAGATATGCTCACGATACAGAGTGTGGTTTTTCCACGCTGCCTCATCAGGAGACTGCTTTGTATAAGCTTGTGATTCCTCAGTCATCCCCCTCTCTCCTGCTCTTCTCTGTGCCACTACCTTTGAACTACTAAGATTTTTCAACTTGGTGATTTGCAGACATGGAAGTCCTTTCTTGAAAGGCTCTTACATTCCCACTTACCTTTTGCTGAACTTGGCAGCCCTTCCTCGTACTGTAGTTGGAGATAGAGTTTGCATTTCTGTTTCCTGTTCTCTTTCGGAATGACTTCCAATGGTAAACAGGTCTGTCTTTACACTGGTATTTTAATACTAAAAATTCGTTGGGATTTATAAACTAAGAACTGTATGAAGACAACCAAAGTTTGTGTAGCGACTACACTCAGTCTCTAGAATGAGTGCTAAGTATTAATTTAAGCTCATTTTGACGTGCATTAATTTAAAAAATACAAACATTATTCAGTTATGATATTATCTTTCAGTTCACAGTAGATAAATGTGACCCAAGGAACAATCTCTGTTCTGGTCTGTTGTTCACATTTCCTTGCGTTGTCTCAGTTATTCTGATATCCTCTGTGTGCTCCATAATACTTTGCTCTGAGAGGCTTGCCCTGGGTTTTTGTTTTCTCATTTTCGATTCCTTACTATTTGCAGTCAGCCCTCAGACTATGATTCTGTTGTGATCAAAGTTCATGCTAAAAAAACGCTTTGTTTCTTTTATTTTTTTGGTAAGGGAGATTGGCCCTGAGCTAACATCTGTGCCTATCTTCCTCTATTTTTTTGTGTGTGGGACGCTACCACAGCATGGCTTAATGAGCAGTGCATAGGTCCGTGCCCAGGATCCGGGCCTGGAAACCCTGGGCCCCTGAAGCAGAGCGTGCGAACTTAACCACTATGCCACTGTACTGGCCCCAGCTTTCCTTCTTTTTGATGTGGTCTGAGAACTTCAGGAGGCTCAATTCCCTGTTAATGTAGAAATAGATTTTATGGCTTACTTGGCACTTCAGTTTTCTCTATAGCCCAACTTCTCTTTGTCTTGATTTTTTCTTCTCTCACTAGTGGCTGCATTTTCTATGTTCTACCATGATCTACACTGTCTACTACAATTAGGTCCTGCAGAGGCTGCATCAATGGGAAGATTGTTTAAGTCCCTCCTGGTGGAAATAGTCACTTCCTATTTGTTGTATACATTGAGTATGTGATCCTCCAACTTGTAGCAAGAAGATATACCCCTAACATCATTGACCTCTTCTGCATATCTAACAGAAGCTCAGGGAAGAGTGGAGGAGATACTAGTATTTAGCTATTTCCTGCTTAATATTTTATAGCTTATATTGCCTCCTCCAAGTATCAATTGCACTGTAACAGAATCATTCTGGTGAAAATTCTTGATACAAAGAAATGACTCTAAAGGTTGGAATTTTAGACTCTTTAGCAGGTTAGTGGTGGAAATATTTTGAGAAGGATGAGAGCCTGTGTACCATTTTATTAAACAACTAGGCAGTCAGCCTCATCCATCTGTAAGTAGAGGAAATCAAAGTCCAAGGGCTGAGTTTTTCTCCCTTATATTGATGGGATATGAATGAACTGTGGGAGAATGTTCCATAAGAGAAGGAAATAAAATTTGGTACAACAAGGACAGGCTATGGAAAAACTCTGTGAGCAGGTTCATTGTTGCCTAGCGGCAATAATGACACTCCTAGGAAACTCGAGTCCTTGGGCTTTACAGCCTCTGGAAGAGTTACAAAGATGTTACACTGAGAGGTAATTGAAAAGGCTAGTTTAGAAAGAGGCCATTTTTATGTATTCTTCTAGATACCTGGCACACAATGTAGGTTTAATAAATAGTACATAAAATGTTACCTCTAGGGAAAAATTCATTTTAGATCTCCATTTTCTCTGCCACAGAACAGAATGTGAAAGTAAGGCAAGAGAGATAAGGATTTATACAGCAGTCCCAGCTGTACATTTAACGTGGTGTTGGAGTGTTGATGGTAAATGTCTTCTGTTTGGGGGGAGATGAAACAGTCCTCTCAGAGGTCATTTTAAGACTTTTACCAATATTCTGTTCAACTCTTTTTAAAGAGTGTATGCACTGGTGTATGGGTGATTTAGGAGAAGCAGAAAAACTGAGGTTTAAAATACCAGAAGATTAGACTTCATTAGCTTGTTAGGTTTGTAGCACTTAGAAGACTGAACATAGAATGATTTCCATGCGTGAAACCTGTTCTCTTGTATAAGACGGAACACATCTGATGAGGAGCAGACCTAACTGTTACCTTTGGATGGACGTGGCTACATAATTTGTGGGGCTTGGTGCAAAATGAGAATGCAGACCCCCTTGGAAGAGTTACAACAGAGCATTAAACCAAGTAGGGGTTCTTCTGGGTGCTGGGCACTGTGCAGCTGAATGGTGTTCATGCACATGAAGCCAGCCCTGCCATCTCTGCTTGCACAGGATGCCAGGGAGATTTTCTCATCCTCCAGATGTCTACCTGTCTTCCTCCCTATTCTACTACTGATGTCTGCCATCTTATCTTGTACGCTTACACCCTCTCCCTGGTAAAAGACAATTGTTCTTTTTTTTTTTTTTTTTAAAGATTTTTTTTTTATTTTTATTTATTTTTCCCCCAAAGCCCCAGCAGATAGTTGTCTGTCATAGCTGCACATCCTTCTAGTTGCTGTATGTGGGACGCGGCCCCAGCATGGCCAGAGGAGCGGTGCGTCAGTGCGCACCCGGGATCCGAACCCGGGCCGCCGGCAGCACAGTGCGCGCACTTAACCGCCAAGCCACGGGGCCGGCCCAGACAATTGTTCTTAAGTTATCAGTCACTATAATCTTCAAGGGTATGAGTTTTGTGATGCTCAAAGCTGAGTGCAGGTTTGATATGTGATAGGATGGAGACAAACCAGGAGTGGGAGAGAGACGAAGGGTAGGAGGCCATGAGAGGCTGCCAGGGCACAGCATGAGGGTCCTGAGTACCTGGGGCAGGAGGCCCTGTTGAGGGTAGGGTCCCTGAAATGGCCTAGTCGGAATGGATTGAAGAAAAACATTTTTGTTTCACTGTTTTACGTGGGTTTTATGTTAAGGTGGTCCTTTTCAGATTGCGAAGATGGTCGTGGACTAAACTGCTGATCTTGGTGAGTCGGGGAGTCTGTATGTATGTGCTAGGGAGTTGTAAACTGGAGGCGTTAAGGATGAAGGGAACCACTTGTCTAGCCTGCAAATGCTGGGCTCTTCTTTCACGCCTTAACGGATCCTGCAGCGGTTTACTCCCTCTCCTGCCTAGCAACTCCAAAGCCAGCTCCCCAGAAAAGCTTCCATCCTGCCTCACAATACACCTGCTCATTACTTCAAAGCAGAAGTTGCATGTTTTTAATGTAGGAAAATAGGAAAAGGATCTCAACTTTCACAGTGAAACATCACTTATCTGTATACCTGTGTGGTGCACAAACCATGAAGGGCAGGATATCGGTTACCTAGTGTCACTATAATGCTGTATAACAAGCAACTGAAAAAGCCCAGTGGTTTGCAAAATAAGCATTTATTTAGTATGTAAATCTGTGGTGTTCTCTGGCCTGGGCTGGGCTTTGCAGGGCTTGCTCATATGTCTGTGGTCAGCTACACAGGGCAGCTCGGCAACTCTGTTGCTCTTGGCTAGGCTTGCCCTCATGGTGGGGAGTTGGCAGGCTACCGGTTGATCTAGACATTCTTACCTATCAGATAACTCGGCTTCACTCCACATGTCTATTGTCCTCTTGTAGGCTAGCCTGGACATGTTTTCATGGCAACGGCAGAGGGCAAGAGGCAGGCAGAATCATAGAAATACTTTGTCAAGCTTCTGCTTGCATTACATCTGTTAACATCCTATTGGCTCAAGCAAGTTTCAAGATCAGCCTAGATTTAAGTGGTAAGGAAATGGATTCTGCCTTTTTAGGGAGCAGAACTACAAAGACATATGGGAAAGATGTGGATAAAGGGAGGAGTGAAGAATTGGGATCATTCATACAATCAATTTACCACAGTTGGTAATATGTGCATTTACTAGTGACTCTAATAGTCTATCAAAAGTCCTGCTAAAATTATTGATATTTAGATTAAAAGGACATGCTCAGTTTTTTCCTTTTCCTTTTTTAAGCTTTACCATTGAATCAAGTTGGATCACTCAGAAAATCTTATACCCATATACCAGTTTTAAATTTATTATCTCTCAGCCGCATTCCACCATTCCGTGCCCTGCTTTGTGAAACTGGAGCTGAACCCTGTAAACATTTCTCCTTCGCCAGGTGGCTTGATGTGAATCTTTGTCAACACAGGGTGCTAGAGGGACCCTGTTGAGCTGATGGTGGCAAGAAGTGACTTCCTTTCCAGGTTCCAGTACTCGTTCCATTTTATTCATTGTGGAAGTCAGTGGATCAGTGTGCAGATGGTCCAGTGGGGCTCTCCTCAGTGGTTCTCATGGACCAGCTCCCACTTCCCACCTAACAGCTGTTTCAGTGGCAGCTCTGGCAATATCCGCAGGTAGCTATCTCCTTACCTGGCTGGGACATTTGTACAGACCAGTTGGGGTCTGTCGCCCGCTAGCAAGTTTCTTCCCCTCTGACAGGCTAGGTGTTCCTGTGGTAGCTCTGCCTTCTTCAAAGTCCTTAGTTCTTCGTTGCCTGCATCCCCTCGGCCTAGTAGTTGCTTTTCTGCAAGTGCTATTTCTGAATCCCTTAGAGCAGGAGTTGGCAAACTATGACCAGTGGGCAACATAAGGGAATACCATTATATACTTATCAAATTAGCTAAAAATTCAGAATTATGATAACAGTTAATGATGGGAAAGTTGTGGGGAGGCAAGTATTCTAATGCAATACAGGAATGAGTGTACTAACTTTTGGGAGGTCAATATGGAATATATAATATGTAATTATATATGTAATATGTAATGAAACTCTTAAAATGTGCATATATTCCTTAGCTCAGAAATTCATAAAATAGTGAAAGATGTGGGAGGACTTACATATAGGTGTGCTTATTGTGGTTCTGCTTATAATAGCAAAAACTGGGAAAGCTTTAAATGTCCAACAGTTGGGACTTTCTGAATAAATTACAAGATATCCATGAATTAGACTACTTACACTCATGCTGGAGAATTATATATACTAACATGGAAAAATAGTCATGATGTATTTTTATTCTTGTGCTTATAACAAAATATATATTAAGAGGTTTAAAGGAAAAAATAATCAGTTGGGATTAGGGAGATATTTGCTGTTTTCTTCCTTTTGTTCTTTTGTTTTTCAGATTTAAATGTTTTTTAAGCTCCATGTCATCCAGTATTAAGTGATGTTAAGTCCTCTGTTACTGGACCACTCAGTGAAAACCTACCTTTCCTTATTGTTTAAGAAAGCTTTTCATTTCCTCCAACTCAATATGTGGTCTTTATTTAATATTTATGTCCATTGTACTGGTCCTAGCCATGGGGTAGAATCCGAGCTATCCCCTTGGTATTGAGTTATCATTAGAGCCTGGCTTTAGTGATTTGGGGAAGATGCTTAACATCACTAGATGCCAAGAGCTTGGAAGAAGATGGAAGGTGATGTTCAAACACAATCATCTCCAAACTGAGGATGAAGTTTCCTGACTTCTTTCATTTCTCCTGATAACAATCCCCCTGCTGTCATGCAATGTAAAATATAGAGTTGTAGGGGTGGGGGGTGGTTTGGGCAGGACTTGAGGAGACTGGGAAATATTATCCTGTGGGAAGTGGTTTCTTGAGATACATATTTGTCACAGTCAAAAAATACATACCTTGATATTGGCTGGTGGTGTCATTGCCTGCCTCCTGAGGCCTCTTCAACATCAGGACCACAATGACATCTCCCAGTCTTCATTACTTCAGTGACCACAGAGGCCACGCCTACTAAGGGAGACATCTAGTGTAGATGATGGTATATACTATCTAAAAAAGGTAAAAGAGGACTCTTTAAGTGATAGAATTATGGCTTTTCTGCCTTTGTGTTTTAAAATTTTCCTACAATAAGTGGGTAGTGTTTATGTAAGTATTAATAATAATAAAAGTAATAAAAAAGTATTTGGAGTTAAAAAAGTCTCAATCCAAAGGAATATATTTGATGTAGAATTTCATTCCTTCTCACTTGCCCTTCTTCCTTCCATAAATCGCAGTGCTTAACTGATTACCTTTTCCATCGATGGACAAGGAGAGAGTTTATGGGTATGACAGGCAGAACAGTATACAATCCTGAAAAATCATTTTTATCCTTGAACCATCAGGGACACTGTGATGCACATTTCCAGGGGTCACTACTCATATGTCTTTCATGTGAATGATGCCCCAAGAGGTTGGGAAATGTAGAGATGCTATGCTCTCCTTTATATGTATTTACTTCTAAACTACCTATTTATGCTGTTGAGAATAAGAAGAAGCCCTAGGGGACATTCTAGATTACTTCATAATTTAATGTATTAAGACAGTTTCTCTAAGGGATATATTAACTTTGACATTTGACCTACTGTCCAATAGAATAATTTACTTCTCTGAACAATTTTTCAATTCTTGGAAAAGGTCAGGGTCATTTATTTGATTTCTTACAAAGTGAGAGTCCTGGCATTAAGCTATGGGAAGGTCATTAATATAAATTGGTTTAAAAATTGTTTAAAATTACCAATATGTATGGATGGCTCTAGTGTCTTCTAGGTCCTGGGTTAAATACTTTAAACTGAAATGTCTGCAGGTTATGTAGCTGATGTATCTTCAGACAAGGCAAGATTATTTAAATACTTTTGTGTTATATTTTTTCAGTTCAGGTCCATGCAGTTTTGAGAGTGAAAAGTCACGTGTATGACTTCCTTATCAGAAAGCCATGACCTGTGCCAAGTCTGAGTCTCACTGCCTGTAATTTATTTGGGTCTTGTGTTGACATGAACCTGCTCTTACCCAGAGAAGACTGGCTGGCACTGTGGAAGAAGTCCTGGAGTGTGGGCTCATAGGGTCCCATCTGAGCTCTGTCACCAGTTAGCGATAGCCTAAATGTCTGACCTGTCTGCTTTGTTTATTATCTGTAAAATGAACATACTATTATCTGCTTATATTAGTTTTCTATGGCTGCTGTCACAAATTACCACAATCTTACTAGTTTAAAAACACAAATTTATTATCTTACAGTTTTGGAGGTCAGAAATCCAGCATAGGTCTCGTGGGGCTAAAATCAAGATGACAGCAGGACGTTCCTTTCTGGTGCCCTAGGGAAGAATCCATTTCCTTGTCTTTTCTAGCTTTTAGAGGCTGCTCACATTCATTGGCCTGTGGCCTCATTCCTCCATCTTCAAAGCCAGCAGTGTAGCCTCTCTCTGACCCTGTTTTTGTCGTCGTATCTCTTTCTGTGACCCTCACTCTTCTTCCTCTCTCTTCCCCTGTTAAGGACTCTTGTGATTACACTGGGCCCAACTGGATAATCCAGGATAATTTTTCTATTTTAAGGTCAGCTGATTAGCAACTTTACTTATCTTTTACTGCAACCTAATTCCCCTTTGGCATGTAACTTAACAGAGTCATGGGTTCTGGGGATTAGGATGTGGACAATTTGGGGGGATGTTTTTCTGCCTACCACACTGCTGCACTCATTTTACTTGGTAGTTAAGGGAATAAAATATAAAAGCACATTAACATTATGAATTACTATAATTACATAAATGTCCATTTAAGATATTGACTGTACAGAATATTTTCATGTGTTTCAAGAGGAAAGAAAATTAAAAACTCATCCCCATCAACATTTGATATTACCTGTTTTTTTTGTTTTAATATTAGCCATTCAGTGGTTATGTCATTGTGATTTTAATTTTTGTTTCCCTGAAGACTAATGAGGGTGAATACCTTTCCATGTATTCACTGGCTGTTCATATATCTTACATTGTAAAGGGTCTATTCAAACATTTTATCCATTTTTAAAAATTGCAATCTATCTGAGATTTACAATACAATTGCATTGTATTGAGTTGTATGGGTTTGTGGTGGATTTGTGTTGTGTCAACTAACCCAAGCTGGCACTACTTTCCCCAGGGTTCCCTTCCTTGCATAGTTCTGGTTATTGTGGGCCACAAGAGAAAATTTGCTCAGGATTTGGGGTGTGGACGCGAAGCGGCAGCCATCTTCCTTTTATTCACAGAAGGTTGGAGCAAGGCAGGTGACACTTGCAGCTCACACACTTTGTTGCTTACGTGCTGGTCACTTTGTTGACATGAGACACAGCTGAGTTGAAGCTCCTGTCGCCCAGCCAGACTTCCTCTTTACACTGCAGTGAATCGTGGGCCAGGTGCTTGTTTGTCTCCTATTACTGATTGAATAATGACCCCACAAAAAAGATATGTGGGAGTCCTAACCCTCAGTACCTCAGAATGTGGCCTTACTTAGAGATAGAGTCTTTAGAGAGGTAATCAAGCTAAAATGAAGTCATTAGAGCGGGCTGTAATTGCACACAACTGGTGTCTTTATAAAGAGCGAGGAATTTGTATACAGAGACAGACATGCACACAGGGAGAACGCCATGTGGAAGTGAAGGAAGAGATTGGAGTGGTTCAGCAGAAGCCAAGGAACACCAAAGATTGCCAGCAAACCACCAGAAGCTAAGCTAAGAAGCAAGAGGCATGGAATAGTTTCTTTCTCAGTCCTCAGAAGGAGCCAACCTCACTGACCCCTTGATCTCTGACTTCTAGCCTCTAGAACTAACACAATAAATTTCTTTTCTAAGCCACCCACTTTTTAGTACTTCGTTACAGCAGCTCTAGCAAAACTGGTACATCGCCCCAAACACTGAAGTCAGCAGCCTGAAGGTAGTGAGAGACTGACAAGGGTTCCAGTCTTCCCCTGAGGGTTCTAACCTAACTTTGCAGGTTCATTTGTCCTTGCTTCTCTCATTTCACATCTGGCTTTCCTTCCCTACTTCTTTATCTGCTCATCTCATGTTCTATGATCAGGTGCAGCGGCAACAGCTTCACAGTCTCCATAATTGCATGAGGTCAAATTCATATAATAAAATCTCCTCTCTTTCTACACACACACACACACACACACACACACACACCTCCTAGTGGTTCTGTTTCTTTGATCAAGCCTTGACTGATATAGAATTATTTGTATACTCTTAATACCAGTCCTTAGTCAGATATATGTTTTAGGAAGATTTTTTTTCCTAGTCTGTGATTGTCTTTCCATTTTTGTTGTGGTGTTTTTGAATAGCAGCAAGTTTTAATTTTGATGCACTAAAATTTATTAATTTTTTTCCATTTATGGTTAATGATTTTTTTGGTCTGGTCCAAGAAATCTTTATTTGCTTCAAAGTCATGAAGATACTCTCTGACTTTTTTTGGGAGCATGGTATGGCATAGTGGTCAGGGTTCTTTTTTTTTTTTTTTGGAGATTCAGTTGTTCTAGTACCATTTACTAAAATGATCATTCTTTCTACATTGAATTGCCTTAGTGTCTTTGTTGAAAATCAATTGACCACGTTCAGGTGGGTTTATGGCTGAATGCTATTCTGTTCCGTTGATTTATATGTCTATCCTTAGACCAAGATTAGATTGTAATGACTACTATAATTTTATAGTAAACCTTAAAATCAGAGAATGTAAATCTCCCCACTTTGTTTTTTTCAAAACTGTTTTGGCTGTTCTAGATTTTTTGAATTTACATATAAATTTTAGAATGAGTTTGTTAATCTGTTTAAAAAACCCTCCTGGGGTTTTGATTGGGATTGAATTGGACATATAGATCAATTTAGGAAAATAGTGATTTGTTAATAATGTTGAGTTTTCCAATCTATGGAGATGGCATGTATCTTCATGTATTTAGATGTTCCTTAAATTATCTCAGGAAATGTTGTTTAGTTTTCAGCGTAGAGGTATCACACATCTTTCATTAAATTTATTCTTAAGTATTTCTAAGCTATTGTCAATAGTATTTTAAGATGTTTTCTAATTTTTGTTGCTAGTATATATAAATACAATTTATTTTTGTATACTGACTTTGAATCTAATAATCTTGGTGAATTTACTTGTTAGTTCTAATTTTTAAAAATAGATTCCTGGATAAAATCCAAAACACTAACAACACTAAATACTGGTGAGGATGTGGAGCAACAGAAAATCTCATATATTGCTGAAGGAAAGGCAAATGCTACAGCCTCTTTGGGAGATAGTTTAGCAGTTCTTTACAAAGCTAAATGTAGGCTTATTTTATGATCCAGCAATTGTTGTCTTAGGTATTTACCCCCAAACCTGCATATGAATGTTTATACAAGCTTTATTCAGCATTGCCAAAAACTGAAAGCAACTAAGATGTACTCCAATAGGTTAATGGATGAACAAACTGTGGTACATCCAGACAATGGAATATTATTTAGCAATAAAAAGAAATGAACTATCAAGCCATGGAAGGACATGAAGGAACCTTAAATGCATATGATTAAGTGAAAGAAGTCAATTGAATAGGCTATATATTCTATGATTACAACTATGTGACATTCTGGAAAAAGCAAAACGATGGAGACAGTAAAAAGATTGGTGGTTGCCAGGAGTTTGTGGGAGGGAAGATGGTAAGTGGAGCACAGGGCTGTGAAAATGTTCTGTATGATACTGTAATGGTAGATACACAACATTATGTATTTGTCAAAACTCATAGAATTGTACAATACAAAGGATGAACCCTAATGTAAACCATGAACTTTAGTTAGTAATAATGTATCAATATCAGCTCAACAATTACAACAAATGGACCATACAAATGCAGGGTGTTAATAATAGGGGAAACTGTGTGGTAGGGTGAGGGAGCATCTGAGAACTTTCTATACTTTCTGTGCAACTTTTCTATAAACCTAAAACTGCTCTGAAAAACAAAGTTAAAAAATAGGATTTTGAAATCTCTATTCAATCATGTCATCTTTGAATAAATACTATTTTACATCTTTCTTTCCAGTTTGTATCTCTGTCTTTCTTTGTCTCTCTCTCTCACACACACACACGTTCTCTCTATCTTTTTAAATGGTCCCATGGCCCTAACCAACACTTCTCTACACTGTCAAATAGAAGTGGTGAAAGCATACACACTTGCTTAGTTCCTGATCTTGGGAGAAAATTGTTCAAATTTTTTCTCCTTTACTGTGGTATTGTTGTGAATTACATTGATTAGATTTTCCATGTTAAACCAATCTTACATTCCTGGCATAAACTTTACTTAGTCACGTTTTATTATCATGATAAATGTATTGTTATATATTGTTGGATTTAATTTGCTACCGTTTTGTTGAGGATTTTTATGGCTATGTTCTCAAGGGTTTTGATATGTAAGTGTTTTTTCATATAGTGTTCTTGTCCAGTGTTGAATTCAGGATTATGCCAAACTCATACAACAAGTTGGGTTGGGAAGTGTTCTTTCCTTCTAGGTTATTTGAAAGAGACTGTATAATATTGATATTATTTCATCCTTAAATGTTTGATGGAATTCACCGGTGAAGCAGTTCTGGACTGAAGTTTTCTTTGTGGGAAGTAATTACAAATTCAATTACTTTATGTGGTTATTTGGAGTCTGTTTCCTCTTGTGACAGTTTTGGTATGCTGTATTTTTTAAAAGATTCTCATCTAGTTTCATCTAAGTTTTCTTATCTATTGGCATGAAGTTGCTCATAATATTTATTCATTATCCTTCTAATGTCTATAGCTTCAATTATGAAGTCTCTTCTTTCTCTCCTCATAAGTGCAGCTATCACCCTGATGTGGTGCAGCTTATGGAAGCTTTGTCCATTGGTGAGTGGCTGTTTTCATACAAGTGGTCATTTTAATATGGGCCAGCCTTGCCTGAAGTAAATACTTCTCAATCTTTGTCTAAATCATAAGTAAGATGCTCAATAAAAGTGAGAATTGCATCTTTGGCAAATACAAGGAAACTAACCTAGATTCAACAAGTATGGGGAGTATGTAAGGCAGACCTCAGCAAGGCAATGGCTCGAGGTGGAAGGGTAGTGGGGAGTGTCTCATTAAACTCTGACTACAGCCACAGTAATAGAGTCTCAGGCCTAATGGTGTGCAGCTGTTGCAGTTTAATCTTGAACTATTCAGGCTTTGGCTTTAGCAGTGTGTTTGGGCCAAGTGGGGCCTCAGAAGATGACAGCAGGCCCCAGAAAACGTAGGAAGTAGGCGCCGCTCATGCAATAGAGAAGAGAGTTTTTTCTATTTCCATATACAAGACTTTTAGATATGAAGGCCTAAAAAAAATTATGTGATGCTTATTCTATAAAAGTCTATGGGCCAGGACTTCAAACTACAACAAGTTTCACGAGTGGCTCAGAGCACTGATGTGTATGTTTCTAGCAACCTGAGATAGCGGAGCAGACAGGTGACTTCAGATCTGTTCCTCTGTTGGAAGAAAACAATCTGCATGTTGTTTATAATTGTGTTCTGGCCAAGGGAAGATCATATGGAGGGACTGATTGCTTGTGTTGTGTGTGCCTTGTCAACAGTCTTGTAGGGGATATTCTTCCCATCACAAGGCCTCAGTTGGCTCTGGGTTTGTTAGTTACATAAATCCCAACCATGACTTTAGAATTTAACACAAATCGTGGCTTCATCCACAAGTGTAGGTTTTAATAATAAACAAATAAGCAACACCAAGGTTTCTGGTTCTTATGAAGATGATGAATGAGCCAGTGTGGTTGGCTTGCTCCCCCAAATCAATCATGGAGAAACTATAGAATCAAGTGGTAAAAATGGATTCAAGGAATTAACAACAAGGAAACCCCATGAAGAAATCCTCAGGAGACTGAAGTCTGTGTTCAGCTACTTTGTATACAGGAGGTGGATGGCTGTAGCCTAGGGTAGAGGGTGACAGTAACAGGTTTTGTTGGAGGAACACAGTGGGTAAGATAAACAATGGAAGTCTGTGGAGAGTGATTATGCAGCCTAAACAAATGTGAGGAGATAGATCCCACAGGCCTCAGCAGTTTCATAGCAAGAGGCAGAGGCTACAGACAGGGCTCAAGGCTCCTGCTCACAGGGTGTTGTCATGGGACCCAGAAGCAAACGGCTCAAAGGAGAAATGGAAATGAAGAGGTTTTGAATGACCAAGAAAGTCACCTCAAATGAGACGTGGTGACTAATGGTGACTATAACGACACCATTATAAATGTCTAAATTTTGCAAAAGCACAGTAATATCTCACATGCCAGTTCTCTGATAGGTGGATTTTCTCTCCAGATATGGTCAACATAAGTGTCATTATTACTACAAGAATTAAATGACAAGATGCAACTAAAGTGCTTAGCTCAGGGCTGGGAAAATAGTGCTCAATAAATATTAGCTATCATTTAAAATTATTTTCTTTTTTCTATTTTTTATGAGGAAGACCAGCCCTGAGCTAACATTCCAATGCCAATCCTCCTCTTTTTTGCTGAGGAAGACTGGCCCTGGGCTAACATCCATGCCCATCTTCCTCTACTTTATATGGGACACTGCCACAGCACGGCTTGCCAAGCGGTGTGTCTGCACGCACCCAGGATCTGAACCGGTGTACCCTGGGCCGCCACGGCAGAGTGTGCGCACTTAACCGCTTGCGCCAGTGGGCCCGGCCCACAGTTAAAATTATTTTCAAGATTAATCTGAGGTGTAGGGTACTCCTTGAGTGGCCAATTGAACTCATTTGATAATATCTCTGTTTTGCCCCTCTTTTTATTCAATATCACCAGTAACAAGACCAAAAGAAAAGGTCTCATTATAAGGCAAGAAGAAATATATGATATCTATGAAAATGATATATTCTTGTATAGAAATTTATGAACCTGCAAGCAGAAGTATCCAGGAAATCCTTTTTGGGAATGGACACAAATGATATTCTCAGATAGTGTTAGAGACTGCTTGGGCAAATGAACACGTGTGATGTATTCTGAAAATAGATCACAGAAACTGCACAGAGGCAAGAGATAATGAAGGCAGAGATTTTCCTTACCTGGCTATCTACTAGTTGGTTTATTCTGTTAAAATCAAATACTACTCTGACAGTTCATTTCTAAAAGATATGAGTGATAAAGTGAACTCCTTTGCTGGTCCTAATTCTGCCCGACAAAGAGCTCTTAGTTGGTGAAACGGAAGTGATTGAACCTTGGGATAAAGCAGCTTTTTGTTATGACAAATTTAAAAACTACAGAAAAGTAGTGAATGATAAAACAAACATCCATGTACTTATCACCTGGACTTAATAATTATTCACATTTTGCCTAGGGATCAGTTCTTTCTCTGGTTTTCTAACACTGCCAAATGCCAATATGGAAAATATCACATTAGCAACAACAGTTTAAGTCAAAAATAAAGGAATGGAGCTCTCTATCAGGGTAGTATCTTCTCCTGATTTTATATGATATCTAGTGTTTGTTTTTGCAATTCTCTTGCCCATTATGGGAGCATTCCTTCTAGAGCTTTTCATGAGTAATCTTCATGTCTGTAATTTCCCCCTTTGAAACAAATGGGTGGCCGTTCATTCTCAGTGGGATGCACTGTTTTTCAATATAGAAAAGAGATCATTTCAATGAAATACTTTGGACCTGCAGACCCTGTACAGAGAAAAGGGAAGCAATCAATGATTTTATTTTTATTGATATGGGAAGTAATGATTTTGAGAAATATCTGTATATATACAATGCAATAGTAGGGTGACTTCTATTTCAAAATAAATCTTGAATTTGTAAATAAAATAGTACTTCACCTTTATATAATGCTATTCCTTCCAAGAGCTTGAGATTTTTTCAAATTTATTTCTTCATTTATTTTCATCATAACTATATAGATAAGAAGGGATAGGTATAATTTAATGATTAACATTCTAAAGAGAAAATGTATCTTTTGGAAATTTTATTTGAAAGTTAAGAGAGTATATCTCATTTTCTCTTGCCAAGAATTGTGAAGACCACAAAATATATTGAAACATATAAATATATAAGTTTATAGTGTAGGTATCCCTTTTTTCTTGAAACTTTATATATTGATGCTTATAACCCATAGAGTACAAAAACAAAACACATAAAAATACTATATGCTTTGTTTTATGACTATACATGCTGTGATATGTCACTATACCTCTGAAAGACAAGCATTTGTCTATAGTAAACTCTAAAAGCATCAAGTCAGCTTAAATATATGCCTTGGTGAAAGTAGTATAGAGAGAGGAACGTAAGCAGGCTTGATGAAGTCCTGTTAGATACAAATAAGAAAGATCATTAAAACTATTTAAGATAATGCTCTAATAGTTTTCTGACAATTCCAAACCTATGCATGTAATTCTCATTGAAACGTGTTTGAAATCATATCTTCCAGTGAAGAATTTATACTAAAGTATTATTAGGTGTAATCTATTCTTTTAAGGATTAAAGATAATTTTATTTCTCTATTTGTATTTTTTAGTATTTTTCACCTATTTTTAAAGTACTTTAATATTAAGAAAGAGAAGAAATACATGTTTTTAAAAAGAAATAATGTCTTGGTGAACTCTTAGAAATTTACTTGTAAGAGGAATCCTACCCCAAACAGTACATTTACCAAAATATGGCATTAAAGAAAATAGAGATTCTTTGTCATACTTTTAAGTTATTGCATTTATAATTCTTGTGCATTTAATGACTTAGGATTCTGATCCATCAATCATTATTTGTTAAGCACTCTCTATGCTATTAACACTTTAATATGTGTTGTGGGACAAAAAAAAGATGATAAATCATGGAGCTTTCTTGTAATGTGCACAACATTATAGACAAAACGTGCATGCTAAAAATTAAAGTAGAATTAAATGCTAAACTGCATTACTGGGAGTGCAGAGAATGGAGAGATCAGCCTGGAGCAGCCTGAGATTTTATAAAAAAGATGAGATTTGAGCCGGCCTTTGAAAGAAGTATGATTAAGGGGCCTTGAAAGTCAGGACATAGAGAAAATAATTTTTTTTTTTTTTGGTGAGGAAGATGAGCCCTGAGCTAACATCCATGCCAATCCTCCTCTTTTTCCTGAGGAAGACTGGCCCTAAGCTAACATCTATTGCCAATCCTCCTCCTTTTTTTCCCTTTTTCTCCCCAGAGCCCCAGTAGATAGTTGTACTTCATAGTTGCACATCCTTCTAGTTGCTGTATGTGGGACGCGGCCTCAGCATGGCTGGACAAGCAGTGCGTTGGTGCACACCCGGGATCCGAACCTGGGCTGCCAGTAGCAGAGCGCGCACACTTAACCGCTAAGCCACGGGGCCGGCCCCTAGAGAAAATAATTTTTTATGTACTGGGCAGTAGGAATTCATCATTAGTTTTGATGAAGCGAATTATGGGGGGAAATTCTGTCTTAAGAGAATAGTCTGGATGTTCTCTGTTGAATAGGGGGCAAGACTTAGGAAAGAGTGACAGTGACAGTGGAGACTGGCTGTCCCTGATTTCCCTTCTCTCTCTACAGCAAGGGAACCCTGGGATTTTTAGTGGGGCACATGGTGATCCATTTCCTAGCTTTCCTTCCATTTAACTGTGGCCATGTGATTATGTTCTAGCCTGGGGGTTGTGAGGATAAATGATAACGTGATACTTCCAAAGACATGTCCTTAAAGAAAGGGGCTGTACTGTTTATCCCCCTCTATCCTGTTGCTGTATGAGAGAGAAAATATCTGCTATTTTTTTAAAGGTGTGTTAACTCAGGTTTCTATGTCATGCAGCTAAATCTATATCCTAACTAATTTAAAATTTGGCATGTGAAAGTGGAGAACTAAATATAAGAGAAACTTAGGTACATTTGTTTGATGCTTTCAAAGACACAGACATTGCAGAATTTAAAGAGGATGGCATTTTTTTATAGTGTGGCAAAATGGTGGCAAATATACCTTTGATACCTGGACAGGCAGATTATGAGCCAAGTGAGCCAAAAATTCCAAAGGAAATGGTGGGAGAAATTAAATGTCTGTTGGCTGCTTCTTACCTCTTTTAAAAGGCCCTACAACAGAGAGGAGAGCTCAGGCTAGAACTAGCTGTTTTGTTGAGCGACTCTGTCCCTGAGGCAATCTCAGATAACTGGGAGTCTGGTAATTTGGAGCCTTATGAGGCTGAAAATGTCAACTGATTCTGTAATCCCAATTCAAGCAATTATAGAACTGTCAGTCTTAGCAGGAGACAAGAATAGGGTCCCAAACCTTTTCAAGCAAACCTGTTAGATTATGGGAACCAGTCTAGCTGCAAAAATGAGATTAAGCGTTGCCTTGCCAACTATGTCTCAGTTGGCTTCCAGTAGCTGTTGGTTATGCCAGAGAATGTTCTAGGCAGAACACAGACTTGATAAGTAACATGTCAGTCCTCGAGTCTTGAAACAATCTGCTGATGAAATCTTTAGCTGTGTTTATCCCTTGAAAACTAAAAGACTAGAAGCCTAGTAAATTTTTGAGGGAATATTATTGCCAAATAATCCACATTCCGGGCCTGCCAAAGCCTGTGATTTTTTTGACTTCTAAAGCAACTTGCGAATCTGCAAGCCTACATTGATGGGAAGTAGGTTGTAAAAGTGTGCAGCCTCACTTCAGATGTGTCTAAGGAGGATAATGGACAAGAAAGAAACCCCTAGAGGGCACAACCAGAGGCCTGTGAGGAAAATGGACAAGTGGACAGCAGAACTGAGGTCTTCTAGATTGGCTAATGGAGACACTTATGAGCTCTGGGAATTTTCACAATATGGCCCGTATATATATTTTCTCAAATTTAAGATTAACTTTTTATTTAAGAATATACATCATATAAAAGTTTTATCTCATAAAAATATGCCCCATATTAAATAATTTTAAAGATACATAATTACTTATAGGTAATGCTTTCAATCTAATTTATCAATTATCATGAATCCTTTTGGTCCCTAAATCTGCCTTTGTTTTCTCTCCTAAGGCTGGGTGCAGAACATAAGTGCCCCATGGGGAGGGGCAGGACATCAAGGGTGCTAGGGAGATCAGTCTCAGTTATCATTGTTGATGCCGAGGGGCACTCAGTACCACGGCCATGTTACTCAAACATAAATGAGAAAATAAGCTATAGGAGCGACCTTCATGAGGTTTTTCACATAAAGTATATTTCATATCACTAAAGATATTTCATAATTGGGTAGCTTTTATTGTGGTTATCCTATCACTGGGTATTTTAGGTAAGACAAATGCCTTTTTTTTCAGTAAATGACTCGACCACATCTGGACCTGATATAAAGGAGTGCATATCACTGAAAAAATGGATTTCAAGCTGATGCAGTAATTTGATACAGCCTTAAGGTGGTGTCCTTTGAGGTCTGGGTGAGTGTGTTGCGTATATTGGAAGAAGCGTGCTGTGCCACTCAGATCTCTTTTTAAGAGAGCTTCTGCAGCAAGCAGTGTAGTCTGCCAACAACCTCAGCTGCAGCGCCTGTGAGATCCGTCAAAGTATTCAAGCAGAGGACACGTTCTCCCTGACTCTCTCTGGGCAGCGCTAGCCAATGATTGAGTGTGGTGGGCGTTCTAGGCGCTGACCACTGCTGCCCAATATGATACTCATGCAAAGGGCAATTTTTGCAGTGTAGCTCCCTGCTGGGCTGGTCGAGAGTTTTTCTTAGAATGGTACCACACTGTGGGCTCTTCCTACCCAAGCCTCCTTCTTCTTGCTTTCCTTTTACTGATGTCAGACCTACATTGAACATTCAAAGCTTTTCCTGCCTACTCCTCCTCCCTCTTCCCTTCATCTTTCAAGGCATCCCCACAGGATACATCTCTTGCGATTCTAACTCTGCCTTGACCACTGCTTCCTGGAGGTCCAGAACCGATACAGGCACACAGGCATATTGTTCATTGTAGAGTTAAGTAGTATGCCAGTATTCCGTTTCCTTGTCTGTGGGATACAAGTTACTACCCCTGTGCCACTCAATGGAGAATGTTTCTTGTGTCAAGTTCAAATAGATTCTCCTTTTTACACTTCACTAATTGCCTTTGTTTTATCCTCATTTTTTTTTTTTTTTACAAATTCCCAACCATATTATCTATTCTATTTATTCTCATCTTTTCCCTGAGTCTGTCCACCCCAATCCCCTGTCTCCTGGCTCCAGTCTTTACTAGGGGTCTCTAGGACAGCTATGTGGCTGTCACCCTGGAATTTCCCTTCACTGCTCTCTTGGGTTGAGAATCACTATTTTGGGGGCCCCTAGGCCTTCTTTCTTTGTTTTGATGGAATGCTTTCCTATTTTCTTACAATATATTTTCATTCCTAAGGAAGGTTCATTTAAGGTAAACTTCTGAGTCCTTTCATACTTGAAAACATCTTTATTGTGTCCTCGTGAGTGATTGTTAGATTGGCTTAAAAATCTGGGATAAAAATAATTTTTCCTGGGAATTTTGAAGGCCTGGCTCCATTGCCTCTCCACATCCTATGTTCTGATGAGAAGGCTAATATCTATGATTTTCATTCCCGTGCAGATAAGCTGTCTTTTCTCCTTGGTAGCTTTTTGGATTGTTTCTTTAACCTCAGAGGTATGACATTTTGCCAGGACATAGCTAAGTCCTGGGCACAGAATAAGTTCTTTTGATCTAAAGGCTGGATCCATCGTCAAGGAAATTATCCATTAGAACTTCTGTGATAATTTTTCTCTCTTTCTTATTTTCTCTTTCTGGAATTCTTATTTAGATGTAAAACGTCTTGGAATAATCCTTCGAATCTCTTGTCTTTTCTCCCATGGTTCAGTCTCCTTGTACTGCAATCTGGGAGATTTCTTTAGGTTTATTGTCTAACTTTTCTATTGAATTTTTATTTTGCAATCAAATTTTAATTCTGAAAGTTTTTTCTTCTTATCTCATACTGTCTTGTAGTTATTTTATGAACACAGTATCTTTTTAAAAAGTTAATCATTTTTGGGAAAATACATCATACATTTATTTGGGAAATAAATCATACATTTATGATTATATTATAAATGTATAACAAAACAAATACCTGTGTACCTATCATCCTGGGTAAGAAAGGAAACAACAGCACCATAGAAGCTCCTGTGTTCTCCTCTTGGTCATATCCCCCTCCTCTCGAGAGGTAGCTCTTACACTGAAGGTTGTATTAATCATTCTTTGCTTTTAAAAATGCTATTATCATCTATGTGTGTATTCCTAAACACTGATTATTTAGCTTTTCCTCTTTTGGCACTTTATAAATGACTGCATGTTTTTCTTTGTGAATTGTTTCTTTTGATTTTTGGAATTTCTTATTCACCGATAGTTTCCATTCTGTGCTCCTTGTAGTTGATAGTTTATTATCTTTTTTTAAAAAAGGGTTATTACCATTTTAATGAAGCCTCAGGAGAGAGAGGAGGTAAATGTGTGTGCTGAGTCCGTCATATTAAACTAGAAGCCTAGATAAGATTTTTTTGAATCGTATGTGGATCATACTATTTCAGTAATTCATGCTTGGTCTATTAGCATATATATATTTACTATATGTGCTACATATGAAAGTAACAATTTAAAAATATTTGTGATTCAAAATCTGAGCTAAATGCTCTTAAGGAGATAGTGGGATGTAACGAGATTAAAGACGAGTCAGGCCTGGGTTAAAATCCCTACTCCACCACCTTTTAATTGAGAGATACTGGGCAAATCACTCAGCTTCTAAAATCCCCAATTTCACCCCCTGTAAATTCCAAAGTGTTATTTGATGACTAAATGAGGAGCGCGTGTGAGGGTTTAGCCTAGTGCCCAGCACATGGGAAACACTCAATAAGCATAGCTCTTGTTCCTCCCTTGTGTTCAAGAAGAGCGAAGCTGTTCTGTCCTAACAAATCTCACGAGCAGGGCTATTTTTACCACCTGTGGAGTCATGCAGGGCCCTGTGCTCAGATGGGCCCCATGCTTGGTTTAATGCTCCACTGTCACTGTCTTGAAATTGTTAATAATTTTATCTTTGAGCTTGTGTTACGTAAGCGAAGTCTGATGGGGCAATGGAGCCTGCGTGCGAGCAGAGGAGGCACGTTTCATATGTGTGGCCACCTTTTTTTGTCATTTCAGAAATCCCGTGAATGCATGATGCATGGGAGTTCAGTGGGAGGCAAACAAGTTCAAGGTGAATGTTACGACTGTGACTGAGTAAGCAGGGGTGCCGACAGCCCTGAGAGCCACGCTGTTTTTGAACCAGAATTTGCTTTGCGTGCGGAAGGAAGGCAGAGGCATTCTAAGAAACACAACAACCATGGAGACTTCTATTGGTCCTCTATCAGCAAATTATTTATGCTAGAAATGATAACACAGAAAGGGAAAGAGAGGGTGACCCACAGTTCCTTTTTCTTTCAGTCCTTCCTTACTTATTGGTAAGCCAAAGGCATAGAGTGTTGGTAGAATGTACTGGTACCAAGAAGTGAAATAAAAACAGTTGAGTTGGTTTTGTGCAATGTTTCCACTCTTCTGCTGAAAATGAAATACATATGCATGTATGAGCTATGAAATATGAGTTATGTAATTTTGATGATTCTGCATACCAGTTAAGTGCCCTTGTCTTTAAAAACTGTTATTGCATAGTGCAAACATGAATGGTACAAGTCAGGCTAGTAATTTAAAATTTTAATTTTCTTAACTTAGAAAGACATTAAGTAGCAAATGAAAAACACCATAACAAGTCCAGAAAGATACCGTGGAAGAAAGGAAAATCTTTGTGTTTTAGTAACTTCAACAGGATTTTTTTCCCTAGCACTTGAAACAAGGGAGTCTGTGCTTTCATTTTATTCTAGGCCTAACAAGTTACGAAGCCAGCTCTACTGACAAGAACATTTACTGAATTTCAAGTCCTGCTCTTTATCAGCACAATCTGGAAAACAATAGCCAGTAACTTGAATTTGCAATTTTCTTTTATGACAGATGGAGACAATATCATAGAACACAATCTAATCCTGCTTTTAGATAATTAATTGTTTGGCGAAATTAGTGACTCCAGGGCCAAAAAAGCCTGCTTAAATGGAGGAAGTGGAGAGAGAAGAGCCAGTAAATCTCTCACTGTGCTTCAGTGGTTTTAGGAGAAGAAATTATACAACAAGATTGTGTGGAGGAGGTGTAAAACGTGAATTTTACTCCTTTCTGAAAGGTTGTGTGTGAGTAAGCTTAGAATCCAGTGCTGCCCGGGCTACTGCCAGTCTTGCTAGGCTGATAGATGCTTGGTGGCTGGAAGTATGAGGGGAAAACAGAACTGAATTGAATGACTGAGCAATTTTCTTTTTAAATCCATGAGAAAGAATTCATACGAGGTTCATCATCTAATTAAAGATCAAGGAATAACTGGTGACACTACTGTGTCAAATAAATCATTTTTGTATTTTTGAAATAGAGCTTGTTATATTGAAAATAATTTTTACACAAAAGTGCTGTAAAAGGGAATAGCAGCCAAGATGAAAGCCACTGACAGGAGAAAGACAAGAAAAAGGAAGGATCCTATAAGCGGGGCTGAAGGGGAAGTTTCTGGGAAGAGTTTCGGGGAAGTTTCTGGGAAGTGTTTCAGGGAAATTTTTCTTGTGATTTCTTACTTCTCAGCAGAGGGTAAGGGTGATATCAGGATGGTTTCAGAACTTGAGCTATAATGCCCAACTGTGTGATATTTATTTCACTTTAGAAAGGCATTTAAGGGCCGGCCCCGTGGCTTGGCGGTTAAGTGCGCGCGCTCCGCTGCTGGCAGCCCAGGTTCGGATCCCAGGCGCGCACCCATGCACCGCTTCTCCGGCCATGCTGAGGCCGCGTCCCACATACAGCAACTAGAAGGATGTACAACTATGACATACAACTATCTACTGGGGCTTTGGGGAAGGAAAAAAGGAGGAGGATTGGCAATAGATGTTAGCTCAGAGCCAGTCTTCCTCAGCAAAAAGAGGAGGATTAGCATGGATGTTAGCTCAGGGCTGATCTCCCTCACAAAAAAAAAAAAAAAAAAAAAGAAAGGCATTTAAATGTCACAGCAGTCTCTGTGGTTTGACTGCCTTAAAATGGGTAGCTGCTATTAGGTGGCACTGTTTGCAGGTTTGTGCAGGCCAGAGTTGTTTCAAAGAATATTATTTATTGAGAATTAAGATCTAAAGAAAGCGATTAAGAAGTCAAAGAAAACCGGGTTTGTTTAAAACACCTACACTGCCACACACAAGCACTTCTTTATTCAGACATCAGTGCTTTGAATAGCTGAGGTTGGCATGTGGATAAATCCAGAGTCCATAAGGAAAGGTTAAAAGGCAAGATTTAACATATAAAGCAAGCAAGAAAGTAAAATATTGCCTTTTTTAAATACCACCACTTTCCTTTTATTTTTTTCTTCTTATTGACGATTGCCATTTATTACAGTGTAATATTGCTGGCCTGTTCTTAATCTTCACCGAGTCTGGAGTCCTTGGAGGGGTCTTTGCTCTATGAGACCCCGGAAGCATTTTCTTGCTAGTCTGACTGCTTTAATAACTTGTATACGTCATAAGTAAGTGAGAAACAAGGTACTTCAGGGTAAAAGCCTTCAGACTTTTTAATTGTTGAATTAATACCTTATCTTCCTAAATCCCTTTAAAAGTCTCTTAAATTATGGAAGTAAAGTCCTTCTCTTTACTTGTTTTCCACAGGTCAAAACTGAAGCTTCAAAAGAAGGAAGGTGGGTGAGGTTTGTACATCTTTCAAAGTAGTAATTGTATAAAATAAAAGAAAGATAATTCATTATGAATATATTTTGACACCTAATGATCATCACTTTTTTTCCCTAAATGCTCATAGTCAGTCTCTCTTATTATTTCATAATAATAGTAGTAATAATAATAACAAACACAATTTATGGTGCTTACTCTCTGCCACTACTGGGCTTTGCATGTATTAATCCATATAATCCTGGCAACTACCCTATAAAGTACTTACTATTATTCTCATTTTACACACAATGAAAATGAAACACAGAGGCATTAAGAAATATGCCAAGGCCACACATCTTGTAAGTGGTGGATGTAGGATTTGAACTCAGGTTGCCTGGTATTGCTACACTATGCTGCTTTCTCAACTTTTATCTACAATTTTATAATTTAGAATCAATATTTTAAATTCAGTGAAGTGATATTGTCGTATAATGACACTACATTTGGATTTAAGTCTTTGTATTCTGATTATAATGCATATTTTAAAAATTAGAATAAGAGTAAATATATTCTGTTTTAAAATTTGCAAAGATATGGAGAATTTATGACATGTTCTCTAGGTTCTGAGAGAAAGTTAAGGTCTCCTTATTGGTTGTTATACTAGAAACGGAATTGGTAACTTCTGCTATCGTGGCACTGAATTCCACTGTATTGAAATGCCAGGCAGGAAGATTTTGCCTCTTGCTTCTCTGTAGAGCAGGTTACATAATTTTATGAGATTGATGCTAGTCAGCAATAGGAGAGTCTGAAGACAGCACTTGCAGACATATTAGAACCTAACAATACTTTTGAGGGAAGGTTATCTGTTGACAACCCGCCAAAAGTGCAGAATAATATAGGAATCAAAGATGGAAAAGATGGAGAGAATCAATAAATATTTATTGATTTGATGTTATTTGGTTCTAAATTATTTAAAGATTATCATTCTTGTGTTGCTTTGGTTATCTCTTGTTATGCTCTTATGATTAGCCAATCTCCTCTGCTTCCTTGATACATTTGTGGAAACCATATTTATGCATATTAGTGATACATCCTTATGAAGAGAAGAAGATCAGATGGTACTGAATAAATGGCCTTTTCATTGCAGTTACATAGCATATATATTTAAGCAAAAATAATTGGAAATCTCCAAACCATGGCAGGGTATACTTTATTCTCTATAGGTAATTCTGTGACTAAAGAATGAGGGTAGTTCTCAAAGCTAGCAATACAGTGTCCAGAATAG
Source organism: Ceratotherium simum simum (assembly GCF_057802395.1). Lineage (NCBI taxonomy): Eukaryota > Metazoa > Chordata > Mammalia > Perissodactyla > Rhinocerotidae > Ceratotherium > Ceratotherium simum. The sequence goes on along the minus strand of NC_141918.1, from coordinate 4,968,622 downwards.
TTAGCAAATGAGTTTTGCAGCTAATTAAGAATTAAATTATTAAGCAAATTTCCCCAGCAACCAAAAGTGCAGATAAAAGAGACTCATTCTTATCTATCAAAATGACAACAAAAATGGATTTTGCTCAATGATAGATGGTATAGGGAAATGGGCTCTTTCATATACTTGTTTTTTTACTAAGGTAGCATTGGTTTATAACATTATATAAATTTAAAGTGTACGTCATTATATTTTGACTTCTGTATAGACTACATCGTATTCACCACCAAAAGTCTAGTTGCCATCCATCACCATATAAGTGTGCCCCTTTACCCCTTTCATCTTTCCCCCAACCCCTTACCCTCTGGTAACCACCAATCTGTTCTCTGTATCTATGTGTTTATTTGTTGTTATTGTTTTTTTTATCTTCTACATGTGAATGAAATCGTATGGTTGGCTTTCTCCATCTGACTTATTTTACTTAGCATAATACCCTCAAGGTTCATCTCTTTCATTTTTTTTTTTTTGTGACTGAGTATTATTCCATTGTATGTGTATACCACATCTTCTTTATCTATTCATCCATTGATGGGCACTTAGATTATTTCTGAGTCTTGGCTATTGTAAATAATGCTGCAGTGAACATAGAGGTGCATATATCTTTTTGAATTTGTGTTTTTGTGTTCTTTGGATGAATACACAGAAGTTGAATTTCTGGATCATATGGTAGTTCTATTTTTTAATTTTTTGAGAAATCTCCATACTGATTTCCTTAGCAGCTGTACCAATTTTCATTCCCATCAGCAGTGTACAAAGATTCTCTTTTCTCCACATCCTCTTCATCACTTGTTGTTTCTTGTCTTTTTAATAATAGCCATCCTGATGGTGATGAGGTTATATCTCATTGTGATTTTGATTTGCATTTCCCTAATAATTAGTGATGTTGAACATCTTCTCATGTGCCCATTGACCACCTGCATGGAAAAATCTTTGTTCAAACCTTCTGCCCATTTTTAAATTGGATTGTTTGTTTTTTTGTTGTTGAGTTGTATAAGTTCTTTTTATATTTTGGACATTTTCAGATATATGACTTGCAAATGTCTTCTCCTAATTGGTAGGTTGTCTTTTCATCTTGTTGATGGTTTCTTTTTTGCTATTCAGAAGTTTTTTAATTTGATGAAGTCCCATTTGTTTATTTTTTCTTTTGTTTCCCTTGCCTGAGGAGACGTATCCAAAAAGATATGGCTAAGATCAATGTCGAAAAGCGCACTTCTTACATTTCTTCTAGGAGTTTTATGGTTTGAGGTCTTACATTCAAGTCTTTAATCCATTTTGAGTTAATTTTTGTGTATGGTGTAAGATAGTGGTCTAGTTTCACTCTTTTGCATGTGGCTGTCCTGTTTTCCCAACACAATTTATTGAAGAGACTTCCTTTCTCCATTATATGTTTTTGGCTTCTTTGTCAAAAATTAGCTGTCCATAAGTGTGTGAGTTTATTTCTGGGCTCTCAATTGTATTCCATTTATGTGTGTCTGTTTTTCTGTCAGTACCATGCTGGGTTTTTTTTTTTTTGGTGGGGAAGTTTGGCCCTGAGCTAACATCTGTTGCCAATCCTCCTCTTTTTGCTTGAGGAAGATTGTGCCTGAGCTAACATCTGTGCCAGTCTTCCCCTATTTTGTATGTGGGATACCGCCACAGCATGGCTTGATGAGCGGTGTGTAGGTCTGAACCCAGGATCTGAACCTGTGAACCCTGGGCCACCAAGGTGGAGCACTTGAACTTAACCAGAAGGCCACCTGGTTGACCCCAGTACCATGCTGTTTTGATTACTATAGTTTTGTAGTATACTTAGAAATCAAGGAGTGTGACACCTCAGGTTTGTTTTTTTTCCCTCAAAATTGCTTTGGCCATTTGGGGTCTTTTGTTGTTCCATACAAATTTTAGGATTGTTCGTTCTACTTCTGTGGAAAATGTCTTTGAGACTTTGATAGGGATTGTGTTGAATCTGTAGATTGCTTTAGGTAATATGGACATTTTAACTATTCTCATATACTCTTTTTTTTTAATTTTAATTTTTATTATTATTATTTTTTTCCCCAAAGCCCCAGTAGATAGTTGTACGTCATAGTTGCACATCCTTCTAGTTGCTGTATGTGGGACGCGGCCTCAGCATGGCCAGAGAAGTGGTGCGTTGGTGCGCGCCTGGGATCCAAACTTGGGCCGCCAGTAGTGGAGAGCACGCACTTAACCACTAAGCCATGGGGCCGGCCTTCTCATATACTCTTGAAGGGGAGTCAGCTGATATAATTTTTCTGGAGGGCAATTTAGAGATATATATGTATGTATACATGTATATATATGTATCAGAAATCTTAAAATGGTTGTACTCTTTGACACAACAATCCCATTTATAGGAATTTATATTTAGACAATATTTCATGCATGTTTATAATGATAATTTTCTAAATATTGTTTATAACAACGTGAATTGAGAAACAACATAACTATTAAATAATGATAATTTATTATTAAATTATGGTAACTATCTAAAACAAAAAAAAATGCAGGAGAAAAATATCTAATGACATGGAAAGATGTTTATAATATATTTTAAGCAAAAAAGAAGAATACAAAACCGTGTGCATATTACAATGATTTTGTGAAAAAATACTGAAGACTAAAAATAGAATAATATATATCAAAAGCCTGGCTGGATTTATCTCTGGATGGTGGGCTTATGGGTAATTTTATTTTCTTCTTTGTGCTTTTTTAATTTTCAAAGGTCTACAGTTGACATATATTGCATTTGTAATATGTGAAATACATTAATAGTTATATTTTTCCCAGAAGAAAGAAATATAACACTTTATTGTTATTACTCTAAAAACTAGATAATCAAATGTTGTATCAGCACAGTTTGAAAGAGTCTTTTTATAAGTAAATTGGCCAACTTCCACTTCCAGGTAAGAAAGTAGCATGTATCAGACCTATTTTCCCATTGAGAACAATTAGAAATGCTGGATAAATTGCAAAGTTTTTGGGCAAATGTTTGTTTGAAGGCATTGAAGAGCTGCAAGGCAACAGGACTTGATGGCCAAGATCTCCAAGAGAAATAAATGCATCGAGATGAGTCCAGTATTCTGCAGTGCTTCTCCTTTGAGGGATTGACTAATTTGGAAGCAGCAGTTGAGAGGGTTAGAGACTGAGCAGAAAATTATGATTAAAAGACTAAGAATCTAAGCATAGCTTTAGTTATTTCTATTTTTGGGGGAGACAAAAATTCAAATCCAATGTCTATTAAAGAGCAGGAGCCTTGATAAACTGTCTAGGCTTTTATTTGGGAAGCCGGAGGACTATATTCTAAGAGTAATGGCAAATTGTAAATAAACCATCATAAAGGCTGAAACTCAGCTTTGAAATACATTAATCATAATTGGATTAAGGAAATCAGCCTCTATTCTTTCTCATAGAAGCATAAGTAAATTCTCTTTGGAAGCAGATAACATCTAAAGCCTCAATCTATTCCTGCAACTGTTTATTCAAAATGCTTGTTATTGAATAAAAAACTTATTAGGCACACCAGAGAATAGGCTTAAAAAATGAAAACCCAGGAGCTGTCCTGGTAGCATAGTGGTTAAGTTCATGTGCTCTGTTTTGGTGGCCTGGGATTTGCCAGTTTGGATCCCAGGCATGGACCTACACACTGCTCATCATGCCATGCTGTGGCAGTGTCCCATATACAAAGTAGAGGAAGATTGGCACAAATGTTGACTCAGGGACAATTTTTCTCAAGCAAACAGAGAGGACGATTGGCAACAGATGTTAGCTCAGGGCCAATCTTCCTCACCAAAACAACAACAAAAAGAAAACCAAGCGAAAAACAGACAAAACCAAACAAACCCATAGGCAATCCAGGTACTGGATGAATCAGACATAGTCTTAAAAATAACTGTGATTACGGCCCTGCCCGGTGCTGTAGCAGTTAAGTGTGTGCACTCTGCTGTGGCGGCCCGGCATTCAGATCCTGGGTGTGCACCCATGCACTGCTTATCAAGCCATGCTGTGGTGGCATCCCATATAAAGTGGAGGAAGATGGGCATGAATGTTAGCCCAGGGCCAGTCTTCCTCAGCAAAAAGAGGAGGATTGGCAACCGATGTTAGCTCAGGGCTAATCTTCCTCACAAAAAAAACAAAACAAAAACAAACTGTGATTAATATGTTCAAAATGTAAATGATGAGGTAAAAAATAGAAAAAAATGGAGAAGTGACGTCCATGTCATGGTGGAGTGAGTTGTTCCCTTTGTTTCTCCCCACTAAGTTACAACTAAACGGACATTTGTTAATGAACAGAGGATTTCCTATGCAGCACAACAGGATGCCTGAGAGATCCACGCAGCCATTCATCTGAAGGTGGGTGGACTGGATCCCTAGGAAGCAGTGGAACTAGGTGAGCAGACCCTTCTCCTTTCCTGGCAGCAGCAATCCAGATCATGGGTCCTCGCTTAGTGGCTGATGCAACTGTAAGAGGAGGCAGGGGGAGCCCAACTTGCATGTGAATGATTTTGGAGTGGTAGCCTGGCCTGCAGGAGCTCCTACTGTGCTGCAGTGGCCCTGCCCATGAGAACGCACCCCCCTGAGTGGCGGTGGCTCAGCCCCCAAAAAGGAACCCTGCTTATCAAGCACAGTAGCTCAGTCAAATTGCCTGCAAGTGTAGAGCCAGCCCACACATGCAAAAGAAAGTGCCTCTTCCCCTTGCCTAGCACAGCAACTCAGCAGATCCCCTGCCTAGCGCAGCGGTCCTGCCCACATGAGAACAATCTGCCAGTGGAACACAGAGGCCGTGCCTGCATGTGTGTGCATGGCCTGCCAAGCAGCTGTGGCCAATGTACAAACACAGAGCAGCCCTACCAGCACAGCATACAGCAGAAGGGGCAGGATCAGAACATACAGCTCCTGCTCCCCCCCCAGCAGGGGCAGGTGGAATCTGTGACCTGACACTACCACAAATGCACCAGCAAAGGATCAATTCATCAAACACCATGAAGAACTACAGTAACACTTCAGAGCAGAAGGAAAATGACAAGTCTCCAGAAACCAACGCTAAGGTAACAGAAATTTATAATCTAAATGACATAGAATTCAAAATAGTTGCCATAAAGAAACTCAATGAGTTACAAGAAAACTCAGAAAGACAGTTCAATGAGCTCAGGAATAAAATTAATGAGGAGAAGGAATAGGTCACCAAAGAGATTGAAACTATATAAAAAACAAACAGAAATTATGGATATGAAGAACACACTTAATGTGGTTAAAAAATAATCTAGAAACTATAAAAAATAGAACTGACGTTATGGAGGACAGAATTAGTGATTTAGAGGATAGAAATATAGAAATGCTTCAGGTGGAAGATGAAGGAGAACTAAGATTTTAAAAAATGAAGAAATTCTTTGAGAAATATTCCACTCAATTAGGAAAAGCAACATAAGGATTATAGGTATTCCCGAAGGAGAAGAGAGGGAGAAAGAAGCAGAGAGCTTGTTCAAAGAAATAATAGCTGAGAACTTCCCAAACCTGGAGAAGGAACTGGACTTACAAGTACATGAAGCCAATAGAACTCCTTTTTATATCAATGCAAGAAAACCATCTCCAAGGCATATAATATTAAAACTGGCAAAAGTCAATGACAAAGAAAAAATATTAGGGCAGCAAGGCAGAAGAAAATAAATTACAAAGGAAACCCTATTAGCCTTTCAGCGGATTTCTCAGCACAAACCTTATAGGCTAGGAAAGAATGGAATGATATATTCAAAATTCTGAAAGACAAAACTTTCAGCCAAGAATACTCTATCCAGAAAAACTATCATTCAGATATGATGGAGAAACAAAAGCTTTCCCAGATAAACAAAAGCTGAGGGAGTTCATTGCCACTAGGCCTCCCTTATAAGAAATGTTGAAAGGAGACCTCTCATCTGAAACTAAAAAGCAAAAGTTTACAAAACCTTGAGAAAGGAGATAAACAGAATCAGAAAATTTCAGCTCTATATCGGAATAGGTTAGTAAACAATTATAACATAAAAGATAAAGGGAAGGAAAACATCAAAAATAACTATAATCACTTCAGTTTAGTCACAAAATCACAACATAAAATGTAATAATTTGTGACAACTATGACTCAGAAGGGGAAGAAGAGGGGGATGGAACCTACTTAGGCTAATGGAGATAAGAGGCTATCAGAAAATGGACTATCTCATCTACGAGATCTTTTATACAAACCTCATGGTAACCACTAAACAAAAAATCAGAGCAGAGCCACAAATCATAAATAAAGAGAAAACTGAGAAAACCACCACAGAAAACCACCAAACTGAAATGGCAGACAGAAAAGAGAAAAGAAACAATGGAAATATAGAACAACCAGAAAACAAGAGATAAAATGGCAGTATTAAGCCCTCATATATCAATAATCCACTCTAAATGTAAATGGATTGAATTCTCCAATCAAAAAATATAGAATGGCTGGATGGATTAAAAAACAAGACCCAACAATATGCTGCATCCAGGAAACACGTCTCAGCTCTAAAGACAAACACAGCCTCACAGTGAAGGGATGGAAGATGACATTCCAAGCAAATGGCAAGCAAAAGAAAGCAGGTGTTGCCATACTTATATCAGACAAAGCAGACTTCAAGATAAAAAAGACAATGAAAGACAAAGAGGGGCAGTATATAATGATAAAAGGGACATTACACCAAGAGGATTTAACACTTGTGAATATATATGCACCTAGCAGAGGAGCACCAAAGTGTATAAAGCAGCTATTAATAGACCTACAGGGAGAAATTAACAGCAACACACTCATAGTAGGGGACTTCAACACCCCAATTACATCAATAGATAGATCATCCAGACAGAAAGTCAACATGGAAACAGTGGCCTTAAATTAAATACTAGGCCTGGTGAACATATATATATATAAAGAGAGAGAGAGTGCATTCCATCCAAAAACAGCAGAATACATATTCTTCTCAAGTGTACATGGAGCATTTTCAAAGAGAGACCATATGTTAGGAATCAAGGCAAGCCTGAATAAATTTAAGATGATTGAAATCACATTAAGCATCTTTTCTGACCACAATGCTATGAAACTAGAAATCAACTACAAGAAAAAGGCTGGGAAAGTCACAAATATGTGGAGACAAACAATAAGCTACTGAACAACAATTGGATCAATGAAGAAATCAAAGGAGAAATAAAAAAATACCTGGAGACAAATGAAAATGAAAACACAACATATCAACTCTTATGGGATGCAGCAAAAGCAGTACTAAGAGGTAAATTTATAGCAATACAGGCCTTCCTCAACAAACAAGAAAAATCTCAAATAAGTAATCTTAAACTACACCTAGCAGAACTAGAAAAAGAAGACCAAACAAAGCCTAAAGTTAGCAGAAAGGGAAATAATAAAAAGTAGAGCAGAAATAAATGAAATAGAGAATAAGAAAAACAATAGAAAGTATCAAAGAAACTAAGAACTGGTTCTTTGAGAAGATAAACAAAATTGATAAACCTTTAGCCAGACTCACTAAGAAAAAAAGAGAGAAGGCTCAAATAAATAAAATTAGTAATGAAAGAGGAGAAATTACAATAGATACCACAGAAATACAAAGATTATAGGAGAATACTATGAAAAACTCTATGCCAACACATTGGATAAATGAAAAGAAATGGATAAATTCTTAGACTCATATAACCTCCAAAAACTGAATCCAGAAGAAATAGAGAATATGAATAGACCAATCACAAGTAAAGAGATTGAAACAGTAATCAAAAACCTCCCAAAAAACAAAAGTCCAGGACCAGATCACTTTTCTTAGTGAGTCTGGGTAAAGGTTTATCTTCTCTGAAGACTTCTACCAAACAATCAAAGAAGATGTAATACCTATCCTTCTCAAAATATTCCAAAACATTGAAGAAGATGGACCGCTTCCTAACTCATTATATGAAGCCCTGATACCAATACCTGACAAGGACAGCACAAAGATGGAAAATTATAGGCCAATATCACTGATGAATGTAGATGCAATAATCCTCAACAAAATATTGGCAAACTGAATACAGCAATGTATTAAAAGGATCATACACCATGATCAAGTGGGATTTATCTGAGGGATGCAGGGATGGTTCAACATCCACAAATTGATCAATGTGATACACCACATTAACAAAATGAGGAATAAAAATCACACAATCATCTCAATAGATGCAGAGAATGCATTTGACAAGATCCAATATCCATTTATGATAAAAACTCTCAATAAAATGGGTATAGAACTATAGTACCTCAACATAATAAAGGCCATATATGACAAACCCACAGCCAACATCATACTTAATGGTGAAATACTGAAAGCCATCCCTCTGAGAACAGGAACAAGACAAGTGTGCCCACTCTCACCACTCCTATTCAACATAGTGCTGGAGGTTTTGGCCAGACAATTGGGCAAGAAAAAGAAATGAAAGGAATCCAAATTGGAAAGGAAGAAGTGAAACTCTCACTGTTTGAAGATGGCATGATCTTATATATAGAAAACCCTAAAGAATCTACCAGAAAACTATTATCAACAACTCCAGCAAGGTTGCAGGTACAAAGTCAACTTACAAAAATAAGTTGCATTTCTACACACTAATAATGAACTAGCAGAAAGAGATGTCAAGATTACAATCCCGTTTACAACTGCAACAAAAAGAATAAAATATCTAGAAATAAGCTTAGTGAAGGAGGTGAAAGTCCTATACACTGAAAACTATATGATATTATTGAAAGAAATCAAAGAAGATGTAAAGATATGGAAAGATATTCCATGCTCATGGATCAGAAGAATAAACGTAGTTAAAATGTCCATGTTACCTAACACAATCTACAGATTCAGTGCAATCTCAATCAGAATCCCGATGACATTCTTCACTGAAATGAAACAAAGAATCCTAAAATTTACAAGGACAACAAAAGACCCCAAATCGCCAAAATAATCATGACAAAAAAGAACAAAACTGGAGGCATCAAACTCCCTGACTTCAAAATATACTACAAACCTATAGTAATCAAAACAGCATGGTACTGGCACAACAACAGACACACTGATCAATGGAACAGAATTGAGAGCCCAGAAATAAACCCACACATCTATGGACAGCTAATCTTCAACAAGGGAGCCAAGAACATACAATGGAGAAAGGAAAGTCTCTGCAATAAATGGTGTTGGGAAAACTAGACAGTCACATGCAAAAGAATGAAAGTAGACCATTATCTTACACCATACACAAAAATCAACTCAAAATGGACTAAAGACTTGAATGTAAGACCTGAAACCATAAAATTCCTAGAAGGAAATATAGGCAGTACACTCTTTGACATCGATCTTAGCAACATCTTTTCAAATACCGTGTCTCCTCAGGCAAGGGAAACAAAAGAAAAAATAAACAACTGAGACTACACCAGACTAAAAAGCTTCTGCAAGGCAAAGGAAACCAGGAACAAAACGAAAAGACAACACATCAACTGGGAGAAAATATTTGCAAATCTTATATCTGACAAGGGTTAATTTCCAAAATATGTAAGGAACTCATACAGCTCAACAATAAAAAAACAAACAACCAGATCAAAAAATGGGCAGAGGACATGAACAGACATTTTTTCAAAGAAGATATATGGATAGTCAACAGGCACATGAAAAGATGTTCAACATCACTAATTATTAGGGAAATGCAAATCAAAACTACGAGATATCACCTTATATCTGCCAGAATAGCTATAATTAACAAGACAAGAAATAAATGTTGGAGAGGATGTGGAGAAAACGGAATCCTCATACACTGCTGGTGGGATTGCAAACTGGTGCAACCACTATGGAAAACAGTATGGAGATTTCTCAACAAATTAAAAATAGAAATACCATACAATCCAGCTATCCCACTACTGGGTATTTATCCAAAGAACTTGAAATCAACAATCCAAAGAGATCTATGCACCCTCGTGTTCACTGCACATTATTCACAATAGTCAAGACACGGAAACAACCCAAGTGCCCATCAATGGATGAATGGATAAAGAAGATGTGGTATATATATACAATGGAATACTACTCAGCCACACACACACACACACACACACACACACACACACACACACACACATTTATGGCAACATGGATGGACCTTGAGGGTATTATGCTAAGCAAAATAAGTTGGACAAAGAAAGACAAATACCATATGATTTCATTATTATGTGGAAGATAAATAAACACACAGATAAAGAGAACAGATTAGTGGTTACCAGAGGAGAAAGGGGTTGGGGGAGGGCAAAAGGGTAAAGGCACACATATGTATGGTGACAGATAAAAACTAGACTATTGGTGGTGAACACAATGCAGTCTATACAGAAACTGAAATATAGTAATGTGTATCTGAAATTTACACAATGTTATAGGCCCATATGACCTCAATAAAATAATTTAAAAAATGAAAATTATACAACTGATAAAAAACATATTAAAAACTCAATAGGTGAATTAATGACAAATTAGACACAGCTTAAGAGTTAGTTAATTGGAGGATGAGTCAGCAGAAAATATTCAGAAAGAATATTGGAAAGGAAAAATACCTGGAGAGGAAAAATCACAAGCAACACAGAACTTATATGACACAGTTAAAAGGTCTGATATAAGTATAATTGGAGTCCTAGAAGGAGAAAGGTGGGAGAATAGAACAGGTACAGTATTTGATGAGAAATTGAGAATTTCTCATGCAAAGTGGAAGATATCAATTTATAAATTTAAGAAGCATCACAAACCCCAAGCGGCATGAATATAAAGAAAACCACTGATAACCAAAGACAAAAAGAAAAATTTTAAAGGAGCCAGAGGCAGAAAGGGAAAATTACCTTCAAAGGAGGAACAACTCTGACAGCTGACTTCTCAACAGAAATGATCAGAGCCAGAAAGCAATGAAAAAACATACAATGTTCTGAAAAATTATCTTCCAACCAAGCATTCTTCACCCAGTGAAAATATCCTTCAAATATTTTGAAGGATAAAATAAAGACATTTGAGGTAAAACAAAAAAACCCAAAAAACAGAAAAACCTTGTTTCCAGCAGACCTGCACTGAAAGAAATATGAAACAGTGGAAAGAAAATAATCCAAGACAAACCATGGTAATTCAGATGGGATTGAAAAGCAATGGGAAGGGTGAATATAAAGACAAATCTAAATGAATATTGGCAGTACAATAGTAATGTTTTGTTAGTTTTGAAATATATTTAGATTTCAGATACATAATAAATAACATAAAAGAAAGGAGATCTTTGCATTGTCCAGGAATTAGTAAAAGAACTTTTTTTTGCTGGGAAAGATTCACTCTGAGCTAACATCTATTGCCGATCTTCCTCTCTCTCTCTCTCTTTTTTTCCTCCCCAAAGCCCCAGTTCATAGTTGTATATTCTGGTTGTAAGTCCTTCTAGTTCTTCTATGTGAGCTGCTGCTACAGCATGGCTGCTGACAGACAAGTGGTGTAAGTCCACACCCGGGAACCAAACCTGGGCCACCAAAGTGAAGTGTGCCAAACTTTAACCACTAGGCCATTAGAGCTGGCTCAGAACTTTTTTATAGTAGTCAAGAATGTAGAAAGTAGTCTCTATGGTAACCTGATATAGGCTCTATTATTCTCATACTCTGACTTTTAATTTTACTTCCCTTGCAGTATTGCTTTAGGCAAGCTGATAACCTATTGCCAGTTAAAATTATGTTAAATACTATTATGTACTATATTAAAAACATGAAATGTGATTGTTTACAAAGAAGAACAACAAAATAATTTTAAACCATAAGTTTGATAGGAGTGTTTAACAGACTTGTCTTGCAGGCAGGTGGCAAAATTCTTTGAGCCCAGATTTTCGTTAGTATATAAACCTCATGTTGACAATTGATATTTTCTTTAATGTTACTCAGCACCTGTGTTAGACTTAGAGAATTCCTGTCTGTGGCTTAATATATTTACTTTTTCTTTTATACAAGCACAGTTCTGTGAAAACCAAGAAGTTAATAGAGGAGAGAGAACTAGTTTACGTTTTATAGGTCTAGTGGGAAAAGTCTTTTATGTTATGGATCAATGGTAAATGATACTGTAGCTACAGTTAGATGCATTATACTTCTCAGGAGAAAAGAGGGAGACTGGCAATAACATTTACTATATGTACGGTGTAGTACTTGGTGGGCTTTTTTTTGTACATTAGCTTATTTAATCTTCCTAGACAGTCTACAAAGTAGTTATTACTATCTTTAATTTACAGACAAAAAATCTTGAGGCTCAGAGAATCTGAGTAAACTTCCCAAGATCGCACAGCTAGTGAATGGCAGATATAAGATTTAATCCCTGCATGCCTGGCTCTAAGATCATGTTTTAACCACGCTGCCACATAGTTTCTTTGAAATTGCATGCCATTTAATTTTTAACATTTTGTCATTCACCATCCATCTGTCCACCCGTCCATTCATTCAATAGGCATTTGTTGAATAAATATTGAATGAATGAAAGTAATTTAATATAAAAATCTGACAAGCCATTCAGATTATATTCACACAAACTAGACTCTTTATGAAGGCTTTAGTCATGTATGAGGCATGTGGTTCTCCCTTATCATCATCATGGACAGAGTTCTTCTTCTACCAGGTGTCTCATGAACTACCAGAATCCTACATATTCCTCTGCTTTTTTGTGTGTCTGTACTGAATCTCCATTTAGATTGCTGTTAAAGTGAAAGGTGATTCAATGAAGATATAAGCTATTTCTATGCCTAAGATGTATTAAAAATCGTAGCACATTTTCCTGACGTTGTTTCAGGTAAATGTGTGTTTAATCATGAAATATCAATATCATGATTGTTTTGGAATTTGTGGGGAATCCTTGCACTTGTGTGACCAGAGAAACAAAATGTGTATGTTTTTGCTGCTGGGATTTTGATGGACTGTTTTTCTCATCTATCCTGTCTTAAAAATTCTACAGTCAGTATGTTCACAAAAGGCAAAAGAATCACAGGAGGGCCGGCCCTGTGGCTTAGCGGTTAAGTGTGCACGCTCTGCTACTGGCAGCCCAGGTTCGGATCCCGGGCGCACAGCTGAGGCGGCGTCCCACACACAGCAACTAGAAGGAGTTGCAACTATGACATACAACTATCTACTGGGGCTTTGGGGAAAAAAAAAAGGAGGAGGATTGGCAATACATGTTAGCTCAGAGCAGGTCTTCCTCAGCAAAAAGAGGAGGATTAGCGTGGATGTTAGCTCAGGGCTGATCTTCCTCACAAAAAAAAAAATTAAAAAAAAAACAAAAAAAGAATCACAGGAGTAATTATACTTACTTGAGTAAATACCTTGGAAGTCCATTACGTTGATGGACACTAGATTTATTGTATGTTCTATTACTTTACCAGCATTTGGTTTTAATGCTGTGGTCTTGATCGTCTATTGGCATGGATGTCAAGATGTTAAACCTCTATTATTTGCAGTTGAAAGAGACTACTGAGACATCAATTACCAAGAAAGCAAGTTCTTTCTTAGTTATTGAGAAGATGCTAGTATAAAATATTATTATATTAAAACATGACCAGGAAATGAGAGTGAAATCTTATTCAAAATTTTCTCTTGCTTCAAAGTATTTTTGAGATGCCTTTTATAAAATTTCCCTCAAAGCTAGCTATGTCCACACAAGAATTAATTTCAGTATATGTAGTTTTTGACTTACTGAACTCTACTTCTGAAGAGTCTAAATTTGGTATGTTCTGGAGGAGGGCTGAGAATTGGTATTATAAATAAATCTTCCCCGGTAGTTTTGATGAACAGCCAGGTTTGGGATCCACTGGTGTGTTCTGTATGATTTTGAGGATGGTGCTTATCAGAAATGTTAATTTTGCCAGTAAGCCCTGTTGCTTGTGTAATGGGCCCTGCTTACCTGCTTCTCTCCTCTCTAAGTGTCAGAGTGTGGCTGTAATTGTTAGGCAGGGTACACTTGAGACAAGGAAATCTGTTCAATGGGGGTTTCAATGGTCTTGTTAGGATTTTTTGACTTGGGAACACTTTGTTGGGTCACAGGACTTTACACCCTAGCAAGAACGCCAGTGGATGGGGCAAACTGTTGAGGTTGCTCGTGGAAACATAGAATGATGGCCACCTCTCAATAAAGTAGTAGAAATGCCCAAGTTGCCCTGGCAGGTGGTACAGGTAGGAAGGAAGAGGCTGAGGGAAATGACCATGCTGGAATGGACATGTTATGTGAAGCATCGAGGCTGCTCTACCCATGGGCTACTTGTAGTCAATGATTGAGTATGGCAGGAATACTAAGACAGTTCCATGTCAGATCAAAGACTCTTCTGACAGTAAGCTTTGACTTGATGACTCCCTGAAGGCCTTGCTCAGATTGCACAGCAGTCTAGGATGCTTCCATTCAACTTCCCTCAGACTTGCATTGAGATTGACAGCTCTCGTAGCCTTACTTGACAGCCCCTTCACCCCCATTTTCACTCATACAAGCATTTCCTGTAATAATACACTAGATTTTAGTAGTTATAAATCAATTGAAAATCTGTTCTTGGGAGCTTAGAGACAGGTGCCCTACGCCTGCTCAGTTATCTGATTAGTCAACTCTTGACTCATTGGAATAAATGTGGGGAACAAGGTCTCTGTCAATAAAATATCTCAATTACTACTATAACCACCTTGTAGAAATGTAATTGGGATTTATAATAATTTCCTCATGCCCAAATTACCATTACAATAAAGATATTCAATTATGTCTAATGTGGTTTTATATTTAGGTATATTTTATTATATTCTAATTATTTTAGAAGATACAGTGATTCTCTCTTGAATAGACAGATTATCTAATCAAAGTTTCTCAGCCTCTATCTAAATATACAGAACAAAACCAGTAACTATCATGTTTAGAGATTGTGATGCCTGGGAAAAAGAAAAGATAATTTGGAAAAAGATACATCCTATAGTTTTAGTTTAAATATAAATGAGATTTCAAAGTATTTTCTATTATGGTGGCTATACGTCGTTATACATTTGTCCAAACCCATAGAATGTACCACACGTAACATAAACTATGGCCCTTGGGTGATAATGAGGTGTCAAAGTAGGTCCATCAGTTGTAACAAACGTGGAAGATGTTGATGACGGGGGAGGCTCTGCATGAGTTGGGGCAAAGTGTACGTGGGAAATCCCTGACCTTCCTCTCAATTTTACTTTGAATTTAAAACTGCTCTAAAAATAAAGTCTATTTAAAAAAGAAAGAACAAAAAGAAAAAAATCTCAAAATATTTTATTTTCTCTAGCTTTTAATTTGCTGGAGAAGAAAACCTGAGCTGGGAAGGAACTTTTCTGTTAACTGTTTTTCCAAATGCGATAATTTCAGGTAGATTCTTATTTTCCTTAGTGTAACCCTCGAGCATCTGAGAAAATATTTAAAAAGCAAGTTGTGTCCATGAAAACCTGGGTGTTAGCTTTCATTCCATGTGACTATATGGATTTCAAACATATGATACCTTTTTAAAGGAGGTTCTGCAGCCCAATCTTGAAATTTGTTACACTTCCAAATGCTTGGGACAGCAAATGAAAGGTAGTTTTATGATCACCCTAAATTTAGCTCCACTCTGTAACATCCATGTATAATAAAACCTTCATTTTTTCTCTTCAGAATGATTAGAAGAATTCAGTCTTTCTAAACCTATCTTATTTTATATGCATATATTAGTTAGATATACAATTTCACTTATCATATACCTCTACGGTCACTGATTTTTGAGAATTCTATTTTAAACATTAATTTTCCCCCTTATCATCTGACTTTAAAATATTTACTCTTAGCTCTTTTACAACATCACCATGTATTGGTAATATATAAAAGAATAAGTTCTGGAAAAAATATATATAGACACACACACATATATATATCTCACTTCTGGAAATATATATCACTGAAAGTATTATTTCAATAAAGGAGAAAATAGGCCTAAATTACCTAATATGTAAATGAGGCATTGTTTAATCCTGCCTCTATTTTCTGATTATGAAGAAAACAATGATCTCACGATTCCAAATACCATCTGATATTTTAACCCCTCAAACTCACCTCACAGATCTCTCCTCATTTATTTCTTCTAAGTGAATTTATATTACCATTTATATCTATACTCTCTGTCCAGTTTTCGCTTATGTAGCCCCCTTCTTATTTATACTGACTTAATCTTCACATGGCAATAGCACTTTGAATTTGCCCAGCTGGAACCTGTGTTTTATAAGAAATTGCTGGCAAACCCTTGGTCAGGTGAATGGATACCTCTCATTCAGTGCCCTCCTGACTCAAGCTCTGTCTCCAGCCAAATCTCAATATACAGGAGGAAGCTCTGATACTTACTCCACAACATTTCAGTGGAAAGTTTGGTTGAAAGCTGCAGAACAGCTTTGTAATTGAATTGCCATTTTCTGGGAAGTCCTCTCTCATTGGTCCTCAACAACTTTACACAAGATCGACCTACTGTAGTCTAAATCATTTGCTTTATTTTCTCTAGCTACTAATTTAGTCACTTTCACTGACCCATTGAATGACTGTGACCTTGTACTGAAAAGTCCCCATGTTTTGGCATTTGCTCTCTACAATGCATGAAAGGTGCTTTACTGCCATTGAGGGTGGGCAGGAGGACCCAAAGATGGTTGGGTCAGTGTTGGTAATTACTAGCTTGTGACCTTGGGAAAGTTACATAACCTCTCTGATGTTCAATTTTATGTGTAAAATGGCCATAATAATACCCACTTTCCAGGACTGTTGTCAGAGTTAAACAAAATCATGTCTGTAAAGCATTTAGCCAGTGCCAGGCTCTCCCTTCTCTCTCGTTCCTTCCTCTCAGTAGACCTCCTCATTATATGTTTCCATACATGTATACCTGCAATATGGTGTTGTATATTCAATGATCACATGGCTCCTACTCCAACTGAGTGATAGATTCTAATGCATTTCATTGTGATCATATTTCCTTCTCTACTTGACACCAACAATTGTCCCCCTACCCCACCCACTACCAGCCTAGAATAGGCCAGGATGTGTGCTGAGTTGTGATTATGGAATTCTTGAATTCACTGCTTCTTGTACTCTTTTGCCTCTCATTTTTCCAGCTCCTTGTTCACTTGTTCTGTCATGGGAAGAAACCAGAGGTGGATTTACTGTTAATCTAATAAAGCTTAAGTTTCAGGGACCCTCACTGGCAAGGGCGCCTCCAAAGGCTCTGGGAGGGATCCCAGCAATGCTTTTGTATGGTTGTATGCTTTTATAAAATTTGCAAAGTAAGACACTTTAACCATAATCAATTAAAACTGCTGTCTTTTTCCATCCCATTTCTTCTAGTGCTTTTGTGTTTTTCACCCATATTTAGCTCTTTAGTTTATCTGGAATTTATTTTCTATTTGGTGTGAGATGCAGATGTTCACTGTATTTTCTCCTCAAATATGCCGACACTCCTTATTGAATGGTATGTCTCTTTCCCAATAGAGAGGAACCTTTAAAGTGAATTTATTATTCCTTTTAAATATTGGATACAACAGTTTATATAACAAATTCTATTGGTTAACAAAAGTTTAGGTGACTATAAATTTCTGGAATATATTGAATTAAAAAAATCTGTTGGAAATTTGGAGTAGATAAGTGATTTGAGAGAATTTAAAGAGAAGAAAATAGTCTACTTTTCTGTAAACTCCTCAAATATTGAATGCTAACATTTCTTTTTTTTTTAATTTTTTTTTTAAATTTATTTTTTTCCCCCAAAGCCCCAGTAGATAGTTGTATGTCATAGTTGCACAGCCTTCTAGTTGCTGTATGTGGGACGTGGCCTCAGCATGGCCGGAGAAGCAGTGCGTCGGTGCGCGCCTGGGATCCGAACCTGGGCCGCCAGCAGCGGAGTGCGTGCACTTAACCGCTAAACCAGGGGTCCGGCCCCTAACATTTCTTATTGAGAAGTCATTGAGTTGCTTTTGGTCAAACTTTCACTCTCCTTTGCATTTACTTCCTTTTTCGGATAGTGGTAAATGAACAAAGGGGGAATTTTTGTCCTTCCTTTTAGATTTCTCTTTTTTTTGGAACATTCTGCTTCTTTTGGGTCCTCTTTTTAGTCTAGTTTTTTATGAACACTATGATGCTGCAGTCTTTGATAAAATACCCAATGAACTTTTTATCTTTTAATCTAAGAAAGCATTGACTGAAGTTTGGATCTTGTTAACTTGTTTGTCCATTTCTCATGTTTGTTTCGAATCTGTTGACCCATTAAGTTTAGATTTTTTTTTTAGTTTTGTACACATATTTTGTTTTCAGCGTTTAAAACATGGTTTAATTTGGTCATTAAGAAGTGGAGTCCATTCTGTTTTTCATAAATATTAACTTGCTGAAAGTTACTCAGAAAAGAGAAGTTTGGGTCATCTGCAGTTTTAGTGAGTTCCTTTCTTTTATCACAACATTGTTTGCTACAACCTAGTGTATCAGGGTTCTCCAGAGAAACAGAACCAATAAGATATGTATGTATGTATATGTGTATGTATATATATATGTATATATGTGTATATATGTATGTGTATATACATATATATATAACATAGGAATTGGCTCACATGATTATGGAGGCTTATAAGTCCCAAGATCTGCAGTTGGCAAGCTGGAGACCTGGGAGAGCCAATGTATAGTTTCAGTCCAAGTTCAAAGGCCTGAGAACCAGGAGAGCCAACAGTGTAAGTTCCATTCCAAAAGCCAGCAGTTTCAAAACCCAAGAAGAGCTGATGTTTTAGTTTGAGTCCAAAGGCCAGAGAGGACCAATGTCAGCTCAGTCAGGCAGGAGGAATTCCCTCTTATATGAGGAAGGGTCATCTTTTTTGTTCTATTTAGGCCTTCTGTTGATTGAATAAGGGCCATCTACGTTAGGAAGAACATTCTGCTTCACTCAGTCTACTGATTCAAATGTTAATCTCATCCAGAAACACCCTAACAGACACACCCAGAATAATGTTTGATCAAATGTCTGAGCACCTGGTGGTCCAGTCAAGTTGACACATAAAAATAACCATCACACTTAGTGTAGGAAATGATGATGAGAACTATAACTTAGTAGATCCCTGATTATTATCCTAGCTCTTAGATCAAGATACAATGTAAAATTTATCACCCTTTGAGATTTTTTTAAAGATTTTTATTACTTAAAAATGAATAACTGAAACAGATATTCCAGGTTCAGTTCTCTTTTGGTATTTATTTATCTTGTAATATTTCATGTATCATTATGGGTTGGGCATTTTTAGATGTCTAAATTATTCAATAAACATTTATAGAGTCAAATTGTTATGATAGAAATTATAATAATGGTAGGCTTCTATTTTTCTTGAAATTAGCTTTCCAAGGGGAGAAGAGAAGATGCAATATTATAGACTATATTTCTAGTATTTTTAAAAAGGGACTCCTTAACGTGATTTTTTATTTGATCCTAATAATTAAAACTTTAATTTTACATATTTTACAAAAATATGACATTACATTGGTCTAGAACCTTTCCTAAATTTCACATGGTGATAAAAAGATATTATTTCACCTCATTTATTTTCAGTGAGGCTCAAAATCTTTCACAAATGTTGGTACTTACTGTACTTCAGTGATGAAAATTTTATCAAAAGTTTCCATTTTGCAAATATTAATTAGCACCAGAGGGAATTCAGGGTATGAATCCGATGTACCGATCACAGCTAGTGTTGGGCTTAGTCACATGCAGTCACCTCCAAGGTATATTTTGAGGAACGCTGACAAAAAGACCCTTTAGCCTGAAATGCCAGGCATTAGGAGAGTTAAGGGAGAATCATCTACCAATTGGAGACTGATCTTTGTTAACCAGAGTCTTTCTAGGGGAAAATTCCATTTGAGAGGTTTAAGTATATTACTTCCTGTTTAATGCCAAGTTAATCAAAATATTAACTCATCTTTGTGATTAGGAGTTTTGGTTAATAATTAGGAGGGAGGAGGGTAAGCAGGAAAATAAGCAGGACTTTAAATTCCTTTTTATGAAGAGGAACAAGTTGTCAATGACCGAGGAACACTGGGACATCCTACCCAAACTGTGGTTGTCCCCTCTTTCATGTCCTCTCATGTAACTATGTAAGTTCCATTAAGCTTTGATGAATCTCCTGTTGGAACAAGTATACAAAAGAACAGATATCTTGGTACAATTAAACATTTCCTTTGCACACGCAGCACTGATTTCTGCTGAGGTTCTCATATCTTACTTACAATTCCCTTTGAAGCTGCTTTGGAAATTCAGCCTTACATGCTTCCTACCAGTATTTTCTCAGACATCTCTCTTAGAGGTCTGCAGGGAAGATGTTAGATCTTTGGTGGTCAGCATAATTAGCTGAGGGTGATCATCTATACGTGGAGCCAAGGAAACAAAATCTCCTTTTTGTTGGCATTTTCATGCAACTCCCACATCTTTTTTTTTCCAAAGAGTCCTTGCTGTGTTCCCAGCCTTGGTGCATGTGCACGTGTCTCCCTTTCTTCAAGATGGGGCACCTCTGGTAGTGCAATCCAGTCGTGTACACACTTGCCTTCAACTTCAAGGTCAGTCTCTGCTGTTACAGCTCAGGGGACAGCAGGCCTCAAGCTGTGTTGTCTTTAGGAGACTTAGAAGCTCTATATTCCCTCAGTTTTAGCCTTGCTGGTCAGTCCCTGAAATGCCCCCTCTCTTGACTTGCCAATCTTCAGTTATATACTTCCCTTGTCCCAACATGACTCCAAGAGATTTGCTACCTTTTTTATGCTTTCTTTTGTTCTTAAACTGAAAAAATATTGCAAAGCAATGAGGCCAAAACAAGTGATCAAATAGATTTAGTAAAAGAATGAGTCCAGCCTCTTTTTCTCAAACATTGAAACTGTTGCCTAGCTTTTTCCTTTCAAAACTGTGGATTTGGCATCTTGTATGCACAGCTGTGTCACTCATCTGTTGGAGATGTTGAGAGAAATCTGATGTCTCAGATGAGCATCAAGTGTTTGTGTGTAACCAAATTGTCCCTTAGATCATTCAAATGTGGTTATGGTTGATATGAGACTAAGCATATTCTTTCAGGTTTTATGGTTTCCTGTTTGTAATGTGAATAGGAATACTTTGAAGAGATTTTATGCTTCTGTGTCTCTGGTTCTTTTGTTTTCTGTTTATTGTATTTCCAGGAATAAGACAAGCACAAAAGGAAGAAGTTGACGAGGTAATATTTTGAACCCCCCAACCCCACCCCAGGCATCTAACTTGGAACCCTCAAAGCTGAAATTTTGTCTTCCTTGTTAAAAAAAGAGTTTCTGGCTATAAAATAATATGTGTAGGTTGTGTTCAGCATAATCTCCAGTGCAAAGCATCATGAGTATCATAAGTATTCACTTAAAAAAAAATTTAATTGACACCTATTGAGTGCCTACTATGTGTAGTGACAGGCTATCTATTTTGCAATTGGAACAACAGCAACTACTTCAGTATCCTTAATGCTGAAGCCACATTTAATGACTTTAATAGAGTTAGTCTATAATAACAAAGAGAACTGCAACTCTCAGGAGTAAAGGGCTTCTTATAGATAATGCTATTTTCACTTGTTTGGTGCTATCTAGATAGTCAGCTAACCAACAAAAGTACCAAAATCAGAAACTGATGTCTGAAATCTATAACCATAATGAACCCCAAGAGATTTATTGACTATATAATTTAGAGTCTGTAATTCCGAAGCGGAAGATAACAGTTAGGGCATCAGGATTGATCAAGATATAATGACTTCATTCTTTACTCTTCACTTATAGAATATGCCACTAGTACGAACTCATTTTGAAGAACTTGAAGAACTCATTTTGAAGAAAATATAGAATTCCATTCACAGTAGTAGTCAGGAATTTTCTTTTTTTATTCTTATTGAAGAGGTCAAAGACAGACTTCTTCTGGAAACCTTTATCTAAATAGTACTGGTAATACGTAGATAATATTCAAAAGATAAGACCTACTGCTATATGATTGAAAATAGAGGAAAACATAGGAGTATCGTATGAAACCCTGCCTACTTTGCTTATGAGCTCTGTGACCTCAGGAAGTTTTCACTTCTCTGGTGTCAGTTTCCTTATCCATAAAATACGTTTTTATTTATGATGATGATGATCCAATATGGGTTCTACTATTTACTAGCCCTTTGAACTTTGGAAATTGATACAATCACTCTGCTTTAAAACTCATTTTTCTGGCTCATAGTAACTCAGCAAAAATTGACTCTTATTAGGTTGTGCTCTTTAATGTAACGGACTCTACACAGAGGGGTGATGGGCAACTATAATTTGTTGTGTATGTACTTCTTGCCATATTCTAGAATAGGTGCTGCTTCAATCAGTGTTTCTTGGTTGCTAATAACAAAAACCACTCCAACTAGTCTTGCAAAAAGGGATTACTAAATCATATTGGTTTATGAAGTCATGTTAGCTGAAATCACATTGCTGGATTATTCCAGGGAGATCCTGTTGGCACTGCTGCAGAGTACAGGCCCCAGCTCATACTGTCAACACTGGGCATGCCCACTAGGAGGGGCATGTGACTTGGGGGGGAAGCCTGGGTCACATGTGTGTGCCCAGGTATAAGGAGGGTTAGGCTTCTTGGCTTCTACTTTCAGGATGAGGGGCCTTAAGGATGGAAATTTTCTGAATTTTGGAAGGGTGTTCAAAAAGTGCTGGATAGTCAGAAAACATAATAATAGACACTAAAAGCCCTTTACATAAATTATCTATTTTAATCTTCACAACTATCTGGTGAAATGTCATTATAATTGCCCTTTTCTAGACAAAGTAACAGAGACTAAAGCATAGTAGGACCTTTTCAAAGCTATCAGCTAGTAAATAACAGTTCTGGGATATAAGCCTAAGCTGTCTGTCTCCAAAGCTCCTATTTTTTCTTCAACATCACTTTGACTCTTCAGCGTGGATGAGGATGATACCTTCTACCCTGGCATCCTTAGCCAGTAACTAAACAAAGTAAATTAAAATATGAGTTTTTAAATGGATAGGATCAATATACTATAAGAGATTCCTTCAGAAAACCAGTTTCAGTACAGTCCAAGCCAAGTAAATTCTTATTTCTTAGTTATTACTTGATCTAAAATGATCTCAGACCTTAATATTACTAATTGGAGCATACTGATACTTCAGGCATAGGTTTAATGTATTTTTTTTTTTTTAATTTTTTGTTTATTGCAGTAACATTGGTTTATAACATTGTAAAAATTTCAGGTGTACATCATTGTACTTCTATTTCTGCATGGACCACATCATGTTCACCACCAAAATACTAATTACAACCCATCACCACACACATGCACCGAATTATCCCTTTCACCCTCCTCCCTCCCCCCTCCCCTCTGGCAACCACCAATCCAATCTCTGTCCCTATGTATCCGTCCATTGTTGTCACTATCTACTACTTAATGAAGGAAATCATACGGTATTTGACCTTCTCCCTCTGACTTATTTCACTTTGCATTATACGCTCAATGTCCATCCATGTTGTCACAAATGGCTGGATTTCGTCGTTTCTTATGGCTGAGTAGTATTCCATTGTGTATATATACCACAGCTTCTTTATCCATTCGTCCCTTGATGGGCACTTAGGTTGCTTCCAAGTCTTGGCTATTGTGAATAAGGCTGCAATGAACACAGGGGTGCATGTACCTTTGCAAATTGGTGTTTTCAAGTTCTTTGGATAAATACCCAACAGTGGAATAGCTGGATCATATGGTAGTTCTATCGTCGATTTTTTGAGGAATCTCCATACTGTTTTCCATAGTGGCTGCACCAGTTTGCACTCCCACCAGCAGTGTATGAGAGTTCCCTTCTCTCCACATCCTCTCCAACACATGTTGTTTCCTGTCTTGTTAATTATAGCCATTGTGACGGGCGTGAGGTGATATCTCATTGTAGTTTTGATTTGCATTTCCCTGATAGTTAGTGATTTTGAACATCTTTTCATGTGTCTGTTGGCCATCTGTATATCTTCTTTGGAGAAATGTCTGTTCAGGTCTTTTGCCCATTTTTTAATTGGGTTGGTAGTTTTTTTGGTGTTGAGATGCATGAGTTCTTTATATATTTTGGAGATTAAGCCCTTATCAGATGTATGGTTTGCAAATATCTTCTCCCAATTGTTAGGTTGTCTTTTCGTTTTGTTGATGGTTTCCTTTGCTGTGCAGAAGCTTTTTAGTTTGATGTAGTCCCATTTGTTTATTTTTTCTATTGTTTCTCTTGCCTGGTCAGACGTGGTGTTTGAAAAGATGTTGCTAAGACCGATGTCGAAGAGCGTATTGCCTATGTTTTCTTCTAGAACTTTCACAGTTTCAGGTCTTACATTCAAGTCTTTAATCCATTTGGAGTTAATTTTTGTGTATGGTGTAAGGTAAGGATCTACTTTCATTTTTTTGCATATGGCTATCCAGTTTTCCCAACACCATTTGTTGAAGAGACTTTCTTTTCCCCATTGTATGTTCTTGGCTCCTTTGTCAAAGATTAGCTGTCCATAGATGTGTGGGTTTATTTCTGGGCTTTCGATTCTATTCCATTGATCTGTGTGTCTGTTTTTGTGCCAGTACCATGCTGTTTTGGTTACTATAGCTTTGTAGTATATTTTGAAGTCAGGGAGTGTGATACCTCCAGCTTTGTTCTTTTTTCTCAGGATTCCTTTAGCTATTCGGGGTCTTTTGTTGTTCCATATAAATTTTAGAATTCTTTGTTCTATTTCTGTGAAAAATGTTGTTGGAACTTTGATAGGGATTGCATTGAATCTATAGATTGCTTTAGGAAGTATGGACATCTTAACTATGTTAATTCTTCCAATCCAAGAGCACGGAATATCTTTCCATTTCTTTGTGTCTTCAATTTCTTTCAGAAATGTTTTATAGTTTTCGGTGTACAGATCTTTCACCTCTTTGGTTAAGTTTATTCCTAGGTATTTAATTCTTTTTGTTGCAATTGTAAATGGGATGGTATTCTTAATTTCTCTTTCTGCTACTTCGTTGTTAGTGTACAGAAATGCAACTGATTTTTGTATGTTGATTTTGTATCCTGCAACTTTACCATATTCGTTTATTACTTCTAAAAGTTTTCTGGTGGATTCTTTAGGGTTTTCTATATATAAAATCATGTCATCTGCAAATAGTGACAGTTTCACTTCTTCCTTTCCAATTTGGATCCCTTTTATTTCTTTCTCTTGCCTGATTGCTCTGGCTAGGACTTCCAATACTATGTTAAATAGGAGTGGTGACAGTGGGCATCCTTGTCTAGTTCCTGTTCTTAGAGGGATAGCTTTCAGTTTTTCACCATTGAGGATAATATTAGCTGTGGGTTTCTCATATATGGTCTTTATTATGTTGAGGTACTTTCCTTCTATACCCATTTTATTCAGAGTTTTTATCATAAATGGACGCTGGATCTTGTCAAATGCTTTCTCTGCATCTATTGAGATGATCATGTGATTTTTGTTCTTCATTTTATTAATGTGGTGTATTACGTTGATTGATTTGCGAATGTTAAACCATCCCTGCATACCTGGAATAAATCCCACTTGATCATGGTGTATAATCTTTTTAACGTATTGTTGTATGCGATTTGCTAGTATTTTGTTGAGGATTTTCGCATCGATGTTCATCAGTGATATTGGCCTGTAATTTTCTTTTTTGTGTTGTCCTTGTCTGGTTTTGGTATCAGGGTAATGTCGGCCGTAGAATGAGTTAGGAGCTTCCCCCTCCTCAATTTTTTGGAAGAGTTTGAGAAGGATAGGTATTAAGTCTTCTTTGAATGTTTGGTAGAATTCACCAGGGAAGCCGTCTGGTCCTGGACTTTTATTTTTGGGGAGGTTTTTGATTACTGTTTTGATCTCCTTACTGGTGATTGGTCTATTCAAATTCTCTACTTCTTCTTGATCCAGTTTTGGAAGGTTGTATGATTCTAAGAATTTATCCATTTCTTCCAGATTGTCAAATCGGTTGGCATATAGCTTTTCATAGTATTCTCTTATAATCTTTTGTATTTCTGAGGTGTCTGTTGTAACCTCTCCTCTTTCATTTCTGATTTTACTTATTTGTGCCTTCTCTCTTTTTTTCTTGGTGAGTCTAGCTAAAGGTTTGTCTATTTTGTTGATCTTTTCAAAGAACCATCTCTTGGTTTTATTAATTTTTTCTATTGTTTTTTTGGTCTCTATTTCATTTATTTCCGCTCTGATTTCTATTATTTCCCTTCTTCTACTGATTTTCGGCTTTGTTTGTTCTTCTTTTTCCAGTTCCTTTAGGTGCATTGTTAGATTGTTTATTTGAGATTTTTCTTGTTTGTTGAGATAGGCCTGTATCGCTATAAACTTCCCTCTTAGAACCGCTTTTGCTGTATCCCATAAATTCTGGCATGTCGTATTTTCATTTTCATTTGTCTCCAGGTATTTTTTGATTTCTTCTTTGATTTCTTCGTTAACCCAGTCGTTGTTCAGTAGCATTTTGTTTAATCTCCACGTATTTGTGGCTTTTCTGATTTTCTTCCTATAGTTGATTTCTAGTTTCATACCGTTGTGGTCAGAAAAGATGCTTGGTATTATTTCAATCTTCTTAAATTTATGGAGACTTGTTTTGTGGCCTAATATGTGATCAATCCTGGAGAATGTTCCATGTGCGTTTGAAAAGAACGCGTATTCTTCGGTTTTTGGATGGAATGCTCTGTATATATCTACTAGGTCCATCTGTTCTAGTGTGTCGTTTAAGGCCAATGTTTCCTTATTGATCTTCTGTTTGGATGATCTATCCGTTGGTGTAAGTGGAGTGTTAAAGTCCCCTACTATTATTGTGTTACTGTCTATTTCTGTTTTTATGTCTGTTAATAATTGCTTTATATATTTAGGTGCACCTACATTGGGTGCGTAGATATTTACAAGTGTTATATCTTCTTGTTGGATTGTTCCCTTGATCATTATGTAATGCCCTTCTTTGTCTCTTTTTACAGTTTTTGTTTTAAAGTCTATTTTGTCTGATATGAGTACTGCTACCCCAGCTTTCTTTTCATTGCCATTTGCGTGGAGTATCTTTTTCCATCCCTTCACTTTCAGTTTGTGAGTGTCTTTAGGTCTGAAGTGTGTCTCTTGTATGCAGCATATATATGGGTCTTGTTTTTATCCAGTCAGCCACCCTATGCCTTTTAATTGGAGCATTTAGTCCATTGACGCGTTTAAAGTAGCTATTGATAAGTATGTACTTACTGCCATTTTTAACTTTATTTATTTTTTTTTCCCTCAGTGTTTTAGTAGTCCTTCTCTGTTCCTTACTTCTTCTATACAGAATTGATGGTCACTTTAGTTTGACCTCTGTATGAAAGCTGTACTCTTTAACTACCCTCCTCCCTCCTTTTATGTTTTTGATATCATATCTAACCTCTTTTTGTGCATTTGTATCCATTACGTTCTAATCGTGGAAATAGATAATTTTTCCTATTTGTGGTCTTCTCTTTTCCCCTTAAATCAGTCCCTTTAACATTTCTTGTAACACTGGTTTCTTGGTGACAAACTCCTTTAATTTTTGCTTATCTGGGAAAATTTTGATCTCTCCTTCCATTTTGAATGATAACCTTGCTGGGTAGAGTATTCTTGGCTGTAAGTTTTTTCCTTTTAGCACTTTAAATATATCGTGCCATTCTCTTCTAGCCTGTAAGGTTTCTGCTGAGAAGTCAGCTGATAGCCTTATGGGGTTTCCCTTGTATGTAACTTGACATTCTCTTGCGGCTTTTAGGATTCTCTCTTTATCTTTAATTCTGGACATTTTGATTATGATGTGTCTTGGTGTGGGCCTCTTGGGGTTTATCTTGTTTGGGGCTCTCTGTGCCTCCTGTACCTGGATGTCTGTTTCCTTCCTTAGGTTAGGGAAGTTTTCATCTATTATTTCTTGAAATAGATTCTCTGCTCCCTTGTCTCGCTCTTCTCCTTCCGGGACACCTATAACACGGATGTTAGTGCGCTTGATGTTGTCCCAGAGGTCCCTTAGACTGTCCTCACTCTTTTTAATTCTTTTCTCTTTTACCTGTTCACCTTGGGTAATTTCTTCTAGTCTTTCTTCCAGCTCACAGATCCGTTCTTCTGTATCCTCTACTCTGCTTTTGAGTCCCTCTAATGAATTTTTCATTTCCAGTATTGTATTCTTCATTTCTGATTGGTTCTTTTTATATCTTCCATTTCTTTGTTGACATTCTCACTGAGTTCATCTATTCTTCTCCCCAGATCAGTGAGCATCCTTAACACTCTTAGTTTGAACTCTCTGTCGGGTAGGTTGCTCATTTCTGTTTCACTTAGTTCCTTTTCTGGGGTTTTGTCCTGTTCCCTTACTTGGAATGTATTCTTTTGCCTCCTCATTTTGCCTCTTTCCCTGTGCTTGTGTCTACGTATTAGGTAGGTCAGCCTCGTCTCCTGCTCTTGGATAGGTGACCTTATGTAAGTGATGCCTTAGGATGCTTCCAGTGTGCTTCCCTCAGTTCTCAATGTTCCAGGGTGGCCCCTATGTGGGCTACGTGTGTCCTTCTATTGTGGCCTATTAGCTCTCCCTATAGGCGCCCAGGAGGCTGAGTTATGCTCCTGGCCAGCTGTTGTAATGCTCAGCTGCTTGTAGTTGTTGTGGGCCCTTCAGTCTCTTTATCAGGTGTGGGGAGCCCCAGTACAGTTGGCTGTAAGTTCTAATACCACATTTGTGTTGCAGTGTTTCTTTTAAGTGAGTAGGCCCCCAGTGTGGCAGGTTGTTAGGCTCAGGGCCTTATAATTGCTGTAAACCTCTAGCCTATTAGGTCTCTTGTCAGCTCTCTGGGGATTGCAGCTGGGTGGGGCTGGCCTCAGGCACAGGAGCACCCAATTGTTTCAGGCTTTGGAAGGTGGGGCAAACCTCCTATGTGGGTCTTTGAGAGGCACAAGTCTTCTGCAGCTGACAAGCCCTGTTGCCCACAGGTCCACACACACAGTCAACACAGTCCTGCCCCGTGTGAGTGCCCCGACCTCCCCAAGCGGACCCAGTCTCTCCACGGCGGGAGCCCCACACACTCCGCCACCACCCCACACTCTCCACCCGCTCCTTGTGCACACCCTGCCCCGCTCAAGTCAACTCAGTTGCCAGGCTGCAGAGAATCCAGTCACCAATCTATGCAGGCCCACACGTTGCCTGAGGGCTTGTTGTTGGGTGGGGCCAGTCTCTAGGGTGGGCTGCCTGCCCTGGCTGAGCTGGATTAAATTGGTGCTCTAGCGGGTGGAGCAGACCCTGGGCTAGCAGGTCTCAGGGAGAACTCCAATGGCGTCTGTGTCAGCACGCTCACACCAGGCCACAACAATGGCCGCCGCCAATGTCCCAGTCCCTGGAGAGGTCTCACCCCTCACCGTGATGCACTCAGGGCCTATTAGGTGAGTCTCTTGTCACCGAAGCACTGTGTACCTTTCTTTCTGGTGATTTTAGGATGCTTTCTGGAATGGGTGAGTTTGTGCACGGGCCCTTTAAGAGCCAGTTTTAGTTTCTTTGTGAACCGGGTTTTCTGGGGGTGCTACCCAATGCTTTAGTAGCAGGCAAAGTCAGATATTATGCCGCTGGTGTCGATTGTGCTGGGTCCACAAAATGCCCACAGCGGGGGCACTCCCCGGCTCAGGGCCCCGCGCCTCCAGGGAGGCTGCATACCTGTGAGCTGCTCCCGGCGGCCGTGACGCTGGCGGCTTGTGAAGGCGGCGTTTTTCCTCTCCAGAAGGGAGTCTCTGCCTCTTCCACCTCAGTTAGGATTGTCCGTTGTTGCAGGAGTTCCTCTTATCCAGTTTTCAGTTCTGTCTCAGGGGTAATTTTTCCACGAGTAGTTGTAAATTGGCTGTGTCCACGGGAGGAGGTGAGTTCAGAGTCTGCCTACGCCGCCATCTTGACTCCGCCTCCTAATGTATTTTGGATGATAGATTTTTTTTTTTTTCTTTTTAGAATTCTTGATGTAGAAAAAAGACCTGCTATACCTCCAGGCTCTGGGTGAGGGTGTGAGAGTGATTACTGTGTGCACGTGGTAGATTTAAAAACTATATTCTTTCATATTTCTTTGTGCTCCTAGAAGCACTTTTTAAATACTTAAAGGACCTGCTCGTTAATTCTCTTTTCTGAGTACTCGATAAAACATAGAGAACTATGGAACTGACTCAATACTCTTTCAGTAAATCACCTAGGATGCTGCAAGAGCATCGGTGGATTTGGCCACTACTGTTTAACTGTCTCAGTATTTCTGAAAAGATTTAATTAAAGGACTGGTATATCTGCCATTCTTATTGGTTAATCAATGTATTATTGGAGGGAGCTTGGAATATTTCCAAGGGCACCAGCCTTAGTGACAGAAAGTCCCTGTCTAACCACTAACAAAGAGTGTGACCAAGATGAAAATTGGTCCTTCAGTGTCCTCAAGATCCTGATCCAGAAAAGGATGAGAGGGAGTTTATTTCTCTATTTCACAGATATTGTGTATATTTTAAAAAATGAGATCTTATATAAGAAAGTGCTTTTAAACTGCCTAACTGTGCAAATCAGAATTATTATGAGGCCTGAATGTTGAATTATCGAGTGGCATTTAGGAAGGAGGAAATATTCTCTTGTTTTAATGTGTCCTTTCACCCAGTTTCTAAGCTGCTGCTGTTATTGTAACCTAAACATGACCAAATCCATGGCGTTGTAATCCAAGATATATGGAGTGAATGTTTCATTTTTTTGTTTGTTTGTTTAGAGGAAAACACTGTGCCCCAAACTAAATAAAACACAACATTTGGTAATTTGTCCTTTTATTAGTTTTTTTTAATTGTTGAGGGGGCAGAATTTGACTTCTAACATTTTCTTCAGGAATAAGTCCAAATTAAGTCTGAGAAGTAAAGATTAAGTTCTGGAAGGAAGGTACAAGAAAGAAATTGCTAAAATAATAGGGTAGAAGTATTTTCTTATTAATAATGAATAAATAACATTTTTTGAACTTTGCTATGTGCTAGGTACTCCCTTAAGACCTTATCTAATTTTTACAACATTCTAAGGTAGGTATTAAGCCTATTTACAGATGAGGAAACTGAGGCTAGTAGATGTTAAATAGTTTGCCCAAAGTCGCATACTTGGTAAGTGGTGGAGCTATGATACTAGCTCAGGCAGTCTGAATCTAGAACTTGCTGCCTCAATCACTCTGCTAGCCCCCAATAAATATATAACCACCAGCAAAAGATGGTTACACAATGTCTTGCCAAAAGCTTAAGGTTTTGCATGGCAGTTTTGGTAGCTGTTACTAGTTATTCCTGGATATCTTATTTGCAGATCTATATCAGAGATTTTTTTTTTTGGTGAGGAAGATTGGCCCTGAGCTAACCTCTGTTGCCAATCTTCCTCTCTTTTGTATGTCAGAGGCTGCCACAGCATGGCTTGATAAGCGATGCATCGGTCTGCGCCTGGGATTCAAACCTGCGAACCCAGGCCGCTGAAGCAGAGTGTGCGAACTTGACCACTATGCCACTGGGCCAGCCCCTATATCAGAGTTTTGATACCAGATAAGATTCAGAATAAAAATGATATGACAACAATAGACTTTTTGGGTATCCAGAGAAACATGCTCGTAGAAAAAGAAGCAGTCTTTGTGGATTTGGTCTTTGACAATGCAGTTTTATTTTAGCAATTATTTATTGAGTATTCACTATCCCAGGCATTGCAAAAAATGTCTTTCTTTTGCAATAATAGTTAGTGACTTGTGAAGGGAGTCTTCCAAGAAAGGCCATGCCATATCTGCATTATTGTACATAGTTTCTCCACACTTCTGGAGACCAAGGGAAAAAGGTTAGTCCAGAAAGCTGGAAAGCAGAGGAATTTGACTTAGATACACTACTTATGGCTTAAGTACCTGGCAGGTAACCCATGAAGTCCCAGTTTTCTGAACCCATTGATCGAAGTGAAGATGAGCTTACAGCAGCTAGTGGACCACATGGAACCTTCCAGTGGCCTCAGAGACTTTGGCTTTAAGTCTGAGTACGAAACACTGAATTACTTGAACCATGCCATGATGGACAGCAGAGGGACCTTTATTTAAACAAACTCTATAATGGTGGAGAATCACTGCAATAAATGGGAAGTCCTTATGCTGAAAAATTCCCTTAGCATTCTCAAGGGATAGAGCAGTACAGCTCAGAGGAAAGAAAAGCCATCCCAACAGAATTTTCTTGTTCATCTCTTAGGTCAGCATCACTCCTGATAGAGTCATCTGAATTTTGAACCATTAATTTCCTCTAAGGAATCACTGTATGTTTGCTTCTTTTTATTTTTGCCTCACATACAAATTTTTTTTTTCCTTTAAGAAACTAAAAAGGGACATTTTATGTTATTTCCTGTTAGCATTTAAGAAAATACTATTTCAATAGTGTTCAAATATCTGTGAAGCATTTTACCAGATGATTGTTATAAAGAATGAGCATTTGGGGGCCAGCCCCACCGTGTAGCAGTTAAGTTCGTGCGCTCCATTGCTGGCGGCCCGGATTTGGATCCCTGGCGGCACCGATGCACCGCTTGTTAAGCCGTGCTGTGGCGGTGTCCCATATAAAGTGGAGGAAGACGGGCATGGATGTTAGCCCAGAGCCAGTCTTCCTCAGCAAAAAGAGGAGGATTGGCATGGATGTTAGCTCAGGGCTGATCTTCCTCACACACACACACAAAAAAGAATGAGCATTTGATGGTAATTTATATATTTAAAGTATTTAGAAGAGACTCTAATGCCTGGCTGAGCTTTCTGTGATCTGAATCATAAGAAAATTTCCATTTTGCATTCTTTACTTGCCAGTGATATCCACTTGAACTACCACTCTATTTTTCTCTTTTCTTCACCAAAAGAGTTCGAAAAAGTAGTCGACACAAGCTGTCTCCTTTCTTCATTTCCCATTCCCTCCTTAGGTATCAATTTCTACCACTATATAAAATTTTCCCTCTAAAAGGTTGAATTATTAAATTATTTTTTCTTTGGCTTCATCCTCTTCCATCACCCAGTACATTTCACAATGTTGACAACCTCTTCCACCTTGAAAGTTACCTCTTGCCTTTATTGCCATACATTCTCATTTCTCATTTCTCCTACCACATTAGTTCTCCTCTCTTACTGGAGGAACATCTCTAAATTATGGGAGAATGGTTGGTTCCTTTTGTATCTGTGACTATTCAAGGAAAGTGGAAGGATCAGCACCTAAAGATGTCCTGGTGCTTTCTTGAACCCCTCAGAATCTAGGAGAAGTCCCATACAGTTCAAGGAGGCTGCTCAAGAACTGCTGCCCTGTTGAGCCATTGGGGCTACAGCCTAGATTAGCTTCTATCCCCCTCGAGTGCTGCTGGGATTGTTAGGAACTTTCCATAGCTCTGGAGGCAGCAGGACCAACTCATCTTTAGTGCTGGAGAGTCTTAGGACAAAGGTAGCTTCTGATAGCACCATTGATATAGTCTATATGCCTCACGAGTATGGTCTAATCTCCATCTCAGAGTTGTCCTTTCATATGAGGTTATGGAAGAGAGTGTTAGTAAAAGCAGCCTCTCTTAATATGCTAAGATCTGAAAGGGAATTTACTAGTTCACCTGCATGTTTCTGAGGAAATTATCAATATCAGGAAAACTGAAATTATATAATCAGGCAGAATGCAGGAAATGCTATACATAGCCCAGACTATATCAACAATATGGTCTTGAAAGCACTGATTAGAGGAATGGACAAAAGTTTGGAAAACTATTTTTTTAGTAGGGAGGGAATTTTGTAGAAATATCACATTCAACTTTCTGTTACTTCAATATAGGGCTCGCTGTATAATTACAGATGTGTGGCAGACACTATGCAACAATTTCTTCCCTTCTTATGTAATCCTGAACTTATTGTGAAGACATGTGACAGTGTCTAAGCCAATCATGGCAAATCTGTTCTTTGCCACATAGTCAATCTCCCAGACTCCCTTTCAGTTAGGAGGGTTCATGTGACCCAGTTCTACCCAATGCCACACAAAGGGAATTCTGCTGTGGTGTTCATGAAAGAAATTTTTCTCCCTGTTAAAAAGGAGAGAGTAGCCTGGCTACGAATTTCCTTTTGCCTATGAATGTGGTCATGATGCCTGGAATTGTGAGACTGTTACATAATAAACACAAGGTGAATATATTAACATAGTGATGATGGTTTATAGGAAGGTTGGAAAAAGTATGCTTAGTGATATCGTTGAAGTGCTAGACCAATACTTGTCTGTCTATATCTGAACTTCTTATTAAGTAAAAAACAAATACCCTATTTGTTTTTCCTACTGTTAGTTGGTTACTCATTTATTATAAAAAGCATTTCTCAATGATATAAGAGGTAGTGTTGGCTTGGTCATGATCATCAATAATGCGTTCTTATAAAAAGCAGATTTCTTTGAATATATTGTGCTCTGTAATTATCTTTTAATATGCTCTCCTAAATTCTTAGTCAATTTTCTTTAATATTTTGCATTAATTTATTTGTTCTTCACAAATTTATATGAGAACAATAATGATCTCATAAATATGTGGAGGATATATCTGAATACTGATAAAGTTAGTATTACGGCTTTTACAATTTGTTTCAAAGTATCCTGATATAGTTGCAAAAGATAGTGAGTACATTTATTTTCTCTTGGTCTAGCTGTTAAGTAAAATTTCCCTGTTGGAAGAAGAAAGTAAAGGTGGGATATTTCAAATGGTTTATTGATTCAAGGCCTTAATTTTTTATTGAATAAAAAGTCAAAGCAATGCATTTACATATCTTTCTACGTGTACTCCATTTTATCCTCCTTGCCTTTTAAAACTAAATATTAGTTAGAATAGATCCTTTAGAACTTGAATATGAGAGAATAATTAAAAAATAATTGTGTATATTTCTTCACTGTATTAGTAGGATTGAACTGGAGTTTGGTGGTCAATAGGTTCTTAGGATAAGGTGTCTTGAGATCAACTAAAAATATATAGAATGAAGAGACATAGGGCCGGCCCTGTGGCTTAGCGGTTAAGTGCATGCGCTCTGCTACTGGCCACCCACGTTTGGATCCCGGGCGCGCACCGACGTACCGCTTCTCCGGCCATGCTGAGGCCACGTCCCACATACAGCAACTAGGAGGATGTGCAGCTATGACATACAACTATCTACTGGGGCTTTGGGGGAAAAAATAAATAAATAAAATTTAAAAAAAAGAATGAAGAGAAATAGATTAAACTATGTAAAAAATGAGTTTTAAAATATGAGTAGCACCATACAAGTGTAAAAATATTTCCTTGATGAAAATGAGGTTATGAAGCACTATTAAGTGTATTGTGATCCAAAGAGTCTTTGGTGAATAGAAGCCAAAGAAAGGCTTGTTTATTTTTCAATTCTAATCAGGAAAATTGAAGCTTGTTTTCAAGATTGTAATAGTTTGAAACCATGATGTATTTTAAACATCCTTCCTATTGCTTTTTAGTCTATTTCATTTATTTACACTCCAATTTTTATTATTTCCTTCCTCCTACTGATTTTGGGCTTCTTTGTTCTTCTTTTTCAGTTATTTTAGGTATAGTATTAGATTGTTTATTTGAGATTTTTTTTTTCTTGTGTTTTTTTAGGTAGGCCTGTATTACTATATACTTTTCTTAGTACCACTTTTGCTGCATCCCATAGGTTTTGATATGTTGTTTTTTCATTTATTTCCAGGTATTTTTGATTTCAACTTTGATTTCTTCATTGATGCAATAGTTGTTCAGTAGCATGTTGTTTAGTCTCCACATATTTGTGACTTTTCCAGTTTTCTTCTTATAGTTTCTTCTTATAGCATTGTGGTTGGAAAAGATGCTTGATATGATTTCAATCTTCTTAAATTTTTTGAGACTTGTTTTGTTTCCCAACATATGGTCTATCTTTGAGAATGTTCCGTGTGCACTCGAGAAGCATGTGTATTCTTCTGCTTTTGGATGGAATGTTCTATATATATCTTTTAAGTCCATCTGGCCTAGTGTTTCATTTAAGGCCAATGTTTCCTTGTTTACTCTCTGTCTGGATGATCTATCCATTGATGTTATTGGGGTATTAAAGTCCTCTACTATTATTGTGTTGCTGTCAATTTTTCCCTTTAGTTCTGTTAATAGTTGCTTTATATACTTTGGTCTTCTTATGTTAGGGGCATAGATATTAATAAATGTTATGTCTTCTTCTTGAAATGTCTTTTTTATTATTATACAGTGTCCATCCTTGTCTTGTTATCTTTTTTGGCATGAAGTCTATTTTGTCTGATATAAGTATGGTTGCATCCACTTTCTTTTGGTTGCCATTTTCTTGGAGTATCATCTGCCATTGCTTCCCTCTGAGCCTATGTTTGTCTTTAGAGCTGAGATGGGTCTCCTGGAGGAAGAATACTGTTGGGTGATATTTTTTAATCCATCCAGCCACTCTGTGTCTTTTGATTGGTAGAATTAAATCCATTTACATTTAGAATGATTATTGATAGACAAGAGCTTAATACCGCCATTTTATCTTTTGTTTTCTGATTGTTCTATATTTCCATTATTTTCCTTGTATTTCTGTCTGCCATTTCATTTTGGTGGTTTTCTGTGCTGTATTTCACAGTTTCCTCTTTTTTAATGTTTTGTAACTCTGCTCTGATTTTTTGTTTTGTGGTTACCATGAGGTTTGTATAAAAGATCTCATAGGGTGAGATAGTCCTTTTCCTGCTGATAACATCTTATCTCTATTTGCCTATACAGGTTCTGTCCTTTTCCTCTTCCTCTTCTATGTTTTTGATGTCATAAATGATCCCGTTTTGTATTGTGTGTTTGTTACCAAATTGAATTGGTTATAGTTATTTTTGATGCTTTCTTTCTGTTTAGTCTTTATATTATAATTAAGTATTTACTAACCTATTCTGATAAAGAGTTGCAATTTTCTGATTCTCTCTGTTTTTTTAATCACTTTGCTCAAAGCTTTGTATACTTTTGCATTTTCATTTCAGGTAGGAGGGCTCATTTCAACATTTCTTATAAGGCAGGTCTAGTGGTGATAAACTTCTGCAGGTTTTATCTGTCTCAGAAAGCCTTTATTCCTCCTTCCTCTCTGAAGGATAACTTTGCTGGATAGAGTATTCTGGGCTGATAGTTTTTTTCTTTCAATATTTTGAATATATCACTCCATTCTCTTCTACCCTGTAGATTTTCTGCTGACATATCTGCTGATAGCCTAATATGAGTTCCTTTGTAAGTTATTTTCTTCTCTCTGGCTGTTCTTAATATTCTTTCTTTGTCATTTACTTTTGACATTTTTAATATAATATGCCTGGGAGGAGGTCTTTTTGCATTGAGATAATTAGGAGTTCTGTTAGCCTCATGTACTTGTATGTCCAGTTCCTTCCCCATGTTTGGGAAGTTCTCAGCTATTATTTCTTTAAATAAGCTCTCTGCTCCTTTCTCCCTTTTTTCTCCTTCTAGGGTACCCATTATCCTTATGTTGCTTTTCCTAATCAAGTCCAGTATTTCTCATAGAATTTCTCCAATTTTAAAAAATCTTAGCTGTCTCTCCTTTTCCACCTGAATCATTTCTAGATTTCTATCTTTGAGCTGACTAATTCTCTCCTCCATATGGCCCTTTCTATTTCAAATGCTTTCTACTTTATTCTTTATTTCATTAATTGTGTTCTTCAGCGCCAGAATTTCTGTTTTTTTGTTTTATTTTTTTTATTTTGAATTTCAATCTCTTTGGTAAAGTATTTCTTCTGTTCATTAATTTTATTCCTGAGGGCATTGAACTATCTTTCTGAGTTTTCTTGTAACACATTGAGTTTCTTCATGATAGCTATTTTGAATTCTCTGTCAGTTAGATGGCAATCTTCTGTGACTTCAAGTTTAGCTTCTGGAGAGCTGTCATTTTCTTTCTGTGCTACTGTGTTACTAGAGTTCTTCGCGGTGCTTGATGAGTTGTTCCTCTGCCAGTGCATTTTTGGTAGCAAACACCTTTCTTATTTGGGTTAGGCTTTGTTTACTTTGATTCTGAGCTGCTTCTGGTTGTATTTGAGAGTCTGCACTTTCCGCCTGCCTTTGCCAGAGGCATCGTCAGTGCCCTCCTTGTACTGCTTGTGCCTCTGAGGATTCTGGTGCCTTGGTGCTTATGATGTTGCTGCAGTTGCAGGTGTTGCCACTGGGGTCTCCAGGCTGCAAGCACCTCTGCTGCTTCTGTGGTTGCCTGTGTCTCACGATCCACCACTGTTGTGGGGGATGGGGAGAGTGGGGTGGGAGCCAGGGTCATGGGCACCTCTGCCACATCAGGGTTTGTTGGATCTGCAGGCACCATTGCTATGGATGGTGGGGTGAAGTTGCGAGTGCCTCTGCAGCTGAGTGGACTGGGGTCATGGGATCCACTCTTGCTGTTACCTGGTTCTCCATGGGTGCTCCACGAGCTTGGGTGCTGCTGCCAGGCATGCCACCTGCCCTGCTGCTCCCTGGTTATTTGGGGGTGCCAGCAGCACCACTGCTGGGGCACCGTGTGCCTGGGTGTCACCACTGCTGGCAGGGGCCTGGAGTTTTGTATGCAGCCCTTGCTGCTAAGAGGGCTGGTGTTGGGGGTGCCACTGCTGGGGGTTTGGTCATGGGTACTGCTGTGGCTCCTGAAGCCTCAGGTTGAAGCCGCCACATTCCACTGCTGGGACAGGACTAGGGGCTAAGCCGTGAGTACTGCTGGATCCCCTGCAGCCTCTGTTCTTGGGCACTGGTCCAATGCCTGGAATCCCAGGTCACGGGCAATGCTGCTGCCACCAGGAGTATAGGGGTCTTGTATGCAGCCCCCACTGCTGGAAAGGCCAGTACCAGAGGTGCTGCCACCAGGGGATGGGGAGGGCACTGGGTTGCAAGCACTGCTGCATGTTTTTCCTAAAGCCTCTGGTTGTAGGAGGCACCCACCACTGCTGGGGAACAGTTTGGGGCTGAGCTGCGAGTGCCTCTGATCTCTGAGGCCGGTGTACTCTTTGAAACCTCAGGTCGCAGGCACCACTGCCACTGCCAGGGGTATCTGCATCTTCAATGCAGCCCCTGCTGCTGGAAGGGCTGGTGTTGAGGGTGCCATGGCCAGGGGAGGGGAAGGGCGGTGGGTCACAGGTGTCTCATGATTTTTGGAGTCTCAGGTTGCGGCCCTGCCATGATTCCTGGTGCTTTTGGGAGTGTGGGCTGCCTAGATTCCTAGGACTTCTCTTCATTGGTGTTACCTCAGTTCCTGGGGCCTCTGTTCACAAGCATGGCCACAGATTCAGGAACCTTTGGTCTTGGGAGCCATTTCTGCTGCTCCCCTGGTTCCACTGCCTCCAGGAGGTCCAGTCCCCCCACCTTCAGATGGATAGACATATGGATCTCTCAGGTGTTCTGGTGTGCTGTACAGAGAGTCCTGTGTTGGTCAATAGATATCCCACTGGCTGTAACTTAGAGGGGCGAGACAAAGGGAACAACTCACTTCCACCATGATACTGACATTACTCTGCAAGTTAGCCCTTCTTATCTCTATTTTTCATATGTAAAGCCAAGACTGAGATAGGATAAGTAATTTTCCCAAAGTCTCATAGGGTAGAGAAGGATTCTAATAAAGACTCATGAGACTCTAAGCAAACACACTGCCTACTCCCATGTACCTGGCTTACTGGGAGACTGTTATTGTTATAGGTGTGTCTTTTTAGGGATTTGAATCACAGGTTGAGGTTGTAAACACGATAATTTAGCTATGCATGGGTTAGTGCACTGGATGAGAGCATGAGGCTTAGTCTGGGCAATGTAGCTGCTGAAAATGCCCCTCATTGCTGAGGTGCCCTGGGGGAATCACTCACTTTAATAGGGTGAGGCTCAAGACTTCTGACTCTGGGAGAGTTCTGAAACTGACCCTTTTGGATCAAGAGCTCATGGATCCGTAACCTCATAAAGCCAGTTTCTTGCTTCTCTTGTCAATGCAAAATAACCAATAACCACTCTATAGATGAGAGATAAGGTGAGTTTTACTTGAGCCAGGGTGAGTATTATAACCCAGGAAGGCCTTTTCCAGAAAGGAAGAAAGCGTTCCAGAGAAGCATGGTTTTCACTACAGTCTTATATCTTTTTAGAACAAAGAACAG
Source organism: Ceratotherium simum simum (assembly GCF_057802395.1). NCBI lineage: Eukaryota > Metazoa > Chordata > Mammalia > Perissodactyla > Rhinocerotidae > Ceratotherium > Ceratotherium simum. The sequence continues at coordinate 4,928,386 of NC_141918.1, read as the reverse complement.
ACGTTAAACACGCCCAGGATACATATTCATCAAAGATTCAAAGAGGTATTTAGTTGCAAATTAGTAGGCCAACATGATCCTGATGTTGGGAAAGGGACTAATATGAGTGTTACCAATAAGGCCTAGGAGGGGAAGTATGCATTCTTATCTTAATAGAGTGCATATTTTACTTAAATGGTTAAAGAAGATGTATGATATATGTTTGACAGTCCATAAGTCAGGCTTCTTTAGTTCAAGCTGAATCAGTTTTGAACCTGAATAGTTATACCATATACCTCAGTATGTGAAAATCTCTTGTCACTCTGAACAGAGCTGCTGTCAAATGAAAAGTCCTCCAGAATATCTCTGGAGCCTGCACTTACTCTATAGCCAATTTTTTTTTTACCAAACAATTACAGAGGAGTGATTCAATGGAGTGATTAATATCTTCAAGAGATTCATAAAAATGAAGTTAGTAGGAACTGTGGCAAGATAGCTTAATTCATTGCCCTTAGAACATGTGATTTCAGAGTAATCACTGATAGTTTGTGTGCTTCCTCTATGCCAAGAACTCTCCTAAGGTGAATTAGGTGCTCTTGTCAGCTTCATTTCCATGTACAGATGGGAAAACTAAAGCAAAGGGATATTAAGAAACTTCCCAAGGATGCACAGTGGGTAAGGAGTGGAGCCAGAATCTCAGAGCCTATTCTCTAACCTCTAAGCACACAGCCTTTTAGTACTGTCTCTTGGGAAAGACTTCACCCACAAGATTGTAAGAGGTCTTCAGCTGACATAGATTTAGGTTTGGTGCCAAGATGGGTCAAATTCAAGCTGACTGTTTAGTCATGAATGATACTGTAGCTTAACTGGCGGCCCTGGGTTCGGATCCCTGGCACGCACCTATGCACCGCTTCTCCGGCCATGCTGAGGCCGCGTCCCACATACAGCAACTAGAAGGATAGGCAACTATGACATACAACTATCTACTGGGGTTTTGGGGAAGAAAAAAAGGAGGAGGATTGGCAATAGATGTTAGCTCATAGCTGGTCTTCCTCGGCAAAAAGAGGAGGATTAGCACAGATGTTAGCTCAGGGCTGATCTCTCTCACCAAAAAAAAAAAAAAAGATACTGTAGCTTATAATCAGTCCCCTAGGGCACCTACTTCTTCTTGAAATAGGCTGCAAATCAACATCATAGCAGAAATATCTCCAGCGAAGAAAGCAGATTTGCTGTTGCATTTTTGCGGCCTCTCACACTGAGAAATGCCTGCTGACAGATTTTTAACGTTTGTTCAGTGGAAAAAAAAAAACAAAACTAGTTCAATGTGAACCTTCACAAGCAAAAGCACCTAGAAAAAAAGGCTGCATTTTTATTAACTGATGGAGAGAAGGCTATGCAGGTTTTTATTTTTCAAAGCTTCCACATCTCATAGAATTTCCAACTCTGCTTTCAAATCAGAAGAGAAAAAAACAAGCCAGGAGGGAGAAGTAATTCAAAATAAAAAAAAAAGAGGACAGAGAAGCATGTTTTTTAGAACTTCAGATAAAAATTTTGTTTGAGGGAACACTTTCAGAGAGAAATAGGGAAAAAAAATCTCCTTTTTAGAACAAAACAAGAAGTAGTTTAAAAGTGCAATTTCAAAGAACTCCCAAATTTTAAAAAGCACCACAGAAATGAATTTTCAATTCCATTTTCCAATTAGCCAAATACTATAAGGCATCCACTTTTATACGATGTTATATTTTTCGGAGACTAAGAAGGTCCTCAATGCTGTTTAATCCAATCTTTTATTATTTTTCCTAAATTGTTCAGATACAAAAAGACTACTAATTTGATGATGCATTATCACAACCGGAGAGGCTCCCCCTAACTAGAGATGATGGTGTTAGAATAATGGGTTATAATCGTGGACGGGTGCCCTCTTCCTAAAGCAGAGCTCATATTCCTCCCGCAGGGTGAGAAACTCATTTTGTTCCTCAGTGTATCTCGTAATCCTCAAACAGTGATGATGGCATTTTGATTGCTATGTAGAAAGATTATATATGCTGATTACCCACTCTCACCAGCATACACTCTTTGTTTTTTTCTGTAGGGTACTAGGTTTGTGTCTATTTGTCCTTGTTCTTTTGTTTTTGTCACCTGTGGCTGACGGCAGTAGAAGTAGCAATGTGGTGTCTGAAAGAGATCACGACAATCTCCTACCTGAAATCAAGCGCATGACTGGCCCATTAGGCCGCTCCTCTAACCCTCTCTCCGTGGCGCCGTGAGAAGTGCTTTGCAATCAGAGTGCACAGGACAGTCATTCAAAAAAGGTGTGTCCCGGCTGCACACCCAAGACAGGGTGAGGTGGGAGTGCAGAGGTTCCGTTTCAAACTAATTCTCGGGTTGGGTTTACTCCTAATAATTGCATATCCTAGTGATTTTTTTTTTTTTTTAATTTTTGGGGGTGGAGAGTAGAGTGGGCAGTATTAAATTCAAATAGCTTCACAGCCTAGCAGTCTATCTTGTTAAAATCTGGGGAACCTTTCCGTAATAAGATATGTTTCATAAAGTCACTGGCTACGGTGCAATGTCACATAAGCCGGCAGCGTGCACGTCGGGTTGTGGGGTGGTTTTATTGGTGGGAAACTCAGGGAGACAGGAGAGATTGCTCTGTTGTTGGGCAGTGCACAGAGATCTGGCAGGGCTGGATGTCAGATTCCAGGGGAGGGATTATAACCCTTGAGCTTGGGAGCTTTTAAATTGCATGATTAAGGAAGTACTGGTTGTCTTCTGATTGATCAAGAGCTAGGATAGAATTGTGAAAGACTGTAGTGAAGTTTTGGCTCCCTTCCTAATCTGTCAGTCTAGTATTCACAGAGGAGCATGGAGAGACATAAAGGAGCCCCAGATGTCTCCCTGGTGTAACATGGGGGTCAAGGTCAAGCCTTGCTGTTGTGCCTGTGTGGCAAAGTGAGCTAGTAGCATGATTCATTACCTCTGCTTTCAAGGAGGAAGAAAGGGAGTATCGTGCACCCTCTGGTGTGATCAGGGGACTGTGCTCCTAGCCTTGAAGTTGACCGGGACTGATTTCCATAGCACTGCTCATAGCTGAGTTCCAAGGAGCTTTGTAGGAAGGTAACACTTATTTGGGGAGGCCAACCTGCAGGAGATCAGGCTTCTATGAATTAATCCTTACTTCTCATAAAACTTCAAAGCTAGAGAAGGAAACTTAGGATGTCTGAGCAAAAAGATCAAGTTACATAAAAGGGGTAAAATACTAGCGTGCCTCCGAATTCTACTGGAGACATTCAAAGTTGGGATCAATGAAGTCTCTCCTTGCCCCCAACTCCCACCATTTGCAAAAATCCTAAGATGAGTTTTAAACATTCACAGGCCATAGAATTGGAGGAAGAAGGTACCAACCAAGATTTGTGTTACATATGTTATCTTTCTGCTCAGTGGCATACTTCTTTCTCTCTGTCTCTCTTTCCTGTCTGTCTTCCTCTCCTTGGTTATTATTCTCTCTGGCTGTGTCTTTTTCTCATCTACATTCTTTCTGTTTTCTCTCTGCTTCTTCCAGTCTCTGTATGTTTATTGCTGCTTTTCATGCCAGTTGCACAGAGTAATGAGATGAAATTACTTTTCTTTTAAAGCTGAGGGGGTCTTCTACTTGCAGAGTGTGCTCTCATTGAAGTTGTTTTACTGTCTTAGCAGCATCAAATTTTTGGAGACTCTGAGGTCTACCTTGTCATCATTATCTCCACTGTCTTCTCTTTTTTCAGTATTTTTATATTATGTTAGGTGATGCTAACTCATTCGGACTTTTAAAAATATATTATCTTCTTACATTGCCTTTTGCTTTTCTCTCTAACAAGCAGAGTGGGCTGCCCATTAGGTTAAGTTAGTTTAGAGAGAAAACAAATGACTTGGATTTCTTGTTGGTAATTAGTGAGACAACCAATGAACATAAGCAATGACTCTAGTTTCCTTTTGTAGAAAGTGAGCAAATAGTGATCATAGGTGCTTATATCAGCAGCACTAGGATGCACTGAAACTGTCCAAACTAAGTCTATTCAATCAGAAGATGTCTCGTCATTTAAGCCACTGAATCCTATTAGAAGAAATTGCTGATTGCATCTGAGCCACTCCACTTTGATGTTTGCTGAAATGTGGTGGTGAAATAGTGACAGATTTTTTCTTTTTTATTATTTATCCATCACAATTCCTGGTGCCCTGAACCCAAGAAAATGTAATAATATCGATTGTGTGAGAACTTAGACGAAGCTCACTCCAAGGAAGTACATTTTCCTCTCTCCCTCTGATGCCCTTCAGGCAAATGACAGTGGGACTATCTTATGCATGTTAAAAGCTGATATCCACCAGGAAAATTAGTCAGCATATTCTAGATTTACTTCCAGTCTCCTGTGAATGTAAAATGAGAGAAGCCTCTGCACAATCAACACTCTTTAGTGCTGTGGTGACTGAGGTCTTTACTCTGCTTGGGGAAGGAATGGCCTGAATGGCCTGGAAGAAGGTCCATATCATTGAGAGCTATCCTTCAAGTCTCTAATTTGGCTAAATCATCTCCCAACTAATAGTTAACTTCAAATAAAACATCAGCAGAAGTCACTTAGTGAAAATGTCTTCCCTGAGTTTTCCCAGTGCTCTAAAAATTCTTCGTCAGAAAATGAATATGACGGATGGCAGACACGAAACTAGCCAGAGTTGCCTCTGAGCTTTACATAATGTTTGATTTTTAACAGAATTATAGGGACAAAGAAGGTTAAAGTATTTTCTTTGATTTAAAAATGCGATGGAGTCCTTTAATTCTTTTATTCACTCAAAATATTTATGGCATGCCTACTGTGTACCGGGCCTGTGCTAAATAAACACTGGGCAAGTGGGGCTCCACGATGGTTGCTCTTTCTTAGGACGGATCTTCTGTAATACAATTTCACATTCCAAAGAGCACCCTGGACACAAAATGAGTCAGTGAGGTTTTGTCACGGAGGGAGGGAGGATGGTTAAAGATGCTTTCAGATTTTGTCACCTCAGAGTAAGCAGTGTTCTAGCAGCAGCACATTGTCACCAAGAGGGGAAGCTGAGGGTCTGAAATGACTTTTAACTGAAGAGAGTAATGGAAGATAAAGGATCCAGTTTGAGATGTAAAAATCTAAACTATCCAGGAATTAGCCTGACTTGATAAGCAATTGGACAATGGATTTCCCAATCACAAAAGGACAGTCACAGGAGCGAGTGCGAGGGAAACAGAGGGAAATGGTATTGATTGGGCACCTTTCTGAGGGCTTCATCTGATTTAATCTGCCCAAGAAACCTGTGAGGTGTGGGATATACTTCTCAATTTCTTCATCGGTCAAATAATATAATCACACTATTATCTAATTCTTAAAAATGATAATAATTTCTAAGGGTTCATATGAGCATTAACTAAGATAAGGCATGAAAGATGCTTGGAGCAATTCCTAAGGTAAAAGAAGAATTCAGAGTAGAAACTAATTATAGGAAACAGCCTGTGGGGAGTGGGTAGTAGCAGGAAAGTGAAGAGAGAGAAGAGAAGACAAAGTTGTACTGTGGGGCTGGAGAGAAAGCTAGAGAGAGAATTCTGTGTGCCTCTGCCCTGTCTGGTACCTCACTACCTAGGACTATCCCTAGGAAAAAAGGTGAAAAGGGCAAAAATTGTATAAGACATTCCTCTTCTTATTTGTCTGCTCCTCTTCAACCCAAGTCTCAAGCTCCTGGTATAGCCCTCTGGCTTTCCAGAACATGTCATGATCTACCACACCCTCCTCTCCTCAGCTATCCTCAGTTCATGTTTTTAAGGTTATGGTCCCTAACCCCCCAAATACTCTTGCCCCCTATTTCATTCCTTCACTAGTCAATTCACCTCTTTGTTAATTTGAGACATAGATTTATAAGTTATTCCATCAGTGTATGTTATTGTGTATTCTCTTTCAAAGAATACATTTATATTTCATTAGATGACTTATGGAGACCAAACCTTAAATCAAAGAATTATCTTATGAGTGAGTGTTACAGCTTCTCTGCCAGGATGGTTTTAGAGAAAACTTCCGTGAGGGTAGTCTTTCCCAGTGTCTTTCAGATCACAACCAATTCAATCTCCAGTCTTCTGGGACCACTCCCACTCTAACACCTTTGAGTAGGTGAAGTGTCAAGTGCACCTTAAAGGCAGTCTGCTTAATTTCTGAGGTAGTCAAACTTCAATGTTTGGGAGAAGAAAACTGGAGAAATCCTGGTGTTTAACATTAATTCATTAATTTCTTCACATTTTGAAATCTCTTCATTTTTCGTAGATTGTGCTGTGTCTCCAGTTGTTCAACAGCCTTCTTATGGAATGAACAGAATTAGCCAATTGTCACTGCTTCAGGGAGAATGAATTTATAATATGTTGTATTTTGGAGAACCTTTATAACTGGATGAATTATTTTTCATCTCCAAAAGGCTCTCTTCATTAAATGGCCACTAGATACATCCATAATGCTAATACTTTTTTGAATTAGTCTTTCTGGATGAGTGCTTTCCCTGTGGCTCAGGGCTTGATAATATCTCCCAATATTTGGCTAAATTCTGGGTAAGATTTGCAATGTTTTAGTTTTACATTAGAGTACTCAAGTCATATTCCTAGCTGGGGTTTAGGGGGGTACGTTAGAGAAACTGAAAATACGTACACCATTAAACACATTCTGATTTATATGGCTTCATGCTTTGAAGTTTTACAGCATTCTTATCAACTTACTTTGTGAAGAGCAATATTGATCTGGTCCAAAATATGCTTTTTTATTGGCTCATTTGGAAAAATGGAAAGAGGTTTCACTCCTTTCCACATCTTTTGTTCCTGCCCACTGTACAGGTGTTTAAAAGTTACTTCCTCATCTGCTCTGTCCAAAATTAAAACTGAGAATATCATTTCTGTTTTTATCCACAAAATGTGTGCCTAACTAAAGCTACATCCTTGCACTCATGAAAAGATTTTTGATTAATCCATTAGAAATTTATAAGTAAGGTGTCAATTTTTATCAAATGTACTTTCTATAGAAGCAAAAGCAGCTCCTTGTACTTGACTTGATAGAAAGCTACCTAGTAAGAATATTTTTTAAGTCTAAATTTATGAATTCTAGAAGGTCTCTTCTAAGACTTATGGAGGAGCAAGCACTCCAGAAAATGTTGCTGGGAAATATTTTGCTTTATTCTGAGATATTCTAAGAGTTTTATACAAATCTGGCATAGGAGAACCTTGTTTTCCCTAGATTTGGAATAGTTACTAGCAGCTTCTAGAAAGAAAATCATTTTAATAGCAGTGGACTACAGTGGAATTTTCCTGAGGGCTGAAATGAAATATATAAAATAGGGATGATACTCATGAATTCTTGATAATATTTTGCATAGTTAGGTGAATTTTCTTCTCCTTACATTGACTGAAAAGACTTTTCTTAGGCAATTTTCAATTTTAGATTTTATTATTGCTCCGTCAAGAGAGAACTAGCTCAACTTTTCCATTCTTCTGCCAGTGCCTCTATATTTGGGTAAAATTATTTCTACCCCCACAACCACAGAACGCTACATCCAAACTTTCTTAGGCTACTAATGACCAGAACTTAGAGAATTATTTTTAGAATCTATTAAAAGATTTCAACCAAAATTCTGATTTTTGATATTAAAATCAGAAAAAGGGAAAGAAAATGTTGCAGTGTTCAATCTCTGCAATAGAAGCAATGATTAGGACACATACACATTTTATTTAGATGACAAACACATTTTTCAACCTTTAATGAGATTGTTGTACTGACCAAAATACACTTTAAACTGCCTTTTGCACTCCTGGTGACTGGTTGGAACTTAAGTCCCCAAAGGGCTGCTGGCAAGGGTTTTTGAGGTAGCCATCAGCACAGGCTTTCACGGACTCTTTGCATTAGTAGACGTTTTAAATGTTAAGTAATATCAAGGAAAGGGATAGTAACATCCTAGCCCTCCCAGCAACATCTGTTCCAGGAGCATGACTAACACATACACTGCCCTTCACATCTTTATTGCATGGAAATCATTTTTCCCAGGAGATTATTAGGCAGGAAATCTTTGTTTTTTATTCACAGCACTCTAGGTTATCTCAGTGCAATTCTCAGATCTGACTTCCAGTTTTACATGGTAAAAATTCAACAAATGTTTGAAAAACTAGAATAGTTTTACACTTCATGGTCTGTTTAGTTATAAATGCTTATAATAGTTTGAATTAGCCACTTATCCCTCCATAAGAACCTGTATGAGTCTGAAACTCTGCTAAGCCTTTCACATATTTAACCTCACTTAATACTGATGACCTTATGCAAGTATTCTCTTTTCACATGCATGGAATTGGAACATTCAGTTGTTAACTTGCCTACCTGAGATCGCAGAGCAGGTAAACTAGCAAAGCCATATTTTCCCGATTGTCAAGTCCGTGCTCTGACCTAGTGTATTCCAACGTCCTTCACATCAGGGCTCCAGCTGCCCCAGCAAAAACCCCCACCCCCAATTGTTGTCCTTGAGGGTGAGACCTCAGGGGTTTAGTCCTGGCAGCACATTAGTTGGGAAGCTTGGCTCTAACCCAATATGTATATCTTCTCCCCTAAGCAGTGCCATTGTAGTTGCTTCTTATACCCAATTTATTTTCCTGCTTTAGCACTCATGCCTTTGTAAGATTGATGCCATTGTCAAGGCTGGAGAAAGAACCTAGGATTTCTGAATTTCTCATTGCTTTCTGGCTACGCCCCCTGTGACACTTCTTCCTGCTCCATCCTTCTCTCCAAAATTTTTATCCATTCTTCACCATCCATTGGAACTACCACATTTATAGTATATTCATCCCAACAGGGAGTTAGGAGGGAGCTCCGTGAACAAATTGATTCTAAGTTGTAACTGCCTGATATCTCCTACCTACTAGGGATACATGCTTATTAAACAAAATTAATTTCTGCATGTTGTAATTTCAGCCAATATGGGAGTGACGGTTTGGGACTAACCACTCAGCATTCTGCATGTATGGGCTCTGGGGACACGTAGGGGAAAGAAACCTTAGTAGCCCTGGATATCTACTAGCTGTGAGCTGGGCAGGAGGTGACACTTATAGATGGAGAACTGATGAGAGTGGACACCTCGGTCCAGGTAGGTCGTAAAAGGGACTCAAAGCAGCTGTATGTCTGTCTCATTTTCCTCTTTCCCTCCAACAACTAACCCTTGAAATACTTTGTGAGTGTGCGTGAAAGTATTAATAATTTACAGTCATTAAAACCACTTGTTTATAAATCATTCCCGATTGCACTGCAGCACAAAACCAATCATACCCTGGTGAAGAACTGGTTCAGTTTACCTGCTTGGAAGACCTTTTGACAGCAGCCCCACGCCCTCTCCCAGAATGCTCAGGGAGCATGTCTTGTAGTGTGTATGAAATGGCCATCTGCTTGGCATCTTGAGTCTGAGAGGAAATAACGCTCCAAGGGCAGCATTAAATCATGCTTAGCTGCTGGGAGGTCATAGAAGCATCCTGGTAGAGTTATAAGAGCGTGGGCTTTGAAGACAGTCAGAACTGGATTTAATCCCAATTTTGCCACTTATTAGGCAGTATATATCCCGAATACACTTAACCTTGGTTTCCTCTCCCATAAAGTAGAGATAATAATATATTACTGTCAAGAATGTGTGTGAGAGTTTAAATAGCACAATAAATGTTAATTCCCTTACAGGCTGTTTATACAGGGCTGTGGGGCTGCTCAGAACTGGGTTACTCACACAAAGGAACTGCTTATGTATTCATTCATTCATTCATTTTTAAAATGTTTGAGTACTGAGTGTAAGGTAGAGGCTTAATTAAGAGCCTTAATGGAACCCAGGGCTAATTGTATTTTTGTATTGCTTCTTATTCACTGGCATTTTATCTGTGCTCATTCTTGTATGATAAATAACTAGCTGATCTGGCATTGAGCTTGAATATTCTCTGTAAGAGAAAGTTTCTGTTTCCCGTGGATAACAAATCCTGTCTTCAGGCTTATTGATAAGATAATAGATAAAGGATGCCTTTCCTTAACTGAGAAAGAAATGTTGTTTGCATATGTTTTGTTCCTGACCAGAAACTTTAGAGCAGAATTTTCCTGTCTTACAAGCACTTGATAACTACTGTGCTAATTTAGTTTTATGGATGTATTTTGAGGTGAGGCAGGAGACATTGGCAAAGAGCCCAAGTCCTGATTCCCTGCTCTTTCCCAATCCTGGGTTGATTTTCTAGTTGTAGAGAGCCATAATCTTCATGGAATAAACTGAGACTCAGAGAAGTTAGCTGGCTTTAGGTATGAAACTACAGGATCAGGGCAGAATCAGATGAGCAGTGTCTATTAGACTTAAAGTTGGGAAATGCTCATTGTGTTTTAAGCATAATTAAGTCAGGATGCATGCAGATTTGTATGTAAGATCAGAAATGAGTATAAAACTCCATAATATGCTTCAGTAGAAAACACTCTTCATTCATCCTGCACTGCCCCCTGAAAAACATACAGCCCAGACCTGTGGATAAAGAAATCATTTACATTAAAAAAGTACCTGCTGACTGTTTATCAGCCAAGGTGATTACACAGCTGGATAGCATAAGCAATAATTGAAAGGGCCCTAGGGATTAAGGAAAAAAAATAGGCATCCGTAATTTCTGGGGGAAAAGGGTAGCTCACTCAATGTGTGCTGTATAACGTTGGTAGGAGGTATCTACATGCCTGTGACTACAGATACAGCAATTAATTAAAACTTATCTTTGAAACAAGAAGCTATGATGAACCAAGGCAGAATTGTCTTGTAGAGCTGTGAGGCTGCAAGCTGAGGTTCTAGGAGGAACATTCACTGCAACAATTATTTGTTGAGCGCCTACTTCTTCCTAGCCAATATTAAGTCCTGGTGGTACAAAAATAATTGTACACAAATTCTGCCCTGGAAGGATTCACAATGGTAGGGCAGGAGGGAGGTCGAGCATTGGATTAGGACAAGTACTCTACGTGAGTTATGTAGCAGGTAGATTCTGTGCCCTACTTTTCTCCATTGGCAGAGAAGATCTCATAATGAAGGTATCATTTGAGTTAAACCAAAAAACCGAGCTGTGGTTTTCCAAGAGTAAAATTGGGGAAGGATATTCCAGTCAGAGGGAAGAGCATGTGCAGAGAGCTGTGAGAGATTATGTGCAGGAAACAGCAAATAGTTGAGGCTGGGTGGAACTCAGGGGCACTTGGGGGTGGATGGAGGGTGAGGCTGGAGGATGAGGCTGCAAGACAGGCATGTAGCTTCAGGGACCTTTTCGTCTTCCAAAAGGGAGCAGAGATTTTTCATTCCTCAAATACAGAATGTTCATTGAAAAACAACTCGTGATTTCAGATTTGTTCCCTAAGCAAAATAATTTGAAAGTACAGGTATTACGCCAATTGTGTTCAGCTAGAAGAAATTTTTTCCCGCCTATTTTAAATTCATTTTAATTGAATTTAATTATAATTTGTGGCACAACTGCAAAGAATTTTGAAAAATGTCTAACAAAGAAGGCAAAAATAAAAATAAGAAAAAATTTCTACTGCCCTAGATTTGATAATCTAGAGGAGTAGGCAAATGTAAGCTCCAATTCAAGGAAGGCTCTGAGAAATCTACTGTCGATGCTGAGAGATCACAGAGCAGAAGGCAGGACTAACTTGCCACATGAGTGGAGATGAAGTGTGACAATGCTCTTGGAGACATGGAGTGAAAGTTGAGTTTTGAAACATGAAGAGGTTTTCAAGATGCGTGTGGGTAATAGAATAAGAGAAAATCATCTGGGCTAAGAGATACTCATGAGGAAGACAAACATAAAAATGGAAAAATGCGGGGTAAATTCAGAAATGTGGAGTATTATGGAGGGGCTGAACAGTAAGTGACAGGGTTGGAGGAGATAAGTGAGAAACCTTGAAGAGCTGTATATTCTATTGTATAGTTCACTCATCCAACTCATTCATTGCTTTACAAATACTTACCGAGCTCCCAGGTTGTATGGAACATTCTAAACTTAGATGCGAAGAAGACAGGACACGGTCCCTGTCCTCAAGAAGCAGTAACAATGGGAAGACAGGTTTCTGAACAGGAAAGGGACACCAGATAATCCCTCCAGCTACTCTCCTATTTGAAGTCATCCATGGTCCTCTGCCCCACGACTCCTGTCAATGTTCTTATCTATTGTAGTACTCATGCAGATGCTCCTTCCAACATGCTGTGCTCTCTCAGTTCCTTGGCTTCCTCATGGCACAATTCCTCTAGTTGTTCAGAGTAAAAACCTTGGACTGATCCCTCACTTCTTTATTTCATACACCACACCCAAATCTTCAGCAAGTTCTATATGCTTTATATTAATATAACCTGAATTCAGCATTTTCATGCCCTCTGGCTCTGCCTTCCTAATCTCTTGCCTGGATCACTGTACCTGGGATCCCTGCTTCACCTGGCCTCTTCCAATCTTTTTTCAAGTCACAGTCAAAGGGACTCTTACAAAATATTAAGTCAAATGATCTCACTGCCTGCTCAGTACCTTCTCAAGGCTTCCAATCCCGTGTAGAACAAGATACAACGACCTCACCAAGGCTTTTAGAGCCCACATAGACTGCCTGCTGCCTCTCTATCCCCATCTCCTAATATTTTCCCCCTAGCGTACTGGGTTCTAGGTATATTGACTTTCTTGCTGTTCTCTGAACATAACCAGCATGTTCTTACGTCAGGATATTTGAACTTTCCTTTCTGGAATTCTGTTCTCCTATATATACACTTGGCTTGCTCTTGCACTTCCTTTGATGTTCTTAGTGTTCTGCTCAAGCATTACCTTCTCAAAGAGGCCTTCCTAGACTACCTGTCCTAGACTATCAATGTCTATCCCCTTGTTTTATTTTACTTTTCTTGAAAGCACATAGCTACGTGATATTATATTATGTATGTATTTGTTGATTTGTCTACCTCCTTCAAGAGAATTAAGCTCCCTGAGGACAGGGACAATGGCCTTCTTGTTCACAATCTTACCCCAGCATCTAGAACATTGTCTCCATTGTACAGGATTGAAGAGAAGTGTAGTCAGTAGGTGAAGTAAAATTTCGGCAGTTAGTACTAAAAAGAGTAACATAATTGGTATGCACTTCAAGAAGGAAGTAGGATTGAAGGAGGGCTTTTTTTAAAGGAAGAGAGATTTGATCATGTTTAGAGATTGAAGAGAAACTTCATGATGGACGATCATACAGGATGGTTGATTCATCTACAAGTTTCCCGGAGAAGTATGGTGGGAATGCAATGAAAAAAAGGGGGAGGAGTTAGTTTAGGACATACTTCCCAATTGATTTGCCTCAGCACACTGATGGGCCACAAAAGGCTTACAGTTTTGCTGAGACACTGATCCCTTCAGCCTTTGGGGTGACTGGCTGGGGCCTGGGTAAACAGGCAGCCTCTCCTGTTTACCCCAGAGAGCCACACAAACATCATTTTCTGCATATATCATGATGTAAAAGAACCTGAGAAGCTCTCGAGTGGGGGAAGAGAGGAGCATTTCTTTTAGGTCTTAAAGGATAAAAACAATTTAAGAAATGTGGTGGAGGGATTAAAATATACACAGTCAGATCTTTGGTGGAAATAAAAAGGATTCACTAGTCTAGTCTTGTCTCTGTATCCTCCTTTCTCCCTCCGTCTCTCCTTTCACAGATTTTTTGATTGAATCTGTGCTATCTGCTACTTTCTGTACTAGTAGCTAGAGATAAACATACTCAGCTCATAGCTAAGTCCTCTCCTCCTCTATGAGTCTTCTTTGAACCATGGAGGCTGGGCTCCAGGCCTGCTCATGTTCTCACCAGCTCATAATCGTACTGTGTCTGTATATCCATAGTAGCTTCTCCCACATTGTGTGGAAATGATCAATTAATGTGCCCGTTTCCTCTGCTTGTTGACAGCATCCCCCAGGGCCAGTGCTGTGTCTCACTTGTCTTTATAGCCTGACCATCTAGCTTGGAACCTGGCACAGAGTATGTGCTCATCAAATAGTCGTTGAACTGAAACTGTACCAAAGTGAATAAGACACAGTCTTTGCCATCAAGTTGCCCACTGGTTATTTGGGGAGACAGGTGTATAAATTAATAATTACGCTACAGTGTGATAAGAGCTATAACAGTGATATAAAAAAGTGCAGCTGGCGTCCAGCGGCAGGCACAGCTAGCACTGATGAGGCGACGGGGCGGGCACTGTGCTTCCATCCTGGTGAACTCGAGCAGAATTTATATTCATTTAGGAAAGGAAGAATATTGACTGCAGAGACTTTAGACTGTTTGTAAAGTTATAAAGCTCTTAGAAACCCTCAGATGGGAAGTTGCTGTACAATAGAGAAATATTAACCTCAGAGCAGCAGCTGGCAAACCTGGCTTTTATGTGCCTTAAGGCGCATCACTGAATCTATTGACACCTATAAAGTTCCTCCTTGTGAAAAAAGGCGTTTTGCAAAGGTTGGCTTCTTTAATGTTCCTTTTACATTATCTTGCAAAAGGTATTTTTCCAAGTAGCAAAGGTCAGAATGATTAAATAAGACAGCTGATGGGTCTAATAATAATGAAAACGAACAAACTCATTACTCCCCTTGTGGTTGGAGATGTTAATTGTTGTGTATTTTCATTGTTGAAACTACTGCAATGGTTATAAGTGCTTCATAATGACTTAAGCTGATCTGTCTTCACACTGGGAGTGTTGATTCATCAGAACTGACACAATTCATGGTGGAAAGTGTTTGCTGAATATATCATGAAGGCATTTGGGTTTGATGAAAACACGTTGAATTTGGAAGTTGGATCCGCTTGTGTTAGAATCCCATCTTTGCCTCAGATAAGCTGAGTGGTCTTGAGAAAGTGACACAGAGTCTCTTAGGGTTGTTTTCTTTCCTGTAGAGTCACAATACTTGTAACATTTAATATGCAGAGTTGTTCTGAGAATGAAATGAGATGACATATGAGGGGCTAACACAATGTCTGGAAAACAATATGTGTTTAATAAATGTATGTTTGTTTTTCTTTTCCTATAGCTAAGACATTTCTACTCAGAATTCTCCTGGATAGATATTTCAAGCTTCTTTTAGATTTTACACTCAAGAATCTACTGCCTTTATGCTCAACACCCCATGTTTCTGTAATGATAATACTATGAGAGCTAATATTTATTGGGTACATGTCATGTCATACATGTACCCAGTAAGTGATTGACCTGAACTCCTTTCTGTCTTATTTTTTTAGGTGCATTTTACAAATGCAGAAAATGAGATGTAGAGAGGTTAAGTAATTTGTCCAAGGTAAAACTAGTAAACTACAGAGTCAGCATTCAAATCCTCAGAGTTTAATTCCAAAACTGTGTTCCTAACAGCTGCCTCCTAATATAATACTCACTTTCTTTGTTAAAGATTTTATTTATTCATTTTTTTCCCCCCAAAGCCCCAGCAGATAGTTGTATGTCATAGGTTCACATCCTTCTAGTTGCTGTACGTGGGACTCGGCCTCGCGCTGGACGGAGAAGCGGTGCCTTGGGGCGCGCCCGGGATCCGAGCCCGGGCCGCCAGCATCAGAGCGCGCGCACTTAACCGCTAAGCGACGGAGCTGGCCCCATAATACTCACTTTCTATCTCTTTTGTTCTCCCACCATGTTAAACTCTTCTCCATCAGATAAAGAGGATTATATGGAGATGAAAATATTTCATTTCCCATCATCTTTATAGCTTGAAGCCAGAATCAAGGAGCAAGAGCAGAAAGGAAAGGACATTACTGTGGGAGGACAGTGGTTTCAGTGTCCAGTGGGGCTGAGAGGGTCATGGGAAATCTCAGCTACAGGAGGGTCATGATGGTCATTTTACCCTCAAAAGCTCTCTCATGGTAATGTGACTGGGCTGGTGGTTGGCCATAGGTCCTGGGTATTAAGACTCTGGCAGCTCACTGTGCAATGAGAATCACTGTTTTCTTGTTAAGTCACTGAGTCTGGGTATGACAATACCCATCTTGTGTCATTTGTCCCTAAGGGGGATTCTGGGGTTCACAGTACAGGGCTGTTCTGTGTGTGCCTAGTCACTTGGCTAAAGCTTTGAGCCCAGGGACTGTTCTGGATAAATCAGGTTGTACATACTGAAATGTTTTATTCAAATGCTGTTTTTTCTCAATTAAAAAAGGAATCAAAGTTCAAAGAGTAGAAACTATTATTCCTAACTGTTTAATACCTGAAATCTTCTGGGCACTCTGTATAGTTTTTGTCCCTGTCACTTTCCAATCCAGACAACGCAGGCAGGTTAGATGATTGCCCGCAGGCAGCTGTGTTCCTGAGGATCCTTCCATTAAAGACTCAGGCCTGCAGGACACACAGAATAAAGGGCATTCAAGCACAAGGCCTTCCGCTTCAACTCCAGTATCAGGAATTTGTCCCCTTTATTGATATGTGATTAGATGTTATTGATCTCTTCAGGTTATAGCTTGAATTTTGAATCTGCAAAGGATGAATAAGTGCATTTTATACATTTAAAGTTACGGAACTTTGAATTGCTGCATGGAAATTTATGCAAAATAGGCAAACTCACAAACCACTGATTTTTTCCTCCATTTCACTTTTACCATCCTAAACCCTGCACCTTATTCTCTCCTCTCAGCAGCAAGGCTTGCTTGTGAATAGGAGTGGGATCCCTTGAGTGGGTAGCTTTTGTACACACTGTTAGAAAAATTTTGAATTGGATGAAATTGAAGCCGGGGTCTATTTTTTTTTACATCATTCTGCTACTGCTGTACTCACGTGCTCCTCCTCCTGTTCCCACGGATTACCATCGACCAAGGGCAACTGTGTGCTAGTGCTTAGCACATTCTAAGACAGAGGAGTAGAATTTTCATTTACAGATGGAAAACCAGAATTTTAGGAATATTAACGTGCTTGCACAAAGTCACATAGGTAATAAGAGTTGAAGCCAGAAGTCTAAGTCTCTAAAACTCCCAACTAATGAGTGTGCTTTTATCAACTCTATTTTTCTTCAGCTTTGCGAACACAGAAAGTTTGTAGCTGCAAGGTGTTTTGAAAAACTCACCAAATAAATAAATCCTCGCAAATAATGTTTTATTCATCCTACTAGGGAATTAATTCCCCAAATCGGTGAATATCTTCCAGATTGATGATGAAAACAGTACAATTAAATTTTTATGGTGTTTACTGAGCAAGTATCCACTTTCATGAATAAAAACACCTTTTTCTCCCCCTTAGTTCTATCTCAAGTTAACAGAATGTTGAAAGGCATGGAGTCCATGAGCAGCAGTTAGTACTGGGTGGGCATTTTGATGTGCCATGTAAGGAAAATTTGCCAATGGCAGCAAGAATGCTTACTTCTCTGGCTACATTTTTCTCTCCTCAGGCAAATAGTGTTTAAAAGTATTAAATTAATAAACAGAAACCTCATTAAATTGGAGCCGGGAGGCCAAAAGGGGGAGCTCTCACAGCCCATGTGGATAGCAGCGCCCAACAGGAGGAAGAAAGACTTCCTCTTCTTGACTGGCAAGAAGCTCAGCCAGTGGAAGACTGTCACAACTCAGCCAATGAAAAGCCACTACACCTCCAACTCTCAATTCCTCCAATGGACTCTTTGTTTATAATAGCCCTCCCAACTTCCCTTTCTTCCCCTCTATACAAGAGTTTTTCTTCCTTTGCTGCTGGGGGACTTGCACATGACTCACCTTAGTTGCAGATCCTGAACTACTATTCTTTGATGATCCAAATAAACCTGTTTTTGCTGGAGAAATAACTGGCTGTCTAACAAAAGGAAATATTTCTGAATTGTTTTTACTAATGATTGAATGATAGCATGGGCACATCCTCCTCCTGGCTCTAGGCTTCCTGCTCCCCAATAGCTTGGGAATACAAGACAACATGGAAACATTTCCAAGAAACTACGTTTCCAACTTTGTTATTAATCTCTCAGATCTATGATAGAAATACTAAAGTGAAAGACACAGAAAAATGTGAGGTGCTTTGAGTGGAGTGAGATCAATTTGTTTAACATAACTAACACTTCTATAAACTGGATTTCATGAGTTAGCATTTTTCCTGGCAATAATTCACAATAAAAAAAAATCCTAGAAGATTTATGTAGAGTATAAGAAAATAAGTATCCAGAGTAAGGTACATCTTAAAATGAGAGAAAATTTGATTGATTCTGTGGAGGTTTCTATACTAGGTTTTAATTTATTTATGCTGAGTCAGGGCTTTTATTTCTTTTTGAGCCTTACATGATTTAAGTCATCATAATAATGGATATCACAGTTGTAGATATGAATAGCAAGTTTACTTTAGCAACTAAAAACCAAGTTATAAGGAACCCAGTAGGCTCAATTGGTGTGTGTTCTCCATATTAAGTGACTCCAGGAGAGGAGGCCTGAAGTTTTAAAAGGATCTCAGAAAGTGCTCACTCAGAATGACTCATTTTTTATGCTGGAGGACAAGTGTGTCTTTGATGTCAATCTGTGGTAACAAAGGTCTGGTTTAACCACATATAATTATGATTGCTGCATTGAAATGTATTAGATCTGGGAAAAATGTGTCTGATTTTCTCTATAGTAAAAAAAGTACGTGAAAGTAGAAATATTCTTCAAGCATATTAATTGATAATTGCTTATGTTTCTAAGATCAAATTTTGCTTCAGATCATGGAAGAGTTGTGATTTCATTTTTGTCCTTAGGCCCAGAAATACCAAGTTAGAAATGCAAAGAAAAACCACGGTTGTGGCAGGCCCGCATACAGCAGGTCAAAGAGAGTGTTTAGCACTAGATTGAGAAGAGGAGAAATAACAAGCCCCTCCCTGTGCTATGGGAACTAGTACTTTTTCTGCCTTTCAAAATCCTCAAAGCAAAATTACCAAAGCCTCAATTTCTTACCTTCTGTTTGTTTCTTGCTTTTGTTCAATTATTTCCCCCTCTATCACACAGAGTTGCAGTAAGAATCAAATTAAAAAATCTAAATGTGAAAGGTCTTTGAAGATTATCAAACACTACATAATTGCTTATTTATTACATATAACCTGAATTAAAATAGACCTCTCTTTCTGAGAATCCTCATAGTAATTTTAAAGAAGTCTTTGTAGTTCTAAACTTTTCCAGCTCTACTTTTGTTTTTGCAGTTCTAAGTATTTGGCCTGAATGCAATAACTAATCACTAATATTTGGATAAGACATCTCAGAAAATAACAGAACAGCTCACAGATGGGAAGCCGATTTCTTTGACTCTCATATCAGCTCTTAACAGTTGAATGCTATAAGAAGGCTGAGTCCTGCCTTAGGCAAGAGAGAGCACTGTGATTGATTAGCAATGTCTACAAAGGGCTTGGGAGGGATGTGGATTGTGGTATTCAGATCTCGTAATTGTTCTCCCTAGACTAATTAATGGAAAAGGAGTCTCCGGTTCAATGGAAGTGTCTGTCCAACATTGAAAATGAGTGTACCCAATATTGCAACTCAGCAGATTCTAGTCTCCTACATTCATTACTACAGGGTTAAACCCCATTCCTAGCAAACTTGGCTGCTTCTCAATTCACGTCCTGATCTACAGATATTTAGTTCATAGAATGTAGCCACTGTGGGCCAATTATTCTTCTAGAATGCATGAGTACATTTTAAATGGAGTTCCAGACACTTTTAAGCAGAATTATCTCAATATAAATTTAGCAATTAGAAATGAAATACAACAAATGTTAGGTCAGAAATTTCCTAAGGAAAATGTAGCTCTTTAGTTCAACAAAATCTCAATCTGTAGATGCCCTTCCCTTCAACAGTGTGCCTGAAGGATAGTACACCTTCACAGCTCCTCAGCTGACGACCAGACCTCCAGTCTATTCAGTGCTGTAGGAAATGCCATGATGATGCTGACTTTGCAGCGTGCTCGTCTGCCTGAACTATTGGCAAATCTGCTGCTCACACCCCCAACCTTCCTCTAAAAAGGAAGAAGTTTTGGTTCCTTTCATCCCTGTGTTATCTTCTTTTCTGTTCTGTTTGTTCCGTGTCTTGTCAGCTTCCTTCTGTCCTCTCTCTTTTCCTCCCTCCCCCCTCCCCCAGTGTCTACGGTGATCCCTTATCCTGTCAATCATTTGTGAACCTCTTCCCTCTCATGTCTTATAACATTTCTCTCTATGGTACGGTCCCTCCCCCCCAGCCCCCCAATTTCTGCAGAATTACTTAGTGCAAAGATAAATATCAAACTAGGATAAATCATAGTTTTCAGAGTAATGGAACTCAATTAATGAAGCTTTTAAAGAAAAAAGATTCTTTAACGTAGTCAGGATGACTCTTTTATGGGGGAGATGTCAGTCAGTCAGCTGCTGTTTCACATTTCTTTCTTTGTCCCAAACTGCAACTTACCTCTTTAATTGTTCATGGAATGCAAATAAAGTCACAATCCTTTCCCACCAGATGTGCCGGATAGACATGAGGGCACAATCATTTTCCTAACCAATATTTTCATCAAGAATCTATTCAGACTCGTAGAATTGCTTTCCACTTCCAGCTTAATGGAACTGTGAAACGTGTCCAGTGCAGGTTTGTGTCCTGAAGTGCTCTCAGGGGCCTGGGGACTAGGATGCTAGGAGTGTTATGAAGAACCTTCAACTGTGGCTTGATCTTGTATTGAAAGGCGAGAACTGTCTCTGTTACTGGAGGCCTCAAGATTTACACGTATGATAAGAATCAGGAGGGGTGTGCACGTCCCAGTGGGACAGAACTTTGCTGGACTATCTCTGTTCAAGGGCCTGAGTGTCATGGGTTCAGCAGCAGCATATGGAGTGGAGTCTGGAGACGGCTTTCTATGTTTCTTTTCTTTTCTCCTCCCACCTCACTGCAATATAGGTGTTGCTCAAGACATATGAAAAATAAAAATATAAAGAAATAAAGAGAATAGGGAAAAATCATGGAGTGTTACCTTGTATCTCTTTTTGGAGTAAACAGATCATTCCGTGTAATGGAATAATAACTGTACTGTTAATCTAGAGTCTGAAGTTTCTTCTTAGGTTTGTAGCTTTGCTTGTTCCTCATCTGAGAACACATATTCCTTATGAGAAAATGAGGGGGATTCAGAAAATGATCTCTGAGGTCCTCACCAGTCCTAAAATGATATGAATCTACGAAAGCGAATGGAATGAAATTCTAGTGATGATGTCTCCTCAGAGGAAACCAGAACTGTTTCTGTTCTATTCCCTTCTTAGCCTTTCTTTCTTTGCCCTTTCCTGTTCTCTTCCTCTGTCTTTCAGTAACTGACCTGCTATTTTGTTGGCAAACCTTGGGCATCCAGTCACTTCTTAGTTGGTATCCATTTCAGAGACTGTAGTACAGAAAGGGACCCCCTGTCCTCCCATCTATGCAGAATCCATTCTGCCTAATGTCATTGTGGCATGGGTTGACTGATTGTCTATTTCTTCTGGAAGCTTCCCTGTTAATGAAATATCCTGTTTTCCCTTCTACATATAACTAGCTCTACTTATTGTTATCCACATGGCACTTAATGTTGTCTCCGCTTCAAGTGTTTTGTATACTTGCTAGGCCTGGCTTATAAGGCCCTACATTGCAGGGTCTGCATCTTAAATTGCTTCACGTTCCCTCAGAGTCTACCTCTTATAATTACAAACAATACAATTTTATCTATCACATTCCATTTCTTGTTTCTGCTTTCTATACCAGTGCTTTTCCTTTGCAGAAAAAAACTTGAGTAAACCAACTTGCCAGAGGTGTGTCTGTTTCATGTTTTAAATAAAATTTAGATTATTTTTCAGATCCATTTTTTCTTTTTCTATTTGTGGATTAAAAAAAAATCTTTAGGACTTTATTTCCCTCTCTTGCTTTCCTTATATTTATATTTCTCAGGTTTTTCCTTTCCTATAAATTGAATAGTTGGTTTATTTTCACACTTACTTTCTTTTTTAAGCAGTGAAAGCTGAAGGCTCAGCACATGCTTTGAGCTCAGTTCAGCTGCCCCATTTGCTCCATGGGGCTGTGGATTTCCAAGGAACGCAGGCTGTAATTAAAGTAGCAGGTCACTTAGGTGTCATTTATCCCTCAGAATTTGGGCATAAGCATTAACATTTTCAAATAACTAAAGATTAAACTTACTTTTATGATTTTGAATTTAAAAAAATCTTTCAAAATAAACACCTTAACAATTTTTAATTGTTAATTAAACAATTAATTATAATTATCTGCATTTTAATTATCTACATTTCTTGTAGTAATTATCTACATCTCTTGATTTATCAACTTTAGTGAGTATCTACTAATCCCCTACTTTGAAAAGTGGGGAATACAGCTCATTATAGTACCTTCTCTTTGTTCCTTGAACACCCTCCCAAACTCGGCCACTCTCTCAGTCAGTCACATACTATTTTTAGTTCTTTTATTGGTTGCCTTTATACCGTCACATGATATACTTAAACTTCTATTTTTTTGACTATTGAACCTTAGGCAGGATCTGTTGACTTTGCACTACCCAATATGAAAGAATGAGCATGTCCTCGCTTTTCACCGTCTCTTCCCACTTTGCCCCTCCTCTGTCCACTATAGTATGACTTTCAGTTATCCATGTCTATAGCATCTAAATTTTATCCTTAACTATAGTTAAGTTTTTCATGCTCTGTCTACAGATTTATTCTAAATACTTTTCCAATAAAGAGATCAAACTGTTGAGTATGTAGATATTATTTACTAAAGTAAAGAACCAGGAAGAGTTTTGAAGCCGTAGGAGGAGATGCAATCTTATTTCACTAAATTTGGCCTCTTGAATGAGAATTATGATTTTACAGTTTTGATGCATGGAAGTAAACATCAAACTGAAATAAACCTATTGTTGTAATATTTGTCCATCTTCTCACTACGGTGACAGCTTTTTCACTATGCCTTTTGTCATTGGAAATTCATTCTCTTCTTCAAGATGATCTCCTTAGAGCTTGTAACATTCACTTCTACTTTGGACAACATGTCTTCTCATCTGTCTAGTCACTTGTTATTCTAAGATTTCATTGTACTCCTGGGTTTGGTTCACTGTTTTTTGTCTCAGTTCCTATGTTTTCCTCTTTCTTTTGTTTCTTTTTTATTTTGCTAGAGAATATCTTTTAATAGTTCTTTGAAGAGGAGTATATGGATAGAGAGTTTTCTGAGCCCTTGAAAGTTTGAAAATGTTTTCATTTTGCCAATGTGTTTGAGTTGTAGTTTGGCTGGGCTCAAAATTATTTATTTATCTTGGCTCAAAATTACTTTTTTCTCAAAACTTTCAAGGCATTTTTCCTTTTCCCCCTAGTATCTAATATTGCTTATGAGAAGTCTTATGCTATCCTGTCTCGTCACTTTGAAAATCATCCACTTTTTCCCTTTCTGAAAACTTGTTGAACTTTTCTCTTTGTTTCTGGGGTTCTGAAATTTCTAGAGGATCTGCTTCAGAAATGTTCTTTAAAATTTCTTTATTAGTATACTTTAATTTTTAGAACAGTTTTAGATTTACAGAAAAATTGAGCAGATGGTACAGAGTTCCCACATGTCCCACCCCATGTACAATATTTCCCCAGTTAGTAACATCTTCTATATTAGTATGTTATATTTGTTGTATTTAATGAACCAATACTGATACATTATTATTAACTAAAGTCCATAGTTTATTCATCTATCCTTTTTTCTTATTAAGTGACTTTTTTGCTGTTTCGGGATTCCATTCAGGTTACCACATTAATTTGTCGTGTCTTCTTAGGCTCCTCTTGGCTATGACAGTTTCTCAGACTTTGGTTTTGATGACCTTGGTAGTTTTCAGGAGTATTGGTCGGGTATATTGTAGGATGCCCTTTTATTAGAATTTTTCTGAAGTTTTCCTCATAATTAGACTGGGTTTGTGGGTTTTGGAGAGGAAGATCACAGAGGTAAAGTACTATTTTCATCACATCAGGGGTACATGCTGTCGACGTGATTTATGACTGCTGATGTTGACCTTGATCACCTGGCTGAAATAGTATTTTTCAAGTTTCTCCACTTTAAAGTTACTTTTTTCTCCCCCTTTCCACACTGTACTCTTTGCAAAGAAGTTACTGTGGGCAGCCTACACTTAAGGAGCAAGGAGTTATGCTCCCTTTCCTTTAGAATGGAATATCTATATACATTTATTAGGAATTCTTCTGCAAGGGAGATTCTTCTCATCTCCCTCATTTGCTCATTTGTGTCAATATGGACTCAGGTTATTTTACACTTCGGGTTGTAATCCAGTGCTACTTTATTTATTTTGTTCCTCAAATTGTTTCACCTTTGGCCATTGAGAGCTCTCACAGGTGGCTCCTGTGCCTGTTTGACATGCCCGCATCATTGTGGTTTGCTTTTTTTTTTGAGTATTTAATTTCTATCAGTATAAGAGCTCACCTTATGTATTTCCTGCTCCAGTCCTAGAATCAGCCAAGGAGCTTTGGTTCTTTTTATTGAAAAATCGTATTAGAAACCAAGATCTGGGCCTGAGGTGTTCTTGTTGCTACCGGGATGTTATTGCTTCTAGGCCCTCTCAGCTGAAGAGTATAGAAATATACGTGTATCTACTAACCCATATTTTATAAGGGTTAGTATACACACACATATTTTTATATGAAATCACATAAAACATGGGTTAGTATACATACATACATATTTTTATATGTAACCACATGTATCTACACTCGTAAAATATGAGATCTTATTGATATCTGCAACTCTATACATTACCACACGGATCATTATAGCCTCCTCCCTTTGCTTATCTGTGAATTCTCACTCCAAAAGTGAGAAATTTGGCTCCTACCCACTGCCATCCATTGACCTAATTGTTCAATTCCAGTGCACATGTATAGCAGTGTCAGAATTGTTAACCTGTACATCCGTGAAAAAACTTTATCAACTAGAGTACAACGCTGATGTGCAGTTGCTTTTTACCTTTAGTTTTACAGATTTCATTCATTTCCAAAGTTACTTAGGTCAACACCTTTTCTTTCCCCTACCTTTTTCAGTGAGGTTGCTTTATACATATGTGATATAGTTGGACTCTTTTGTCACATTCTGCATTTCATCCTGAATTGTTCCTACTAAACGAGGGATGTTGAAGTTTCCAAATATAATAGTAGACTTTTTTATTTCTCTTTGCATTTCTGTCAGTTTTTGCCTGATGTATTTTGATGCTCAGTTGTTAGGTACATACATATTAAAAATTATTTTGTCTTCTTGGATAATTTTCTTTGTTTAGAAATCTGCTTTCTCTGAAATTAATATTTCTACTCCAGCTTTATTTTGATTAGGGCTATCATGGTATATATTTTTTCCATATTTTTATGTTTAACTTATCTTGTCTTTATATTTAAAGTGTGTTTCTTACTTATATAGTGTATACTTGGGTCTTTTTGTTAATTCACTCTGACAGTTTATGTCTTTAATTGGTGTAATTTAGGCTATTCACATTTAAAGTGGTTTTGAAATAGTTGGATTAATGTCTACCATGTTTGTAACTTTTTTCTATTTGTTTCACTTTTTCTTTTTCCATCTTCCCCTTTTCTTCTCTCATTTCTGGTTTTAATTGAGCCTTTTATATGATTACATTTTATTTCCTTTCTTAGTGTATCAATTCTACCTTTTAAAATTTTGTAGTGGTTACCCTAGAGTTTGCCATATATGTTTACAACTAATCTAAGTCAGCTTTCAAATAAGGCTATTTTGCTCTTTACGTATTGGAATTGATTCCAGAAGTCCTTTTTTAAAAAAATTGTTAAAAAATTTTTTTCATTTGTCTTCCTGGCTGGCCCTTTCAATTTGAAAATATGTGTTTTCTTAGTTTGGGTAAATGTGTGCTATTGTTTTTGTTATTTTCTCCCTTCTAGCTTCTCTGTTTTCTCACTTTGGAATTTCTCTTACATGCGAGTTGACCGTCGAGACTCATGCTCCAGGTTGCTGTGTGGT
This sequence comes from Ceratotherium simum simum, assembly GCF_057802395.1. Lineage (NCBI taxonomy): Eukaryota > Metazoa > Chordata > Mammalia > Perissodactyla > Rhinocerotidae > Ceratotherium > Ceratotherium simum. Next base: position 4,902,410 of record NC_141918.1, on the reverse strand, counting down.
TTTCTCTTGTTCTTGGCCGTCCCTGAAAGAAGGAGCCGACCACAAGACCTGCATATGTGACCAGGCCCTGTGGACCGGCGGGGTTTACTCCAGAGGTGGAGACAAGGATAAGGCTGGAAGACTACATGCTCCCTGTTACTTCTCTCCACCTCACCCCCATGAAAAGAGAATTTTGCCAACAGCAAAACAAAGAGGACCCTCCTATGGTGAGAACTCCAACCAGGAATTTTATTTAGATTATTTTATTTTTTAAAGGCTGTTTCTGTGGCTTCAACATAGTGGCAAAACCCCACTGCTAGCGTGGGGGTAGGGAAGAAGAATGTGGGTGGTTGGCGCATGCAGCCTTCCTCAGACAGTTCATGGGTTACTTTCCTCTATTTCTACCTCTTCTCCTAATTTATATTTCCATACCTTCTGATCAAGGGAGTAAGGTCCATATCTCAAAGAATTTTTTGTGAGGATTAAGTGGCATGATCTATGGAAAACCCATCCCATGTTACCTGATATTCAGTAAGTACTCAACTCCTGGAGTTGTAGAGTAGACAGATACGCTACAGCAGAGGGAGGAAATTAGATGCCATCTCTTGGAGGGAGGATATCAAAGAATATATGGACAGTTTAAAACCACCACATTAGTTCTAACAGCTTTTTTTTTTTTTTTTGGTAAATTTCCTAGGATTTTCTAAGTACATGATCATATCATCTGCAAAAAAAGAGATTTTTTTCCCTCCCTTTCCAATCTGTATACCTTTTGTTCTCTTGCCTTGCCTTATTACACAACCTAAGACTCTAGTAAAATACTTTAAGACATTTTGAAATTAATTTACTGTGAAACACTAGACTTTTCCTATTTGCAATTAAAAAAAGAAATGTCATATGTTATAAATATGCCAAATTTTGTCATTTCTTTTCTCTCCCCAGATTGATTGGTAAATATTTCTATTGTTCCACGATTAAAATAATTAGTAAAAATGTACCTATACCAACTGCTTAAGGGAATTTTGCACTTTAATTGTTCATTCATTTTTTCTTTCACAAGTATATTTCTCTAATTCATTCATTTAACAATTCATACAACAAAATTTTTGGCAACCCACTCTGTGCAAGGGACAGTACCAGTGCTGGGGATACAACACAACCAACACGAGGAATATCCTTGTTCTCACAAAGCTCACAATCTATCACAGGATGCAGATAATAAGCAATTAATTTTGTACAAGTACAACAGTGACCATTGGTGTAGATAACTAGAGTGCTGTGAAAGTGTACTAAGGGTGGCTTATAAATGGCCTTAGCAGAGAAGTGTCTAAGATGTCTCTTTAACACTATGCCTCCTGGTCAGCCAAAGATATTTTGAGGGATAAGCCATTACCAGAGAAGATTGATTTTTAATTAAGATGATAAATAATTTGTGTTGTTTTGTTTAAATAAATTAAATTAAAAATGGTTTATTAAAAAAAGAAAATGCAAAGGATAAAAACATTAAAAATAAAAAAAAGAAATAAAAAAGATTAGCAAGAATGTAATAGTTACAGAAGATAGGCAAAGGAGATCCAGCATATGTATAATAGAAATTTTTGAAACAATAAAACCAAAGCAATGAAACAAAGTTTTTAAAAAAGATGATAAAAGTCTATAATTAATATTACTCAGTGTTTTAAAAATATTTCTTTTTGATAGTAAAATGTGACAAGTAATATCCTAGTTAGTACATCATTTTCCCCATATGTTGCCTATTTACATTTCCTTCCTATTTAAAGCACTTTTCCTGAGCTCAAAATAAAGTGAATTTCATTGACTCTCAAGCAACCAGTAGGAGATTTATCTTTTGTAGTTCTGTTAGTTGCGGAATTTTAATTTCATAGTTGATGGCTGTGGTTGATTTTCAAAACAGACTTGCAAATTTGTCAGGGGGGAGAATATTATTCTTCATTGATAAAGTGGGAAACTGAGGCATCTGGAGGTTAGAGTTATTTAACGAGTCTATTCATGTATAGATGTAGGTTTGATTACTTCTGTCTCCATCACATTATGCTAAATAATGAGACACCTCTACTTCTGAACAAGTTGATCTGAATTTATCCTAAGTTACAAATTTTCATTAGTATTCGCGTAATGAAGTTTATGGGGTACTTGATTCTCTAAAGTTAATTTTCTGATTTAGCACAAGACAATTTGAAGCATTTTGGCATGATAGTGAAATGAAAATCTTTATTTTAATTCAGAGTTCTTTTTCTTAGTTTTGAAGAAAATTTGTGAAGTCAAAGCATTATTGAATTGAAGTGGAATTAAGTAAATGATATTTGATTTATTTTTATAGTGCCTACCAGTCTGCCATGAATAATGAGAACATTTATGACTAATAGCAGATTTAGTGCTTGTGTCACACTGGGATTGGATAAAAGTACTAATGCTGAATAATTGCCTTTTTGTAAACTTGTGCCTTGATAATAAGGCATAGTTTTAAAAAGTACACGATGAGTCATACAATTTTGTGTAAGAGTACTTAATTAAGGAAAAAAAAGCAACTTTAATGAGTCTGAGTTAAAGAAAATGACCCAGTAAAAGCTCTGATGAGCCACGAAAGATAATGTTGGATCACAAAGACTTCTTCCCCTCCTTTCCACCCCATCCCTGCTGTTTGAGGGTCATTAAAGTTTGTACTATGCATACGCTTATACTCTTTAAAATTTATGTCTGTCCAAGGATACTTACCTTTGTGTAGAAAGTGATAGTTCAAGGTTATGCTAAGTAAAATATTACTCGTGCTGCCTAGATGAAAAATTGCCTAAAGCAATGAACGTTAAATACATTCCTCTGTCCATCTGCATTGGGTCCCAATTTTAGCGCCAATATGTGCCTTAAACTGGATGAAATTTTCAGGAAAAATCCTCAAAAAGACCCTCAAAAGATGGACTATTGCATCAAAGGGCTTCTTAATTAGTGGTTTTTTTTTTGCCAAAAAACAAAAACCAGAGTCCCTTACTCATCATTATTGACAAGAACAAGGTGATAAAAGGACATGTGTACTTCCCATAGACAATGGTTAAAGGTAAACAAACAGGGGTGGGGAAGAGAGGAGAGAGCTGGCACCGACAATTGTTGAATGTCTGCTATATTCCAGGTTCTTAAAATATAACAGTAGCAATAATGGTTAAGCAATCATGATAGTAAATGATTTATGTCATTTAACATAGCTATAGCTATAAGGAACATAGCTATAAAGGAAGTGCTATTTTTATCTCCAATTTACATACAGGAAAATGATACCTTGCAAGGTTAAGTAACTTCACCAGATTTAAAATGCAGACATCTGATTCCAGTGCTCTTAACCACTGTGTCAGTTTATATGTGATAGGTTACTTATTTCTCAAAATATGCTTCTGGGGTAGATGTTATTATTATTATTCCCATTTTTTAAGATTAGAAAACAGAGAGTTTAAATAACTTGCCTAGGACCACATGGCTAGTAAGTACGTCATTAGATTTTAAACCTAGATCTGTAAATTTAGGGTAAGTTGTTTAATATTGAGGGAAAATATGTGTATTTAGAAGGGAAGTTTAATGCATATTTTAGAGAGGAGGAATCTACATAAAATAATCACACAGAAGAGTTTTTTGTTTTTTTGTTATTTTTATTGTGTATCTTCATATTTCAAGACAGTGGCAAGCAGAGAATGATGTGAGAACCGAAATGTTTTCAGATCGCTTCTGTAACTCCCTAAGGGTCACTCAACTTTCTGGACACCATTTTGACCATGATTACTAGTATGTGGGACTGCTGTTTCTTAAAGAAGTTTCTTGCATCCACGTCTAGTTATTGCTCTTTCATGCGTTTGGATGGGTGACTTGACTCAGGGCCAGCTCACAATTGAGCATGTTGGTTTTTGCATCTATTTCCTATTCTTTTCAGCAATCAGAAGGTAGTAAGATGCCAGCTGTTGGGTTCAGATTTGAGGGAAGGAAAGTTACCTCAATCTGCATTTGAGCTGAAGCTACATGCTCCACCCAATTTTTAACTAAAGCTCTACATTAAGAGTTATCAGGCATTGGCTTAGATATTATTAAAACTTTTCCCCCTATTTTGTTGCTGTCATTGCATTAATTTCAATTAGAAACCTCCAGATAGAGTGAGGGTGAGGTTGGGTTAGGAATATAGACAGTACAGGATATTACTATTCCTGTGTCCTAAACTGAAATACCAATGAATAGCTAAACTCCCCAAACATTAACTCTAGTAAAATGAGTTCCTGTGACATCCACCTTGCAAAAGGAGGGTCCAAATGAGGAAATAAGTCTTAAAATAGTATAAATATATTGGAAATATTTTAGAAAATCTTGATTAATTTTTCAGCAACTCCTAGTAAATTTCCTTTTTTAATACTTAGAGAAAGAATTTCCAGTTATAAGTTGGCATAAATATTGATCTAGTTATATTGTCATAACATTGATTAGTTCCTTATGTTTCAGGAAATTCCAACAAACTCAACTATTTAAAGGAATTTTCAGACAACAGCAGAATATTCTATTCCTATTTGTGTTGATTCTGAGGAAAGAAGAAAGATTACTAAGTAAAAATGCAGGAGGCATATTTGGGGGCCCAATAGAAAAAAAGAAGCAAATAATGGATGGGGCTGCATGAAAAAGTAATTTTGCAGGTTGAGATCTCTAGAGGCAGTTTCTGAGACAGAATTTAGTATGCAGGCAATTTAATGAAAAGTGCCCACGGAAAGCAGGGAAGTTAAGCAGAATTTTGCATGAGAAGTTAAGCTTCAAATGGAAGCCCAATGGCTCTTCAGAATTGTCTTTGGTTGGACCAAGATGGTTAGGCCTTCTTATTCCTGCATCTATTATTGACCATGGGCATCCTGAAATGGGCATGGCTTCGGGCAAGGCAGCTCTATGTAGGCGAGGCAATCCCTGGAGAAGGCCAAGGATTCTTCTATCAAAGTGCAAAGCTTCAAGCAGAGTGCCTGATGGTGTCCCCATCACAATTCATGGGAAATCTGTCATCAGTTAAAAAACTTACTTTTTAAAGTTTCTGCCAATATTTCTATTAAGCATTTTTACTACAGTCATTTCATTATATGTATGTATATGTATTTAAGGAGATTTGCAGTTTGATATAAGAATGCTGTTTACTATTAGCACTCCAGCGCTGGGCAACAAGTCCTCCATTGAAGGGTGTCCAGTGGCACATCACTATGTCTACCATAGATAGTGAGTTCCCAGTGACTGGTCATGCTCAAATAGAGCCCTGATGAGCATTCGCTAGAGAAGGTGAAGAGGAAATTCCTGTATTGGGGACAGTCATTGGTGTCCTTTAAGACTCCTTCCAATTTTTCTATGAGCCAATAAAAATTGAAGTGACTTGACTTAGTGGTTTTAATCTAGCCTCATTAACTTCTGGGTAGATATCAAACTCAATGAGACTGATAGAAATTTGACACACTCAAAATAGGAAAGGAAAAAAAACTCTGTCAAACTTACCTCTTACTTTAGAACCTCTTTAACACTAGGTAATAAGTAGGACAAAATCAAAAACCATACCTTAATGAAATTGCTAAACGTTAAGAAGACCACTGAGAAAATAAAGAAGGGCCTGACATTTTGGCAGAATCTCTCAGAATATATCGTACTTACTTGTTCATCATGCAGTGTAATGTGTCCTGCATGCTCTAGTTAAAAAAGTAAAATAAAAAGTGAGTATGCAAGTTTACCTTCTTAAGTACATCAGTTAATACTATTTCTTGCAATGAAGATGGGGACAAGTTTGCAAATTGAAATAAGGATATTGACGCACAGTTACTAACAGACCTACCATTCTCATACTTTGTAAGACGATGGGTGGAGGGTAAATGTTGCCAGTGTGTAAAGGTAAGATAAAGAAAGTCCCACATATTTCTTCTAAACCTCCTAATATAGTGAGAGAAATGCATATAGTGAAATGACCTGTAGTAAAAATATTTAACAGGAATATTGGCAAAAGAACCTTAAAAGGTAAATTTTTTTTTAGTTGATGATAACAGATTTCTTATTAACTGTGATGGGGACACCATCAAGCACTTTGCTTGAAGCCTCACACTTTGACAGAAGAATCAGAGAGCTCTGCACTCTGAGGAATTTATTTACTTTTAACTGAATCAATCATCCATGAATAACCTCCATCATTCTCAATAGCAGCTACAAGAGTCTTTCACTCCTCTCTCTTTCTTACCACAGACAAGGTCGTCTGTAGGATTCTAGGCTACAGAAGCAGGCTTATTAAGTGCACTGCAGGATACTAACTAATTTGAAGTGATTCAACTGTGGGAAGGAACTTCCCGAAAACTTCATACCCCACTGTTATCAGGCCTTCGTTTTAGTGACCGCTCCTCCCAGCAATAGACTGTCCCAGCACGTAGAAGGATTCCAAGGTTGCAAAACTGCCTCACAGAGTTCAATATGTGTATTTTGGTTTATCCTAAATCTGTTTGCCGATTGAAGACACCAAAGTCATATTTGAGTTGTTTCGATCCAAAATATAAGAAACGAGGGCTGTTTATTCCTTTCTATCCTTTCTGCCTTCGACTCATTGCCCCAAGTGTATAAATGCTTCCTTCCCTAGCACGCTTCTTTGTTTTTAGCTGTGGTCATCCCCTTTTTGTTCTCCTATCTCGGTAGTCTCTGAATACTTTTGTTCACTTATTTTCAAAATAATTAGAGTATAATTGCAATATATGCTCATTGAAAAGAACTTGTAAAATACAGGAAATCTTTTTAATTCTACTAATCAGTTATCTTCACAACAGTTTTCAATCTCTTTCTTTTTCTCAAAACACAAATAAGTTCATATGGTAAACACTATTTTAAAGACTGATTATTTTTACTTGCTAAGTATTTTTAGCATTTTGCATGTCATTAAACTTTATTGGCTGGATAATAACTTTCCACCATTGAATGTAGCATAATTTATTTAATCAATCCTCTATATTTGATGTTGAGGTAGCTGAAAGTTTTTCCAATATTATAAATAATACTAAGATATACATTCTTATAACTTTGTGCACGTCACTGGTCTTTTCTTGGGATGAAGGGGAATGGAAAAGTATTTAATTGAAAGTTTTCAATAAAAAGTGTTAAAATCTACCTCCCACAATGTTTGGATGCATTTGTACTCAGTTCTGCTCTATATTAAATGCCCATTTCTCTGATTTCTTGGTTCTGAACAATGACTTCTATCATTCTTTTTAACATTTGATAATTTAATAATAAAAATATGACATCTTATTTTATATTCATAGATCTTTAATGCTGTGGGAGTTGGGCACATTTCTAAGCTTGTGGGAAAATTTTTATTGAGATAACTCATCTCTTTCTAAGTAATTTCTAGAAGCTCTTTATATAATAAGGGTTTATTATTTCAGCTTTGGACTCTAATATATTTTGATCAATGCAGGATCTATTTTGTACCCTTATCTATTCTCTTTAGTCAAGACCAATGCTTTTTCTCTTTTCAGGAATATGCCTCTTGCCTACTTCTTTATAGAACTTTGCAGCTCTGTGCAATAATTGGACTTTCATGCAAAACTGAACCAAGATGCTGGGAGTGGGAAGCTGAAGTCACAGGAAGACCAGAGACTTTAAAATACACACATCTGTACCTTGATGAACTTATGAACTACTCTTGCATTTTTTGTTTTTTGTGGAAGAATCATTGCCTACAAGTTTAAGGGAATGAAAATGACTAGTTTAGACCAAAATTATCAAGAAAATACCTTAGGTATTATCTGTCCATATTGCTACCTATATAACTTAAAGTTAAATGAATTAAGATTTTCAAAGGATGAAAACGTTTTAAAGACTTTAAATGTATATTATCAATTGATCTCCATAAAAGTTTTATTAAGTTATAATTTTACCATTAATGTGTTCATTTAAGTTTAGATTCTGAATCTGTAAAAATGGAAATAGTAACTGTACAAATTTCACAGGGTTTTTACAAGCTTTAATAGTCCATGTTAAACACTTAACATGGTACAAAGTGATTAATAAAAATTATCCATTATAATTAAGATAGTGTTTTAAAATTATTAGAATAAAGTCTTAAAGAACTTTAATATTTAAATGGATAAAAATCAGGGCACATCTAATAGACACAGGAGGAGGAATTGGGAGCCTTGGCTGCTTGGTCCGATTCTTGGCTCCATTGCTACCCTAATGCAGCTTCTATTACCTGTAAGAAATCATAAGTTTCTGAAAAATACAGCAAGAAAACTATTAAGTTGAGAAACTGTTAGAATCAGTGAGGGCAATTCAGCTTGTGAAATGAGGTTTGGATGGAGTGAGGTAGAGCATTTTTTCCCAGAGGACAGGAACCAGTTTTCTATTTACAAAATATGATTAGTCAAAATAGAACTATGACTTGATTCCTACCCAGAGGGTGATTTGTCTGAGAACTGTATTTCTTTTCTTTTTTTTTTTTAGGAACTTTATAACATTTATGTGTCATTCATTCAATTTTTCATTCATTTATTTATGCATGCATTCATTCAAATTTATTGAACATTTAACCAATGTTGACCCTTTCAAGGTAGTTCTTGGTTAATGTGACTACCCTTGACTTCGGTTGAATGACAAGAGTGTTAGGGATAACTAACAGGGGAGCTCTTGGTTTTTACTTAGAGTTTTTCATGGTGATGCTGTTTGCATTTATTCCTTCACTAATTAATTCAACCATTATTTTATTAGTCACCTACTATAAATGTGTCACTGATAGTCACTGTGCTAAGTGTTGTGATTATAGTGATGAACAATGCACAGTCCACACCCTTACGAAATTTAGACAAGAAAATCAATGACTACAGTATTGAAATAGAGGCGTTTATGGAGTGTTTGGGAATACAAAGGAATGGCAACTAACTTAATTTAGGGAGGAGGTAAGGTGATGAGGAAACTCTTTCAAAGGAAGGTGACATTTGAAATAAGTATTACAGGATGAATAAGATCTGGCCAAGCATGTTGAGGGGAAAAGATATTCAAGATAGAAGCAAAAGAATGTGTTAGGCTGGGAGATGTGACAGAACATAGACTTGACTAGAATTGCAAATAGGTCAGTGTAGTGGACGTTGTGGTTGACTCTCCAACCGCCGTGTCATACCAGCTCATATCTGGTTCAGGGATGGGCATGTTTACAGCAACTGGACCAATGAGACCCAGAGAGAGACTTACTGGGAGGATTTGAGAGAGAAGTTTCTTACTCTTAAACTGTAAGAAGCCTCATTTTGTGTCCAGCTGGATGAGAAGAAAGATACATTTAGCCTCTAGCCTCCACTGCTATTGGAAGTCATTATGCAACTTCAGGGGAACCAGTCTTAGGATGGATTCAACACTCGGCAGAGGTTAGAGATAGAGACACCACAAGTTCTTTATCTTGTCATTGAAGGCTTTATCAACCAACTCTAAACCCATTTCGCTGTGAGGCTTTTCTTAAGTGAGCTGACATGTTTTCTTCTTAAATCTGAAAACATTTTGCCTTTGGCTGGAGTGAAGGGTTAGGGTGATGTGATGATCAAATAGGAATCTGGAAAAGGAAGTAGAGGTTGTATGGTGAAGACTTTGCACACCATTCTGAGGAAGTTGAACTTTAAGGTAAAAGCAGTGGGGAGCTACTCATTGGGGAATTGTAAGTAAGAGAGTATGACATCTGGTCCAGATCCTGAAGGAAAAATATAAGAGAAGTATTTTCCTAACTGCTGACAAATTTCAAGCCTAGAAGTAGTTCTTTCCAGTATAATCCAGAAGCCTTGGATTGATCACTGGTAGGACTCAGTTGAGTTTTAGTCAGAGGACTACTTTCCCCAGGCTTTTTTTGTGGGAAGTGGCAAGACAGACATTTCATTCTTTTAGTTTTGTCTGATTCTGTTAAACCTCATAGAGAAGAAAACAAATAGGGAGGATCATTTAATACAGTGATTTGGAGAACTCCAGTCCCGTGGAGGAAGCCCTGACCGCACCTGCACCCTGTCTCCTTGACCACACAGCTTACAGTGTAGCAACATCTGCCTTGCATTGATGGCTATGTGTTCTTCTTGTGTTATGTATTTTTCTTGCTTTTATGACTGGGCTGTTAACTCCTAGATCAGTGTTTTCAAAGTTGGGTCCCTAAACTACTTGGATCAAAACAACTTGAGGTGCTTGGATATTTAACAAGCTTCTCAGGTAATCCTTTTGTAACGTGTAACATTCCAGAGATGCCGAGTACGTACTTGCAGATCCACGAGGGATTAAAATCAGTAATGTATAAGTTTCTGATACTTCTGCCAGGGGCCCAAGTGTATGACTTTTAAGAAGAAAGAGAAGACTCAGTCTTAGAGTCTTATTTTCCCCAAGTATGTGTGTCCATTTTCATGTACTTTATTTTAGAAAGGTCTATGGGTTGCATTTTCCAGTGAACAAAATTATTTGAAGTTAATGATAAAATATAGAATTTGACTTTTATTTTTAATTTTTTCACTTCATAGAGCTTACTTTATAGTAGCATAAACAAGGACTAGGTGAAATTCTGATGGGTGGCTCATTATGTAAATTTTAGTTAATGTCAGTAAGAGAGAGAGAAAAGACCTGGTGAACTGGGTCTTCAGGCCTGAGATCAAAACTGTTTTCTTTGGTTTGATTCATTGCTTTAAGTTACAGAAGTCCCACAAAATCTGCTCTATTTATTATTCTACAAAGTAGGTGTAACATCTATTGTCAGCTGAGAAGGTGTAACAAATGAATTTTATCATACAGTAATATGCTTTCCTGAAAAGAAAGGTTTAAATCAATGGAGATATTATTTGGGTTTGATCCTTGAAAACTGCAGAAATATTAGAAATCATTCAGTTCTATACATGCTGCATATATAGGATATTGTATTCTACAAAATTTCTGATAAAGCACAGAAATCTTCAGGTATTAATGAAAGTTTTTCTTTCTAAAATGTATATTTTACTTCACCTTTAAGATCTCTGAAATGTCAGTTATCTAGATCTCTTTTCTTTGATGTAAATCTTTTTGAAAAAAGTTTACTAACTTCTTGAAAATCAAAGACTTAATTTTAAAACCAAAGCATGTTCTTTCATATTATGTTAAATAAGGGATAAATAGGATATTTTAAATACTCGATTATGAATGAGAGCTTCCCAAACTTTCTTCCCATTCTCTGCCTTCTGTATCTGCTTTCCCCTGAACTCTTCTTGTCTTGTAACTAAATAGTGTTTTACTTCAAAACTCCCAATCTAGTCACTTGATTCTCCTGCCAGCCACAGTCTCTCTCTTCATTATTTTTCTTCTTTCTCTGCGGTGACAATAATCTTTTTTCATTGCTCTAATCAAGTCTAGTCACATTTTCAGCCCCTCTGTCATTTTCAGCTTTCTCTCCTTCCAAGACTATTTCCACTGCTTCACATTATATTAAAAGCACATGTTTCCTGAATTTTGAGATCTCCTACAAAGGGACCATTACAGACCTGAAGATAAAGAGTGAAGAAGTTATCCTGTCCCTGAGGGGTTTATATTCTGATTGAGGAAACTAGACAGACAACAACAATAACCAATAAATAAGATAATTAAAGGTTATGATAATTGGTATTAAAGGTAAAGGGACAACAAATAACCTGGGATGGCCACTTTAAATGGAGTAATAAGGGAAGGCATCTCTAAAAGATGATATATTTAAGAGACCCTTCAGGAATGAAAAGGAGATGTTCATATGGAGGGCTGGGGGAAGAGATTGTAGTCCCAGAGAGGAGCATATCCCATGACTCTGCAGTGGGGAAGGACTTGCTGGGTTGGAGGAAAGATAAGAGGACGGTGAATGAGTGAGAGGCAGACTTATAGGAGATGAAGTTGGTGGATGAGGAGGAAGTGAATCACGCTGACAATGCTGGCTATGTTAGAAAGTGTAGTTTTTTCTTAAAGAGCAATAAGAAGAGACCATTAAAGAGTTTTAAAAGGGGGAAGATGTGATTTTTTTTTATTCAGGTATAATTGACATACAACATTATATTAGTTTCAGTTGTACGGCATATTGATTTCATATTTATGTTTATTGCGAAATGATCACCACAATAAGTCCAGTTAACATCCATCACCATACATAGTTATAGATGTTTTTTTCCTTGTAATGAGAAGTTTAAGATTACTCTCTTAGCAACTTTCAAATATGCAATACAATGTTACTAACTATAGTGCCATGCTGCACATTACCTCCCCATGACTTATTTATTTTATAACTGGAAATTTGTCCCTTTTGACTACCTTTACCCATTTCATCCACCCCTCCACCCCTGTCTCTCTGTCAGCCACCAATCTCTTATATGTATCTATGAGCTTAGTTTTATGTTTTTTTTTTTAATTTAAATTCCACATTTAAGTGAGATCATGTGGTATTTGTCTTTCTCTGTCTAACTTACTTCACTTAGCATAGTGCCCTCACGGTCCATCCATGTTGTCACAAATGGCAAGATTTCACTCTTTTTTATGGCTGAATAATATTCCATTGTATATATATATATAGCATATTTTCTTTGTCCATTTGTCCATTGATGGACACTTAGGTTGTTTCCATATCTTGGCTGTTGTAAATAATGCTGCAGTGAACATGAGGGTGAACATTTTTTTGAGTTAGTGTATTTTTTTTTTCTGTGGCTACTCAGAAGTGGAATTGCTGGATCATATGGTAGTTCTATTTTTAATTCTTTGAGGAACTTCTGTATTGTTTTTCATAGTGGTTGCACCAATTTATATTTCCACCAACAGTGCATGAGGGTTCCCTTTTCTTCGCATGGGAAGGATGTAATTCGATTAAATGTTTTTAAAGGATCACTCTGGAGAATGGATTGGAAGTGGAAAAGTACAGATGCAGGGAGATCAGTTTATGCATCTGTAAAATGATGATGGCCTTAATGAAGTGGGGCACAGAGAAGACTGAGAGAAGTAGTAAGGCTTGAGATATGTTTAGAGGAAGACAAATAGGACCTCCTGATGACTTGGATGTGAGGGCGAGGGTGAGAAAACTGAGAAATCAAGGATCACATCAATTATTTTAATCCTCACAATAACCTTATGAGGTAGGTGTCATTATTATCATCCCTTACAGTTAGGGAAAGCAAGGCACTGGGAAGAGAAAAGCCCTGCCCAAGGTCATACACTTAGTAAGTGACGGCATGAGGATTGAACTCAGGCAGATGATTGTACGGCACATACCAGCCACCAGAACGTACTGAACAAAATGTGTCATATCTTTCCAAGTGAGATACTTGATTTTAAGATTTCCACTTCAACATAGTCTCATTTATCTTGAATTTGAGATAGAGTACCTCCAAATTATACTTTTTTTCTGTCAAAGAAGTTAGAAACAACTGCTAAATAAACTGGCTGGCCTCAGAGTCTTATTTAAAAATCTAACATCAAGATATTTTATGGAGTTCAAACAGATTCAGCCTGATATGTAATTAATATATCTACTGTAGTATGCAGTGAGACAAATGATACTAGTAACAATGACCTTGAGTGTAAGAAACTGAAGTTCTTGCTGAATCGCCAATGAGAGGCTATGTTTTGATTAGGAGTATTTCATTCTTATCCTTTATTTTATTGTGTTCTAGGACTTTGAAAATTGATAATCAATTGGTATAGTCTTTGTGAACATAGCTTAATCCTATTATCACAATCCCTCAGATATCCTCACCACCTTAGAGTCCGGGAATAAGTGAAAATTACTTAAACAACATATTTTCAAGAAAGCAATACAAAATTTTTATTGAAAGCAAATAGGATAGACTCTTTTCTCAGAAGAACAGAAGAAGCTTACATTTTAGAGTGTGTGGGGGATGATAAGGAAATACCCTCCCAATCCAGTCCTTCCCCGGACTACCTGTTTGCCTTTGTAAGAAGATGGTTTCCTCAGGACTTGGTTGACTGGAGAACAACGAATTCCACTGAGATAGGGAAATGCCTAGTGAAAAAAAAATCTGCTTAGGAGTCAATGGGTTTTGATTATACATACATAACCTTTCCGATATCTCTGTAGTTTGAAATGTATTTTATAATCTGAAGCCAGATGTTAATGGCACTATATGATCCGATTAAAATATAAGTATTTTGTTAGATGAAAACATTGGGGAGTGTAAGGAGGCTGGTTCTCACGGGAGGCCAAGTGTGTTTTATTTTTAAATGTGGAGACAAAATTTAAGAATAGAAAAATTGTATACTTTTATTTCTGGTGGAAACAATAGTGAGCAGGCATCACAATTTTAAGAGAATTATAAATGGAAAATGTTATAATTCTATTTTCTTTCTACGCACTGAATATGTCCTGTTTTCCCATGTTCTATTACATTTTATTTTTCAAGTAAACCCCTGGAGATCCTCCATGATCAATTTAAATTGATAAGCAAATAATTTCAGTGGGATAAAATACATACTTTTCCTGTAAAATAGGTTACATTTGTTGGGAAATTTATGCCACAATTTTATATTTGAAAGTCTTTTAATTTAAGACACCCTACAACCTTTCCTTTATTCTATTTGCTTGTTTAGAAATCTGGTCTCTAATAGTGAACATCTGAATGTATAATGCTGGAAAAATGTATTTATAAAGTTTTTTTGAATCCAAGTGCAAATATGGCTTCTCAAATATAAATTCCTATTTAATTTAGTGACATACTAGTCTAACCAAACCATTTATTGTTTACTTCACTGAATGGATAAAGCAATAAATAAATGCTTCACCCAATGATCATAAGATTTAGTGAGTACTTCAATGCATTTAGTATTATTGATTTTACTATGTAGGCTGTTATTCCTAATCTTTCCTCATAGCCAAAATTTATTTAATGAAACTAGCTGATAGAGGAAAGATTTATCTATATGTCTGATATTTGTTTTCCAGTATTTGAACCTTTAATCCATCATGTTTTTCATATTTATTTTCCAGATTTAGATTATAAAATTATATATGAATCTATTTTTGACTCTTAAACTATTAATGTTACATGCAATAGAAAGTAATTAAGTCTTTAAAATTTGTAGGATCGCGCAAACTTTGCAAGAGTACATTAGTTGACAATTATTTACAATAATTACAATGCCGATTGCATTCTATGATAGTATTATTGACATGTTAGTACAGCAAGTGTTTGGAGTTGTTTTTCTTCCAGTACTAATACAACCACAATGTAGGGTAACCAGTGCAGATGGGGTTGTATTTGTAGAATGGAACAATCCTGCCAGAAGACTGGACCCAGGACCTTGGCCTTTACATAGCACAGCAATGTGATATGAACAGTTATTACTTAATATTTTTTAAACATTCTTGGACGAGCATGAGAAACTAGACAAACGTTGGTCCTATAGATGGTGATAATATAACATTGCAAGAAGTCTACAGAATATAAACAAAATGCTGCTTCAGAGCTTATGGTTTAAGGATGAATGACTCTGTAAAAGATACTACTACCTAAGTTTCACTAATAAAATACTAAGCAGTGTCTCTTTAGAGCTAAAAACTGTCATTGAAAATTTCCACCAGTTAAAAATCAGTAATACACCAGGAGAGAAGTAGAAAATAAAATTCAGTGGTTAACACAAACTTTGTGAAGCTGGTAGTAGGTAGGGGTACAAGGAGTATAGATACTAAGCCAATAAGGATGGGCATTTTTATTT
The DNA here is from genome assembly GCF_057802395.1 of Ceratotherium simum simum. NCBI lineage: Eukaryota > Metazoa > Chordata > Mammalia > Perissodactyla > Rhinocerotidae > Ceratotherium > Ceratotherium simum. The sequence goes on along the minus strand of NC_141918.1, from coordinate 4,886,723 downwards.
TATAGCAAAAAAGTAAGGGGCAAATTAGTGTCTACAGATTGTTGTTAATTGTTCTGGGGACAACAAATGGGCTTGCAAGTGAAATTGCAGGATAAACTCATCATAAAGTAAAGAAAATAGAATATTTTTGTGCATATGGGTCTTTTCAAAACTCCTCCTTTCCCCAAAATAGAGACCTAGACATGGATTGAGACCATGTCAAATCTTCAAACGCAGACAGTGATAGGTGAAAGACTGCACACTGCACAGGTGTGCATTCGGAGAGGTCAGGCAAGGGTGGCCTTCCCAGCCAACTTACCGGAAGTGATGCTCATCACTCTCTGTGACAGTGTCTAGGTCATGACCTTGAGTCTGTGGACTAGACTCTCATTGGCAGTGATGTTTGTGACAAGGAAGCTATATTTAGCCCACCCGGGCACCAGGACTCTCTAGAATGGTTAAGCCCCTGTTTTGGGTATGGTGTAATGCATCCGAGATGATTCTGAAATGTCCCACTTTTTCTACTTGTGGGAGACTCCACTTTCATTGAGAATCACAGCTCTGAAGATAGATACAAAACTAACAAGCTTAACCCCTAGAAGGGAAGGACAGGCTACTTTTATATTTCTCAAGCATTTTTAACTGAGACCCATAGTAATAATTATATTTTAAGTTTACAATTTTGTTTTATTTTATTGAGGACATGTTGGCTTATAGTATTGTGTAAATTTCAGGTGTACATTATTATATTTCAGTTTCTGTATAGACTGCATCGTGTTCACCACCAATAGTTTAGTTTTTATCTGTCACCATACATATGTCCCTTTACCCCTTTTGCCCTTCCCCGACCCCTTCTCCCCTGGTAATCACTAATCTGTTCTCCTTATCTATGTATTTGTTTGTCTTCCACATATGAGTGAGATAATAGTGTATTTCTATTTCTCTGTCTGACTTATTTTGCTTAGCATAATACTCTCAAGGTTTATCCATGTTGCCACAAATGGCATGATTTTGTCTTGTTTTATGGCTGAGTAGTATTCCATCGTATACGTATAGGACATCTTCTTTATCCATTCTTCCATTGATGGGCACTTGGGTTGGTTCCACGTCTTGGCTAATGTCAATAATGCTGCAATGAACATAAGGGTACATATATCTTTTTGAATTATTGATTTCATGTTCTTTGGATAAATACTCAGTAGTGCAATAGCTGGATCATATGGTATTTCTATTTCTAATTTTTTGAGAAATCTCCATACTGCTTTCCATAGTGGCGGCACCAGGTTGCATTCCCACCAGCAGTGTATGAGGGTTCTCTTTCCTCCACATCCTCTCCAACATTTGTTATTTCTTGTCTTGCTAATTATAGCCATTCTGATGGGTGTGAGGTGATATCTCATTGTAGTTTTGAGTTGCATTTCCCTAATAAACAGTGATGTTGAACATCCTTTCATGTCCTTGTTGGCCATCTGTGTATCTTTGGAAAAGTGTCTGTTCATATCTTCTGCCTATTTTTTGATCAAGTTGTACATTTTTTTTTGTTGTTGAGTTATATGAGTTCTTTATATAGTTTGAAAATTAATCCCCTGTTGGATATATGATTTGCAAATATTTTCTCCCAGTTGGTGTGTCATCTTTTTGTTTTGTTGATAGTTTCTCTTGCTGTGCAGAAGCTTTTTAGTCTGATGAAGTCTCATTTGTTTATTTTTTCTCTTGTTTCTTTTGCCTGAGTAGACATGGTATTCGAAATGATACTACTAAGACTGATGTCCAAGAGTGTACTGCCTGTATTTTCTTCTAAGAGTTTCATGGTTTCTGGTCTTACATTCAAGTCTTTAATCCATTTTGTGTTAATTTTTGTGTATGGTGTAAGATAATGGTCTACTTTTATTATTTTGCTTGTGACTGTCCAGTTTTCCTAGCACCATCTATTGAAAAGACTTTCCTTCTCAATTGTATGTTCTTGGATCTTTTGTCAAAGAGTAGCTGTCCATAGATGTGTGGGTTTATTTCTGGGCTCTTGGTTCTGTTCCATTGATCTGTGTGTCTGTTTTTGTGCCAGTGCCATGCTATTTTGATTACTATACCTTTGTAGTATACTTTCAATTTGGAGAGTATGACACTTCCAGCTTTGTTCTTTTTTCTCAGGATTGTTTTGGCTATTTGGGGTCTTTCATTGTTCCATATAAATTTTAGGATTCTTTGTTCTATTTCTGTGAAGAATTTCGGGATTCCGATTGGGATTGCATTGAATCTGTAGGTTGCTATAGGTAATATGGACATTTTAAATATATTTATTCTTCCAATCCATGAGCACAGAATATCTTTCCATTTCTTTATGTCTTCTTTGATTTCTTTCTATAATGTCTTATAGTTTTCAGTGTATAGGTCTATCACCTCCTTGGTTAAATTTATTCCTAGGTATTTTATTCTTTTCGTTTTAATTGTAAATGGGATTGTATTCCTGACTTCTCTTTCTGCTAGTTTATTAATGTATAGAAATGCGACTGATTTTTCTATGTTGATTTTGTACCCTGCAACTTTACTCTATTCATCGATTATTTCTAATGGTTTTTTGGTGGATTCTTTAGCATTTTCTATACATAGAATCATGTCATCCACAAATAACGACAGTTTTAATTCTTCCTTTCCAATTTGGATCCCTTTTATTTCTTTTTATTGCCAATTACTCTGGCTAAAACTTCCAGTACTGTGTTGAATAAGAGTGGCAAGAGTGGGCATCCTTGTCTTATTCCTGTTCTCAGAAGAATGGCTTTCAGTTTTTCACCATTGAGTACGATATTGGCTGTCTGTTTGTCATATATGGCCTTTATTATGCTGAGGTACTATCCTTCTATACCCATTTTATTTAGTTTTTATCATAAATGGATGCTGTATCTTGTTAAATGCTTTCTCTGCATCTATTGAGATGATCATGTGATTTTTATTCTTTATTTTGTTAGTATGGTGTATCACATTGATTGATTTGCGGATGTTGAACCATCCCTGCATCCCTGGAATAAATCTCACTTGATTGTGGTGTATGATCCTCTTAATTTATTGTTGTATTCATTTTGATAATATTTTGTTGAGGATTTTTGAATCTATGTTCATCAGCAATATTGGCCTGTACTTTTCATTTTTTGTGATGTCCTTGTCTGGTCTTGGTATCAGGGTAATGTTGGCCTTGTAAAATGAGTTAGGAAATGTCCTGTCCACTTCTAATCTCATTGCTTGTGATTGATCTATTCAGATTCTCTATTTCTTCTTAATTCAGTTTTGAGAGATTGTATGATTCTAAGAAATTATCCATTTCTTCCAGGTTTTCCAGTTTGTTGGCATTTAGCTTTTTGTAGTATTTTCTTATAATCGTTTGTATTTCTGTGGTGTCCGCTGTAATTTCTCCTTGCTCATTTCTGATTTTATTTATTTGAATATTCTCTCTTTTTTCTTAGTAAGTCTGGCTAAAAGTTTGTCAATTTTGTTTATCTTCTCAGAGAACCAGCTTTTAGTTTCATTGATCTTTTCTATTGTTTTATTAGTCTCTATTTCATTTATTTCTGCTCTAATATTTATTATTTCCTTCCTTCTATTGACTTTAGGCTTTGTTTGTTCTTCTTTTTCTTGTTCTTTTAGGTATAGCATAAGGCTGTTTCTTGGAGATTTTTCTTGTTGCATGGAATAGGCCTGTATTGCTATGAATTTCCCATTTAGTACTGCTTTTGCCACACCCCATAAGTTTTGGTATGTTTTGTTTTCATTTTCATTTGTCTCCAAGTATTTTTTTATTTATCCTTTGATTTTTTTCATTGATCCAATAGTTTTTCGGCAACACGTTGCTTAATCTCCACATATTTTTGACTTTTGCAGCTTTTTGCTTGTAGTTGATTTCCAATTTCATAGCTTTGTGCTGGGAAAAGATGCTTGATATGATTTCAATCTTCTTAAATTTATTGAGGCTTACTTTGTTTCCCAAAATATGGTCAATCTTTGAGAATGTTCCATGTGCACTTTTAAAGTATGTGTATTCTGCTATTTTTGGATGGAATGTTCTTTTACATCTATTAAGTCCATCTGGTCTAGTGTTTCATTTAAGGCCACTGTTTCCTTGTTGACTTTCTGTCTGGATGATCTATTCATTGACATAAGAGGATGTTGAGGTCCCCTACTATTATTGCGCTGCTGTCAGTTTCTGTCTTTAGGTCTGTTAATAGTTGCTTTATATACTTTGGTGCTCCTGTGTTAGGTGCATATATATTAATAAGTGTTATGTCTTCTTGGTGGAATGTCCCTTTTATCATTACATAATGCCCCTCTTTATCTCTTATTATCTTGAAGTCTGTTTTATCTGAGATAAGTATGGCTACGTCTGCTTTCTTTTGGTAGCCATGTGCTTGGAGTATCATCTTCCACCCCTTCTCCCTGAGACTATGCTTGTCTTTAGAGCTGAGCTGTGTTTCTTGGATGCAGCATATTGTTGGGTCTTGTTTTTTAATCCAGCCAGCCACTCTGTATTTTTTGATTGGAAAATTCAATCCATTTACATTTAGAGTGATTATTGATATATGAGGGCTTAATTCTGCCATTTTATCTTTTACTTTCTGGTTATTCTATATTTTCATTGTTTCTTTTTCCTTGTATTTCTGTCTGCCATTTCAGTTTGGAGGCTTTCTGTGATGGTTTTCTGAGTTTTCTCTTTATTTATGATTTGTGACTGTGCTCTGATTTTTTGTTTAGTGGTTACCATGAGGTTTGTATAAAAGATCTCATAGATGAGACAGTCTATTTTCTGATAGCCTCTTATCTCCATTGGTCAATGCAGGTTCTATTCCTTTCCTCTTACCCTTCTATGTTTTTCTTGTCACAAATTATTCTTTCTTGTGTTGTGAGTTTGTAACCAAATTGAAGTGGTTATAGTTATTTTTGATGATTTCTTTCCCTTTATCCTTTATATTATAATTATTTACTAACCTATTCTGATATACAGCTGCAAGTTTCTGATTTTGTCTATCTCCTTGCTCAAAACTTTGTAAACATTTGCCTTTTTGTTTCAGGTAGGTGGGCTCCCTTTAACATTTCTTTTAAGGCAGGTCTAGTGGCAATGAACTCCCTCAGCTTTTGTGTGTCTGGGAAAACCTTTATTTCTCTGTCATATCTGAAGGATAATTTCACTGGATAGAGTATTCTTGGCAGATAGTTATCTTTTGTTATTTTGAACATATCATTCCACTCTCCCCTAGCTGTAGGGTTTCTGCTGAGAAATCTGCTGATAGCCTGATCAGGGTTCCTTTGTATGTTATTTTCTTTTCTCTTGTTGCCCTTAATATTTTTCTTTGTCATTGACTCTTGACAGTTTTCATGTTATATGCCTTAGAGAAGGTCTTTTTTTCATTTAGGTAATTAGGAGTTCCATTAGCTTCATGTACTTGCATGTCCAGTTCCTTCCTTAACTTTGGGAATTTCTCAGCTATTATTTCGTTGAATAAGCTCTCTGCTCCTTTCCCCTTCTCTCCTCCTTCTGGGATATGTATAATCCTTATGTTACACTTCCTAATTGTGTCAGATATTTCTTGAAGAATTTCTCCATTTTGTAAAATTCTTAGTTGTCTCTCCTCCTCCACCTGAATCATGTCTAGATTTCTATCTTTGAGCTCAGTAATTCTCTCCTCCATATGGTCTGCTCTATTTGTAATGCTTTCTATAATATTTTTTTATCTCATTATATGTATTCTTCATCTCCAGAATTTCTTTCTTTCTTTTTTTTGCAGGGAAATATGCACCCTGAGCTAACATCTGTTGCCTATCTTCCTCTTTTTTTTTTTCCTCCTCAAAGCCCCTGTGCATGGTTGTATATCCTAGCTGTAAGTCCTTCTAGTTCTTCTAAGTAAGCTGCCACCACAGCATGGCAATTGACAGATGAGTGGTGTGGTGTCATGACCAGGAAATGAACCTGGGCCACTGAAGTGGTGAGAGTGCCGAAATTATTATTTTTTTTTTGGTGAGGAAGATTACCCCTGAGCTAACATCCATTGCCAATCCTCCTCTTTTTGTTGAGGAAGATTGGCCCTGAGCTAACATCTGTGCCCATCTTCCTCTGTTTTATATGTGGGATGCCTGCCACAGCATGGCTTGATAAGCGGTGCATAGGTCTGTGCCTGGGATCCAAACCTGTGAACCTGGGTCACCGAAGCAGAGAATGTGAACTTAATCACTACGCCACTGGGCCAGCCCCAAGAGCACCGAACTTTAACCACTAGGCCATCAGGGCTGGCTCTCTAGAATTTCTATTTGGTTGTTTTTAGAGTTTTGTTCTCTTTGGTAAAGAACTCTTTCTGTTCATTAATTTTATTCCCAACCTCATTGAATTATCTTTCTGAGTTTTCTTGTAATTCATTGAGTTTCTTTATGATAGCTATTTTGAGTTCTCTGTCTGTTAGATTGTAATCTTCTGTGAGTTCAGGTTTGATTTCTGGAGAGTTGTCATTCTCTTTCTGATCTGCTGTGTTACTGTAGTTCTTCCTGGTGTTTGATGATTGATCCTCTACCAGCGCAGTTGTAAGTAGTAACCACTTTTTCTTACTTGGGTGTAGTTTGGTTACTTGGTTCTGAGCTGCTTCTGATTGTATTTGAGACCCTGCACTTTCCACCCTCCACTGCCTCTTCCAGTCGTGTGATCACTGCCTTCCTTTGTGCCACTTGTGCCTCTGGGGTTGCTGGTGTCTTGCTGCTTATGAGGTTGCAACAGTCTCATATGACACCACTAGGGTCACTAGGCTGCAATCACTTCTGCTTCTTCTGGGGTCACCTATGTCTCATGTTCCTCCATTGGCTCTCCGCTGGCTAGGATGCTGCTGCCCTGTGTACCACCTACCCTGCCACTGCTATTCCACTGGCAATTGTGCAGGCCAGGCCACTGCCTCCACCACTCACAGTTGTGTGAGCTGCTGTGTGAGGATCTTTGCCCTGGATCGCTGCTACCAGGGAAGAGGGAGGGGCCTGTTCCCCTAGTTCCACTGCTTCCTAGGGGTCCAGTCTACTCACCTTCAGATGTATAGATGCATAAATCTCTTAGGGATCCTGTTGTGCAGTGTAGGGAATCCTCTGATGATCAATAGATGTCCATTTGGTTGTAACTTAGAGAGGAGAGACAAAAGGAACAACTCAGTCTGCCATGATGCTGATGTCACTCCCAAATCTCATGATTCGTCCAGTCCCAGGCTGCAGCTTCAGTTTGGCCTCCAAGAATTATATTTTAAATAGCAACTCACTACACTCGTGCCCATTCTCTCTAACACATGTACACACACACACACACACACACACAATTGAAATAAAACTTTTAATTCAAAAAATACCATGATGCTCTCTGTTATTTTCTCTTCTAATTTATTCTATTATATTTTTAAAAATATTGGTATTAATCAATGAAATCAATTTCCTCTCTCATTAATGGGTAGTAACCCACAATTTTAAGAATAGTGAGTTAGATTATATCTGTCAGTACTATTAACTGGAAGGCAAGTGTGTGTTACCAAAAGCAGGAGGAAAGTCTTGCTTCTAACACACCATGCTGGGCACTGTCACCTCAGGGCTTTTGTCCTTGTTCCCTATACCTGGAATGCTCTTCTCCAACTTACCCAGTAAGCTGACTCACTTTCTTCAAATCTTTGCTCAAAAGTGACTTCCTCAAGAAGGCCTTCTCTAAGATTTTCTTAATACCCTGGTTAACTTTGCAATCTCCTCATCACTCCCTATGCCCCTTCCTGCTTTATTTTTCTCTATGGCACTATATACTATACTAGATAGTCTATTACCTCTCTATAGTATTATAGTATAATCACCATCTGACATACTAAGTGACTTTAGTGATGTATGATTTGTGTATTGTCTGTCTCTCTCCACTAAGATGTTAGCTCCACCAGATCAGGGGATTTTTGTTTGTTTTGTTCATCATTGTGTCTCAGTGCCTAGAACACAGCCTGGCACACAGTAGGTGCTCAATATATATTTCTTGATATACATTGAATGGATGAATACATGAAAACAATAATCCTGTGTCTGAAAAGAAAGACAGACCAGCAGAGGAAGTTATTAAATGTAAGTCCAAACTTTATTTTTGTTCCTCTAAGAACAAATTAAAGAGGGCTTATTTTTTTACCTATCACTGCATATATTTAAATCCCTTTTCTTCTCTCAAGTCTCCCACATCTCAGCAGCTGTGCTGAACCTCTCCTCCTCTTAACACCTGTTCTCAATTGCTTCCTCAAAGCTATCCTGCAATGCCTACCTACATAGGTTTTCTCCTTCTTCTCTGCTCCTTCTCATGCTGTATCATCTCCATACCAACAGTGGCCCGGGGTTTCTCTGTTCTCACCTCTTTGCTGTGCTGGGTGGCAGTGGCCCACAAGAGCATCTGGACACTCTGTGCCCCATCGCCTCTCTCCTTTCCTGTGGAGCCACCCAATAACAGTGCTAAAGACATTTTAGGGTATCAATAAATCAGGGACGAAAAAATATGTTCTTTTGGAATAAATGTCCTATTTAAAAAAATGCTACATATAAAAAAAGATTGAATGAGAAGACCTCAGGTTTTCATTTCTTTTTTTCTTTTAGGGGATAGTAAATGATTTTTAGGAAATATGAATGGACACTTAGGAGAATAGATGGCAGATATGATGGTTTGTGACAAAGTTTGTCTGGGTGTAGTGTTGACTTCTAGTCTCCCTGTGATAAGAATCAGTCTTCCCTGGTTGATTAAACTCACTGGTAAGGAATTTATGACAATTGAGTTCCTTTTGGAGAATCTGTCGTTAGGCAGATGAGTTCAGACAAAGCTTCTCCCTAAATTTGCTATTTTTCAAAAGCCTACAGCTCAAAATAATCAAAATACCAAAGTGGCATATTTTGGAGTGGCATATTCTGCTATCATTCTAGGGCTAAGTTTTTCTTTATTAACAATAACACAACTATAGAGAAAACTGGAAGTGTTATAGGAGCCTAATGAAAACTCATATTACCTGCATCAAAGGAAGAGATAGAAGGCACATTTCCTACTCAATTATTAAACTGGCATCCATCACATCAGGCACCCAATTTTCACGTTGATATCTCCCAGTATAAAACAGCAATATACTCACAAATTTGATTTGCAGTTACAGCACCAGTTAAGTCTTTTGAAATAGAGATCATCTATACCAATTAGAGTCACCAACCTCCCTATCTTCTTGTTCTACCTGGCTTGACACCTTTTAGAGAGAAGAAATAGAGAAGATAGTTTGGTTATCCCCTGCCCTCCCCCACCCCCAACTAGTGTGCTTTGTGGAAACATTATATGTTTGTATAGTAAAGATACTATTTAATATTTCCTTGCCTTTCTTTTTAAAGATTAATTTCAGTCTCTAACTTGGTCTTAGATTGAATGTGTATAACTGTTTAAATATAACTATAGTGGCACTTATTCCTTTGGAATATCAAAAAACATCTTAAATCATATTATCAACTTCTGAAAAATAACTTATTTCTGAAAAATTGAACAGAATTAGCAATTAGATGGTTCTATTTTTCTTCTGACATCAGTATTCTAGGCATGAAATTTCTTCTGTGATAGAACATGGATTGAGATCTGGCTGAGTGTTAGTGAGTACGGGTATACATTGCATGTGTGCAAAAGATAGCCCTGCCATAAGATTTGCAGTAGATTTTGGTGCCCCACTCAAATATTTTTACCAGAGAGGTAGAACCATCTCCCAGCTGCTGTGTTTTCCAGCCAAGAGCCCAGCCTCCTTTCTTTCAGATGGAAAACTCTGTGGAGCCATTCATACTCCTCGTGGGATCAGATTGAGGCTAGACTTCAGCTGAAACCACATGTTTGCTTATCTTATTCCTGTGTCCCATCTTCATTTCCTTCCTCAAAAAGTCTCTCACATGAGTATTGCTGTCTGAAGCTCTGCTTCCAGGGAGTCTGACCCAAGATAGGATTTGAGCGAGTGGCAATTCTCTTTGACTTTTCCCACCTTATCCCTTCTTACCTTATTGCTCCAAGGAGCACTCTGGGGACAAGTGAGAAAATTTACTGTTTGTCTTTGAGTCCTTCTGCCTTTTTGAAAAACATAAGAGGTAGAAACTCATCCTGTAAATTTTATTTTATGTTTTGATCTGGTCAGGACAATTCAATCATTTTTCTCTTTGTAGAATTGTTGACCTCTGTCTTTGACTTGAGTTAATTAGAAATATTTTTCCTATTCTAACTTTCTCCTTCTAAATTTTTCATCATTAGTTTCTAGATGTTTAGATTGGGGGTGTGCAACATTAGAAATATCCCTTAGCACTGGACCAGTCCAATTCAACCCAAGGCAGGTGAATGGTAGGGCACTGAAGGCTACTGAAAATACCTGTATCTGATAAATTCATGTATCTGCCTCCTGTTGGCAAAGAGAAATGAACCCAGAGTGATTCCACTCATCTTTCCAAATCTTGAGCAAATGCCCCTATTTACAGAACACTAATTGCATTTAGAATGCTGGGGACAGGGAAGTGGGGAAATGCAGTTTCTAGGTTTCTATCTCCGTGATACAGAGAAGAGCCCAGAAGACAATGGAGAGGGGGTGGTGAGGAGGCAATGGGGAGGAAGAGAATGCTACTTGCCCAAAGAACACAATAATCAGTAAAACCTCCCTCTCCACTCCGGTAAGTACATTTAACCAAAGATGAATCCATCTGCTTCTAGGAACTAGAAGGAGGGAATAGTTTGGCATATTGAATATACCTGATTTAAGTTGACATTAATATTTGATATCAGTTCTCTGGCTTAAACAATAAAAATATTGAGATATAAATAAATACAAGCCCAAAGCTATTTAAGACATAAGATTGATTTTTCACAAGGTAAGGAGAAATTGTACAATTTTGTAAGATATTATGTTATTAGGTTTCTTTAGATTAAAAAAAAAGACATATACTCAAAAAATTTGGAGACATAGATGGCTGCGTTTAAGACTGACTTTGAATATGATCTGCAAGAAGTTTGTTATAAGAAAAATAAAATTTCATTGTCAAAGACATATGGTTGGATGTGAATGGCAGTCAGACAAGACTCATAGAAAATGTGAATTCTGAAAACAAAACAAAAAAATTGAGGTACAAGTATAAGACAGGAAGTCTTGTTTTCTTGTTAATGAAATATGAGCATATTTTTAATTTGACAAAAGATTTAGCAAAAAATGAAAATTAAAGCTTTCTTCTTCCATTTTACCAGATGTTCACTGCAGAATAATTACTATTATCTGTATCCTCTCTTAACGATATTACCCAAAGTGCAGGCCTATTCCACAGCATCCTTTTATCGTCAGTTCCAAATGCGTTTGGTCTCATTAGTCTCTTTAAGCCTTGCATGTTCAATTATGTGGGTGCATATTTCAAAGTCCAGTGCGTTGGACAGAATTGTTCTTGATGTGAGCCTGAAGTTGCCTGTTTTAATCCACACAGAGTCTGCCTTAGTGGGGCAATATGCTCCTCTACTCTATTGATCTTATCTCATCTACTCCACAGAGACCTATTCCCAAAAGGGCCTTTCTTCTCATTTCTAGGGGTCAAGCATCTCTGGATCTCTCTGGGAGTCTCTCCCCTCGGTAGAGACTCTCTCTTTTTCTTCAGCACCTATTCCACTGTCCCTGTGGTTCTTAAATCCCTCTTGTCTGTACCATCTTTTGGGTTTTACCTTCTTGGCCTTTGGCCTGGTTGGTTGGTCACCTTTTTAATTTTTTAAAATTCTTCTGGATATGACTGGACAGGGCTTAAGATACAAGCATGTGGAAGTAAGGATGAAGGAAAATGACCATCACTGATTTTCCTTAGGCTCAAGCATCAATAAGATGATTAATTAGAACTTTTACACCAGTAAGAGCAAAAAAAGACTTTTGGAGGTTAAAAATCCTACCTAAGAGAACTCAGAATTTTGGAGAATCCCTGCTGAGTCAGATTTAGGTTTCTCACTCCCAAGTCTAGATAAAGGTCCTGCAAATTTGGCAGACCTAGAGAAAGACGGGAGGAAGCATTGAGTGAATAGAGGCTGGTAGAGTCTTGCAAGGAATGAAATTTCTGGTACCCTTTCCTTAGCCATATTCTGTTTGAGGTGTGTGGGTCTGTGTTTTGAGGCATGTTGAGACTTTCATAAAGGTTTGAGAATTTGAGAGCAGAAGAGACCTGTGAATAAAGCATTCCAGAGTAGATGTGGCATGATGGTGTGTCCAGAGCTACTACATTACACACCTGCTGAAGATGCTGTTCACATTGTCTTCCATGTGAATGGCACCTCCAAGAGTGTGCTGTGCTGTGGTATCAGGTAGGTGGCCTGGGGTAGACTCACAGAATTCCATTAGCCTAGAATGATGCCAGGACAGCAGAATGAACTGGAGAGCCTGGCAGAATAACTGAGAAGTGATCTAGCTAGTCATGGGGTCAGCAGAATAATCTATGAGTCAAGATGGCAAAGGCATATGAGGAGAGTCTCCGTACTTACAGGGCCTTTAGGAAGGGAACAAGAGATGACACACTGAACTATAATATTACTAGACTGGAGAATGCTTGGTACTAGGATGATAGCATGACTGATAAGGACAAGATTCCATCTCCCTCCTGCCTCCCTCACCTCTGCCCATCCTTTATGCTTCAACCTCTACACAAATGTAACTTAAAAACAAACTTTGAGAAAGCAAAGAATTGATTGAGTCTTTTGCTATCTGATACATGGGGAGGTCCTAAATAGAAATTAAATTTTATTGCTGAAAATTAAAGAAAGTTACAATTTTTGCATTTTGGAGACTGCAATTTATAGCATTATGTTTGTCTGTCCTGGTTGGATGTAAGTGCTGTGCCATGAAAAGTGACATGGTAGGAGAAAAAAATCCTGCCATGGCAACTCTCTCTTCTGTCTAAAGTGATTATTTTAACTCTTTTAACTAAGGCATATTTAAGACTGAAATACAGCATCAAGACAAAACAGGAAAGAAAAAAGTTTTACTCATTCCTTAATACTCAAAACTGACAAGAAATCAGCAATCACCTTCTTTCTGGTGAGAACTCCTTTGTGAGGGGTGAAGGACCAAGAATGGAATGTAAAATTAATATACAATCTATCGTGGAGATAAAAGTGTTGGTCCTCTTGCCCTGGGAAACACAAATATCTATCTATACATACAATATCTATATTAGAATTCCTATACATGCAAAGAGAAAAAGCAGCATAATGGTTGTGGGATATAAAAACGTTAATAAGTTGATTTGTATTCACTCATAAGAAATTTGATAACAAATAAATCTAACTTTTTATTTTATATTGTATACCAAAGTTTCTTTCCAAGGGATTAAAGACTTAATATGAGATGAAAACAAGAGAAATAGAAGAAAATATGAATGAAAGGGTGTCTGATCTTGGGATGGGAAAAGCATTTCTAAGCATAGAGCAGGGGAAAACATCAGAAAGAAAAAACAATAAGTGCAAATAAAAGCTTTTCTACATATAGCATATATAATGTATATATTTGACGTGAAATGGATATTTACCATAAATAATATAGACAAAGAATAGATATCCTTAGTATATAATCTGCTCCTATGACTAAGCTAAGTTAAAAATCCCAGGAGAAAAAGGAGTAAATGAAAAAGGAGACAGATATAAGGAGAATTTTAACATCAGTAGTAATAATAGATAAGCAAATTAATAAAATAATATTCTTTATTTGGCAAATAAAATCACCAGCTTTTAAAACAATGATACTCAGTGTTGGCACAGGCACAGTGCCATGGACATCCTCATCTACTGTCACTGGAAGTATGATTTGGGACATATATTTTGTTCATAGGGACTGTATCCCTAGCAACCAGTACAGTGCCTGGCATAATCCATGCTCAATATGAATTTGTTGAATAAATAAACTTTTACACAAATCTGTTTGGCAAAAAGTGTAAAGAGCCTTGAAGTCTCACAGAATATTCTATTAATTCCAATTTGTAGGAGTGTATCTTAAAGAAGAAAAAATTTTTGTATATTTTTTAGATACTAAGTTGGAATTACTAATTAATTTTTCTCAAACAAGAACACAGGAGAAAGCAAAGGCTGAAAATTGTAATTCTCAGTAAATTCACTCCTTTGGTAAAGTTTCAGAATAAAATTAGTGATGGCATAAACAGTGAGTTAGTTAATCATTACTGTGGTGATGCGTGTATTACAGCTTAGGGAAGTAAATTTGGTTTTCCACAACAAACATATTCTAATAAATACAATTCTCTATAACAAAAATATAGGGGGTAAATTCGATTTCTTACAACAAACATGTAAAACCAGATTTGCAGTATTCATAGCTTCAAGGAAAATCGTTGTATTACACAGGTGATGACAAAGAATCTTTGTACTTAAAAGCAGACTTACAGAAAATCATTTTTGCCCTTCTCTACAAACCATCTATACCAATTCAATTTCATGATGACAAGATACAGAATACGTGAAGATCTAATGTAAACAGGACCTTCAACCCAAGTTGCTGATGCTCTCTTCTTGGCACCTTCATGGTATCTGATTTATAAAATTCTTCAACCTTCTTTCTATTGACAACAAAGTAGATTGCCTAGCCCAATGTTTTATGTTCTCAAATGCTTTTACTCTTAAGATTTCTCATTAAATACTTTAGTGACTTATGGCCTATGGTTTCAAATGAAGATGTAAACAAGACAGAATCAAAGTATGAACTTATGATTTTATAATTCTATAATCTGAAGCATAAATTAAGATTTATGCACAAAGATATTCATGACAGCGTTATTTATAATAGTAATAATGGAATGTAAAACACCAAAATATAAAAATGATAGAATAAAACATGATATATCCATGATGGAATGCTCTGAGGGCATTAAAATGGTGTTTATAAAATATTTGAAGACATGAAGACATGCTATGATGTAATGTTAAGTGAGTAAAATAGTGTACAAAATTGTATATAAAGTGATCTCATTTTTGTTATATGTAGAGGAAAAACAGGATGCTAACATTAAATTACTAAAAGTGATTACCTCAGGGGCAGTGTAAATATGGAGAATCTTTATTTTCTTTTACTTTTTGCATATTCCAAAATCTACGAGAGCATGGTACTTTTAGAATCATAATTTATTAATGTTCTTTAAATCTTCACTATAATGAGTTTATCTTAGGTATATAAATTAGGACAGATCAAGAACAAGAGATGTGAAAATAAGACCCCTAAAATAAATATGAATAGTGATGATTTTTCACTAAAATTGAAAATATAACAAGAGGGAAAGTTATATGTTAATAACAGTCACTGCATCATAATTTATATCTTAAAAATAAAGAGATGTCTGGGATTGACATTAGATCATTTACATCTGTTTATTATAAGAATCTCCTCCATTTTGCCTTCCAAAAATTGGATTATTTCCGCCTAAGGCACTACACTGAGTTCATCTCACTCTTCTTTTGATAAAGTGAGGGACTCTAGCTTTGCACTCTAGCCAAGCCGCACAGGCTTTCTAAGGCTAGGTTTGAGTCTGTAAAATAGGGATGATGACATTTACATCAACAAGCATACTTTTATACACGTAAAATGTGCAAATCACAGTGGTTTTGGTTAGGAAGGGGGAGAGCAGAGTAAAAAATCTCAACCTGCCTCAAGAAAATAAGAGTCTAGTGGGGAAGACATGGTCACAAACAGAATGAAGCAAATATCATAGCAGAAATGTTACAGAAGCAATATATTTCATATGTGGGGCCTTTAGACCGTCAGTAGAATCTCCTATGTGGATTCAGAAAGCAAAGAAGGGAAGAAAGGAAAGGTATGGGCAGAGGGATAAAGTTAAGAAACCCATGGCAAGTTGAAAAAGATGATAATAGAAATAATAAACTTTTTGCAGGGCTTATCTTGTGTGAGGTACCCTTTCAGCACTTCACATGTACTGATAGGTACAGCAGGAGAAGAGGCGGAAAGGTCGGGGGTACTGGGTAATTAAACCTGTGCTCCAGGTTAAGCGTGTTAGAAGGAACGGAGTGGCATGAGGCAGCTGGGTCATGTTGGGATGTCAAAGGTCTCAGGTTCAAATATCATCTCAGCCCTTTGGAAACCATATGACCCTAAGCAAGTCTTTTACCCTGTCAGAATCCTAATATATTATCCAGTAAAATAAGTATAATAATACTGACAGAACAATGGGTATTATCCATCCAATAATTGTAAAAGTGCTCTGAGAACTACACAATTCTATATAGACTTTAAATGTTGTTGTTATTGCTTTGATGATCTGACCTTTATTTTAATAAAGTAATCATAGGAGCAGTTTAAAGGATGAATGGAAGAGAGGAGGGAACAGCATCAAAGTCCAATTCCGGTTTTGCTATGATAGTCCATGTGGGAGAATAAAGGCCTAAAAAAGCAGAGTATAGAGAACAGAAAAGAGGAAAGAACAGAACTTTAAGGAACATGCGATGTAGTTGGTGGGAGGAGGAGTAACAAAAGAAACAGGAGAAAGAGATTCAGGGCCACTGGAGCCAGAGGAGGCAAGAGTCTCACTAGTGAGCGTAAATTTAGTATAGTCAAATGCTTCTGATAAAGCTGGGTGGGGAAACCGAGTCAGTGCTTTCAGATTTGGCAATGATGTTACCCGTGATTTTTAAGAAACAGTTTCAGTGAGGTGGTGTAGATTGAAACTAGACTAAGAGTTAAGGTGAAAGTCAACGATAACGAGCATAGAACTGAGGGAGAATTATTCCTATGCGTGTTCATAGGAATGGAAAGGAAAAAGGTAGAAAGGCAGAGTTGAGGAACAATTTATTTAGAATTGGAGAACCTTTAGCTTATTTGTAGATGAAGAAAGAAGCAACAGGGAAGACAAGAGTGAAGGTGATGAAAAAAGAGAGGTTATGAGTCAAGTTCTGGAAGTCAAATGTGATCAAAAGTAACATGTTGACAGGCCAGCCTTGGAAAGGAGCAAGGTCATTTCTTCTTTTAAGACAGAAGGGAAAGAAGAGACAACTGATCAAGATCCAAAGACATTTTTAGGCAAAAAGAGAGGAGGGATGGGGCTGGCCTGGTGGAGTAGTGGTTAAGTTCGCTTGCTCTGCTTGGGCGGCCTGGGGTTCGCAGGTTCAGATCCCGGGCATGGACCTATGCACCGCTTATCGAGTCATGCTGTGGTGGGCGTCCCACATATAAAGTAGAGGAAGATTGGCACGGATGTTAGCCCAGGGCCAATCTTCTTCAGCAAAAAGAGGAGGATTGGCTACAGATGTTAGCCCAGGGCTAATCTTCCTAATTAAAAAAAGAGAGGAGGGTGGAGAGGTCCTACAGCAGAGAGCACTGTCGTCTCAGCGCAGTTCCTGTTACAGAGTCGTCGGCTAAGTGAAGGGAGCACACAAGGAGTGGATGCTTCTGGGGTCAGTCAGACATAGGTAGGGAGGTTACCAGGAGAAAAAAATCAATAGAATAGAAGAGGAAAAATGTTTTGAAAATTAAGGTGGAATTTGAAAATTATGAACTGAAAGTATGTTTGTTAATGTTTCCAGACCTTTCCCATAGGAGCCTTTACCAGAGTCCTGGTCATCATCCTGAACCATAAAATACAAAATACACTAATAACCAACAGTTTATCAGGAGTCTGCTGACCTTTAGCTTGTCCATAGTTTCTAAAGCATCTTTTATATCTTGTGTTTTGTCCATCTCTAGCTGTGTATCACGGCAATCTCTGTGCCAGGCATTTTTGTTGGTTGCACTTCCAAATGTATTCACGCTAACATTGTGGAAATTTGTAGCTTGTCAGGCAGATTGAGAATACCTCTCCTCCATGAAATCTATATTCTTTTTCTAAAGTCAAAATCCTATCTCTTCCTGGCAAGTAACCATATTTTTAACCCATTTCTCCATTCATTATCCAAAAGAGAAGTTGAAAATTGCCACACAAAAGAAGCTACAATGTAAATTATCACTTAAAACTTTCCCCTTTCTCTCTGACTTTCA
Organism: Ceratotherium simum simum; assembly: GCF_057802395.1. Taxonomy (NCBI): domain Eukaryota; kingdom Metazoa; phylum Chordata; class Mammalia; order Perissodactyla; family Rhinocerotidae; genus Ceratotherium; species Ceratotherium simum. The sequence continues at coordinate 4,868,724 of NC_141918.1, read as the reverse complement.
TGTTACATTTTAGTTTCCAAATTCTTACTCTTGGGGGAAATGGAAGCATTGCTGATCTGCTTCCTCATTTTGTATAGTGCCAACACAGATGGTGTGTAATCTCTCTCTGTTATTTGGCCAATAATCCTGTTTCTCATAGATTCTTCACGTATCACACAAGGTTAGAAATATGAACTTTGCCTACTTCTTCAACCAAATATCTTCTTGATCCCTCAAAGACAAATTCTTTGCAGTTTCCAAAACCCAAATTCTATTGCATAAATATGTTGGTCTCTCTGTCTGAGATGAAATTCTCTACACTTCCTGCATGCAAAATTTCTATACATCCTTCAAAGCATGGTTCAAGTATCTCCTCCTCTGTACCTTTCTTCTGATTTCCAACACCTACCCACCCTAATCAAAGTTGATTTTTTTTTCCTTTGAACTATCACTGATCATTTTATATGCCCTAGTTTAGCACTTCCTTAACTACACTGCAATTATTTGTTTAATATTTAATCTTCCATAGGAAGCAAGGTCTTGAAAGCAAAGATGGTATTTTACACATCTTTGTGTCTCTAATGTTTAATGCTTAATGGGTACTTTATTAGTATGTCTTTTAATTGAGCAAATGCTGTAGCATTCTCTTAAGCACGTTCTACAGAAAACGGGTCGTTCAAGATATTCCATGAAAAAAATTTTGTTATCTCGAATAAGTTAGTGAGACATTGAATACTCCCCTTGGGGATTTAGTATGTTAAAGACCCTGCAAAATCTTACAGAAAAGTCTTTTCTTTTTGTTTTTAAATTAATGAAATTCAACGTTTTTTGCTGGGAAAGATTCGCCCTGAGCTAACGTCTGTTGCCAGTCTTCCTCTCTTTTATTTTCCTCCCCAAAGCCCCAGTATATAGTTGTATATTCTAGTTGTAAGTCCTTCTATGTGAGCCGCTGCCACAGCATGGCTACTGACAGATGAGTGGTGTGGTTCTGTGCCCAGGAACTGAATCTGGGCCGCCAAAGTAGAGTGCACCAAACTTTAACCACTATGCCATCAGGCCTGGCTTGAAAAATCTTAATTTTACTTAACCAAGTACTCCCACAATTTCCATTGGGTAATACCTATTAACATCCCAGAGAACCAGGGCAGGGATTAGGGAACATTTTCTATGAGGGGCCAGGTAGTGAATATTTTAACCTTCACAGGCCATGTGGTCTCTTTGCAACCACTTAACTCTGCTGTTGTAGCAGGGTTGTCTGGGAAAAGCAGCTAAAGACAACCCACGAACAAACGAACATGGGTGTGTTCTGATAAAACCGTATTTACACAAACCCAGGTTGTAGATCAACTTCTGAAGTAGAGTTTTAAAAACACATGTTGGAGAGTCCCAAGTTAACTTTGAGGCACATAAATGGCCAAGCCATTCTTAACCATTTTCAAATTCCTAACTTAAAATGTAGCATTTGAGAGTTCTGAAAAGTTCTTCCTCTTAACAGTACTATCCTTCAACCAGCACCAATCTTCTGAGCTTGCCCTTCATATTTCTACAAAAGTATGTTGTTCAGCCAGGTGAGGGCTTATCAAGGGTAAGCGCAGGTCATGTTCACAGTGAAATTAGTTTCCTCAGAACCTTCCTTTGGGGCCTGTGTCACTGTTCTTTCTATGGTGGAAAACTGAAAATCTTTATGAGCAAACTAGGGCTAACATTCCAAACAGACCCCGGGATGCTTCTTTCCCTTCTAAATAACACTTATGTGATATCAGAGGAATTTTTGGAGACAATGCCTTAGGTGAGACCTTCACACAATGCAATGATTTCAATTCCTGGTAAAGCAAGATGTAAAGAAAGCCTGATTCAGAGAATGATTTTGGGTAGGTGGAGTAGTTTTGTCCAAGCAGAGCATCTAGTACTATGCTTACTGCAGTTAAGTACTGACCAGCCAAAAGGAAGGAAGGTCTTCAGCTAGAGCACATATGAAATTAATTTGCTCAAACTAAAATGAGTAATTCAATTGTATTTACCAATTTGTGCTGCTGATTGCCAGCTAAATCATTTTTCTTTTTTTCTTTGATATATACCCTTCAAGTATTTATGGTCAGTTATTCAGGCCCAGGGTAAATTATTATTTAGTTGAGGTCTACATACTTAGTGTGTTGAATCTGTAAATCAGTGGTATAAATTAATACCTCTGTTTCTCTAAATACTTTTTCAGCTCTCCTGTGGATCTTTTCATTTAATCTGCATCTTTGTTACACTGAGATTCCCAAAATTAGATGTAGTACTCTAGGGTTATACAAAGAGGGGCCTTTATTTTGTGGACTTGTGATGTTATTTGTTTGTTTAGTTCCCAAATAGCTGTGCCCTTTGCTTCATTGCCATCTCTCACTGCAAGTTTATCTAATTTGATGTCCCAACCACCTCTGAAACTCTTTCTCATGATTGATTTTCAGGTTCTCCTTGCTTTAAAAATTAATATAGGTGCTGCTGAAGGGGAATTCAAAAATACTTTGTTTCCAAATTTTGTGATTCCCCATCGAATATTCATATTTTTAAACAGTTAACTAATTTAAATTATTTTTTGTCTGGAATTCTAATTTTTCTCAGGGTTTGCCTGTTTCTTCCCATTGACAGTAGTTATCATCCCTTTTCAGATTAAACCATCAACTCTCCATCTTACTTAGGACCTGCCTGTGGGCAGATAGTGGTCATAGACCAGACTTTAAGCCCATTCATGGCCGTCAGGATGAAGACAAGAACAGAGAATGAGCGGCAGTCTGAACCGTCCTTGCAATGCAATGATATAAGGCTCTTGTGAAAAGGCGATTATATCTATGTCTCAGATGCTGACTAATCATATTTTTTTTTCTTCCTCTTATGAATGTTGAGAGTTCAAAATATTTCACTTCAATACTTTGCCACCTCCTCATGGGGTTGTAGTGGAAGGCTCAACTTTTCCTTTACAGAAAGTGAGAAAAAAGAGATGAGTGATTTCCCTCTAATGACAAACTATGTTTCCTTCTGGGTCTCTTGTCTTGGCCCCTCTGTGATTCTTTAATTGCCTTCTGCAGTGTGGGCATTGAAATCAGTTTAAAGACCTGGGTTCCACAGGCTTCCCCACTTAACGTCCACCCAAGGCAGCACTGAGGTGGCGAGAGCACCTAGACAGCTCCACAATGTGGGGTCAGACACCTAATTTTCTGGGCTTCAGTTTTTCATTTGTAACATAATCTCCAACTTTCTGTCTGTAACTATAGATCAATTGCTCAACTTACTTCACTTTCTGCCTTCTTGGTAAATGTGGTATTTGCCACATTTTCCCCCGACTTTAGACTCTTGACCAAATGCCTTCTATTGTCATGACTTAGCCTGCGATTTTCATTGCTGTTTTTAAAACTCTCTTCCTGACACGTGACATCATTAAGATGGTGACATAGGTTGTTCCTGACTTCAGTCCCCCTTACAAGAAGATCAGCTACAACTATCCGTAGACAAGACACCATTGTGAAAATTCCAGAACCTGGGGGTGAGGCTGAGGCACCCTCTAGACCACAGAGACTGAGAAGGACCACATGAGAAGGGTAAGAGGAATGGCTTCATTTTGACCACATCACCCTTCCTCTAGGTCAGCACTGCATCAAGAGTGCCCCCTGGGCCTATGGTTTCTGCAATAGGGAAAAAGAGAACTCAAGGCAGATGTCCAACTTTCCCAGCATTGTGGAACACTTCCTGAGAGGCCCACTTGGGTCTTATCTCATGAGGATAATCTGGAGGAATCTGTGGAGCTCAACCACCGTGGATCAGATAGAGACAGAGAAGTAGGGCAGCACTTAGAGCAAACAGCATTCAGATCTTGGTGGGCTACATTCCTACTTGCAGCAGTGCCCACGCAGGGTCCCAGTCAGCAGCTCTGACCATCTGCAGAGCTAAGCTGGTGGCCCTATCTAGCTGGAAAGCTCAGCTGGCAATTCTGCCTGATTTAGATCCCCAGCCAATAGGCCATACCAGCTGTGGAGCTTATTATATGGCCCTGCCCATGCAGGAGAGCAAAGTTGTAGTCCCCCCAAGTGCTGAGCATAGCCTTCAGTCTTGCCTCTCTGAGAAACCTGGCCAAAGATGCCTGACAGCTGTGGAGCACATCCTACAGCCTGTGTGGGCAGGGAGCCAAGCCAGCAGTCCTGCCCAACTGATAAGCATAGCCTCTGGCCCCAAGTAACCAAGGAGCCTGAACCACGAACCTGAGCATCCTTAGAGCCCAGTCTATAGTACCGTCAGCCATGGAGCCCAGCCTACAACCCCATCCAGCAGCAGAGCCCAGCCTACAACCCCATCCAGCAGCAGAGCCCAGCCTATGGTTCTGCCTTTACTGAACACAGCCTGTGGCCTGGCCCAGGCAGAGTGTGCAGCAAGTGACCCCACCCAATTGTGGAGCATAGCCTGCAGCCCCATCTGACCAGGGAGCCTAGACAGCAACCCAATTTAACCATGGAGTATAGTCTCCAGCCCCACCCAACTGCAGGTACAGCTGGAAGCCCCTGCTCACCAGAGAGCCTCACCAGTGACCTTGCCCAATAGCAGAGAATAACCAACAGCTTTCACAATTGCAAAGCCCAGCCTGTGGCCTTGCCCAACTTCAGGGCACAGTCTGTGACCCCACCTTAACATGGAGTCCATCAAGAAGCACCATGTGGTCAGGGAGCACAAGCCTGAGACCCCACTTGAACAGGAGCAATTGCAGAGCACAACCTGTAGCCCTGACCACATACACGTATGAATGTGTAGAACTCACTGGTAAAGGTAAATATATAGTCAAATTCATATTCTCTAATATCATGATAGTGGTGCATAAATCACTTACAACTCTAGTTTAAAAGTTAAAAAACAATTGTATTAAAAATAATGATAACTACAGTAATCATGTATACTGTAGTTATACACAATATAAAAAATGTCAATTGGGGATGTCATCATCATGGTGGCTTGAGAGGATCCTTTTGTCTCTCCCCTTCAATCTACAGCAAATAAAAAATCCATAACCTAACAAAGGCTACACTGCACAACACACTAGGATGCCAGAAAGATCCACACATTGGTACATAGGGAGGTGAGTGAATTGGAGCACATAGAGGAGGCTAAATGGGGGAACAGCAGAGGCAGAGCCCAGGATCTCGGATCCCAGCCGCGGCAGTTGAACCAGCCATCCTCAGCCCGAGAACTTGACGAACAGCAGCAGAAGAGCGTGTGTGACTCCAGCCAAACAGCAGTGGCATGTGGGGCCTTGGGAAGTGGAGCAGCAGCAGAAGTGAAGCCCTATGATCCTGGGTCCTCTGCGCCTCAGCTCAGAGACTGGTAGCAGCAGCGGAGGTGTACACAGAACTGCAACATCCCAATGTCAGTGGTGTCTATGACCACAAGGCAACAGGCAGAAACCGAGATAGTTCCCTGAAAACCAGTCTCCCTCCTCACCCTCCCCCTGTCCCCTCCATGGTGCAGAGCTTCTGACCCAGATGATCCCAGGCATGGCTGAGGCATCAATCATTCCAGTGCCCCTGGCGTCAAAGTCATCAACGGCAGCAATACCAGCAACAACAAGGCATAAGTGACCCCAGAAGTGTAGGGGGCAATGACAGGAGTACCAGTGACACTCCAAATAGAGGCGGTTGAGGGTGGATGATGCAGATCCTCAAATACAGCCAGAGGCAGCTCAGGGAAGAGGTACCAAAAACTAGTGCTATAGTGCCACCTACTGAAAAACGAAAGAAAGCCTTTTAATCTCCAAGCAGTTGAAAAGTTTGAATCAAAACAAAGCTATGCCTAAATAAAAAATGTATTTGATAAAACAAATGTGCTGGCAGAGGCATAACTCAGCAAGCACCACAAAAAGCCATGGTACCATGGCATTACATAAAGAAAATGATTCTTCAGAAACAAAACACAAAGTCATGGAAGATTATAATCTGGTAAAGAATTTAAAATAGCTGTCATGAAAAAACTCAATGAGCTACAGGAAAACTCAGAAAGGCAGTTCAATGAGCTCAGGAATAAAGTTAATGAGCAGAAGGAATTCTTTACCAAAGAGATTGAAACTCTAAAAAAGAAGCAACAGAAATTCTGGAGCTGAAGAACTCAATAAATGAGATTAAAAATGCATTAGAAAGCATTAGAAATATAGCAGATCATATGGAAGAGAGAATTAGTGAACTTGAGGATAGAAACCTAGAAATGATGCAGAGGTAGAAGAGGAGAGAGAACTAAGACTTTAAAAAAACATAGAAATACTACAAGAATTACCCAACTCCATTAGAAAGGGCAACATAAAGATAATTGTATCCCAGAAGGAGAAGGGAGGTAGAAGGGATTAGACAGATTATTTAAAGAAACAATAGCTGAGAACTTTCCAAACCTGGGGAAGGAACTGAATATACAAATCCATGAAGCTAATAGAACACCCAATTATCTCAATGCAAAAAGAACTTCTCCAAGACACATGACAATAAAAGTGTCAAAAATCAATGAAAAAAAGAATATTAAAGTAGCCAGAGAGAAAAAGAAAAATAACATACAAGGAAATCCCTGTTAGCCGTCAGCAGATTTCTCAGCAGAAACGCTCCAGGCCAGGAGAAAGTGTAGAGATATATATTGAAAGATAATTGAAAGATATATATTGAAAGATAAAAACTTTTAGCAAAGGGCTGGCCCCATGGCTTAGCAGTTAAGTGCACGCACTCCACTACTGGCAGCCTGGGTTTGGATCCTGGGCACGCACTGACACACTACTTCTCTGGCCATGCTGAGGCCGCATCCCACATACAGCAACTAGAAGGATGTGCAACTATGACATACAACTATCTACTGGGGCTTTGGGGAAAAAAAAGAGGAAGATTGGCAATAGATGTTAGCTCAGAGCCGGTCTTCCTCAGCAAAAAGAGGAGCATTAGCACGGATGTTAGCTCAGGGCTGATCTTCCTCAAATAAACAAAACAAAACAAAACAAACAAACAAACAAAAAAAACCTGTCAGCAAAGAATATTCTATCCAGCAAAGAATACTTTTCAGATATGAAGGAGAAACAAAGGTTTTCCCGGACAAACAAAAGCTGAAGGAGTTCACCACCGCTAGACCTACCTTACAAGAAATGTTGAAATGAGCTCTTCTAACTGAAAAGAAAAAGCAAAGTTATACAAAGCTTTGAGCAAGGTGATAAATAGATAGAAAAAATCAGAAAATTGCAAATCTGTATCAGATTAGGATAATATACACTTAATTATAACATAAAGGCTAAAGGGAAAGAAAATATTAAAAATAACTATAACCTTTTCAATTTGGTAATGAACTTACAATAATTTGTGACAACAAAAACTTAGAAGGGGAAGAGGAAAAAGATAGACCTGCATAGGCAAATGAAGATAAAAGGCTATCAGCAAAAAAAAGACTATCTTATCTATGAGACCTTTTATATAAACCACATGGTAACCACAAAATAAGAATTCAGAACAGAATCACAAAACATAAAAAAAAGAGGATACTGAGAAACACATCACAGAAAACCACCAAACTGAAATTGCAGACAGAAACACAAAGAAAAAGAAACAATGGAAATATAGAACAACCAAAAACAAAAGTTGAAATGGCAGTACTAAGTCCTCAAATATCAATAATCACTCTAAATGTAAATGGAATGAATTCATCAATCAAAAAAACACAGAATAGGTGGATGGATTAAAAAACAAGACCCACAATATGCTCCCTCCAAGAGACCCATCTCAGCTCTAAAGATAAACACAAGCTCAAAGTGAAGGGATTGAAGATGAAACTCTAAGCAAATGGCAGCCAAAAGAAAGCATCTATAGCCATAATTAGACAAAATAGACTTCAAGCCAAAAACGAGACAAAGATGGACATTATATAATGATAAAAGCGACAATACACCAAGAACACATACCAATTATTAATATATATGCACCTAACATAGGAGCACCAGAGTACCAAAGCAATTATTAATAGACATACAGGGAGAAATTGACAGCAACACAATAATAGTAGAAGACTTTAATACCCCACTTACATCAATGAATATATCATCCAGACTGAGAGTCAACAAGGAAAAATCAGCCTTAAATGAAACAATAGACCAGATGGACTTAATAGATAAATATAGAATATCCCATCCAAAAGTAGCAGAATACACATTCTTCTCCATTGCACATAGAACATTCTCAAAAATAGATCATGTGCTAGGAAACAACACAAGTCTCAATAAATTTAAGAAGATTAAAATTACGTCAAGCGTCTTTTCCAACCACAGTACTATGAAACTAGAAATCAACTAAAGAAGAAAGCTGGAAAAGTCATAAATATATGTAGACTAAACAACATACTACTGAACAGCTATTGGATCAATGAAGAAATCAAAAGAGAAATAAAAGAATACCTGGAGACAAATGAAAGTGAAAACACAACATATCAAAATTTATGTGATGCAGTAAACATGGTACTAAGAGGGAAGTTTATAGCAGTACAGGCCTATCTAAAGAAGCAAGAAAAATCTCAAATAAATTATCTAACATTACACCTATAGGAACTAGAAAAAGAAGAACAAATCTGAAAGTCAGTAGCAGGAAGGCAATAATAAAAATCAGAGTGGAAATAAATGAAATAGACACTAAAAAGACAATAGAAAGGATCAATGAAACTAAGAGCAGGTTCTTTGAAAAGATAAACAAAATTGACAAACCTTTAGCTAGACTCACTAAGAAAAAATAAAGAAGGCTTAAATAAATAAAATCAGAAATGAAAGAGGAGAAATTACATTGGATACCACAGAAATACAAAAGATTATAAGAGAATACTATGAAAAGCTATATATGCCAACAAATTGGCCTAGAAGAAATGGATAAATTCCTAAAATCATACAACCTTCCAAAACTGAATCAAGAAGAAATAGAGAATCTGAATAAATCAATCATTTGTAAGGAGATTGAAGTAGTAATCAAAAACCTCCCAAAAACCAAAAGTCCAGGACCAGATAGCTTCTCTGGTGAATTCTACCAAACATTCAGGAAAATCTAATACCTGTGATTCTCAGAGTCTTCAGGAAATTGAAGATGAGAGTATGCTTCCTAACTCATTTTAGAATACCAACATTACTCTGATACCAAAACCAGACAAGGACTACACAAAAAAAGAAAATTACAGGCCAATATTGCTGATGAATACAGATGCAAAAATCCTCAACAAAATATTAGCAAATCGAATACAACAATACATTAAAAGGGTCGTGCACCCACTATCAAGGGGGATTTATTCCAGGGACATGGGGATGGTTCAACATCCACAAATCAATCAATGTGATACACCACATTAACAAAATGAAGAATAAAAATCACATGATCAATCATCTCAATAGATATAGAGAAAGCATTTGACAAGATTCAGCTCCCATTTATGATAAAAATTCTCAATAAAATGGGTATAGAAGGAAAATATCTCAACATAATAAAGGCCCTATAGGACAAACCCACAGCCAACATCATCCTCAATGGTGAAAAACTGAATTTCTAAGAACAGGAATAAGACAAGGATGCCCACTCTTGTCATTCTTATTCAACATAGTATTGGTGGTCCTAGCCAGAGCAATTAGGCAAGAAAAAGAAATAAAAGGCATCCAGATTGGAAAGGAAGATGTAAATCTGTCACTATTTGCCGGTGGCATGATTTTATGTACGGAAAACTGTAAAGAATCCACCAAAAAACTATTAGAAATAATAAACAAATACAGTAAAGCTGCAGGGTATAAAAAACATGCAAAAATCAGTTGCGTTTTTATACTCTAACAACGAACTAACAGAAAAAGAAATAAATACAGTCCCATTGTCAATTGCTACAAAAAGAATAAAACATCTAGGAATAAACTTAACCAAGGAATTGAAAGACCTGTATACTGAAAACTATAAGATATTGCTGAAAGAAATTGAAGAAGACACAAAGAATTGGAAAAATATTGTGTGCTCATGGATTGTAAGAATTAACACAGTTAAAATGTTCATATTACCTAAAGCAATCTGCAGAATCAAAGCAATTCCTATCAGAATCCCAATGACATTTTTCATGGAAATAGAACAAAGAATCCTAAAATTTGTATGCAACAACAAAAGACCTTGAATAGCCAAAGCAATCCTGAAAAGAAAAGAACAAAGCTGGAAGTATCACACTTCCTGGTTTCAAAGTATACTGCAAAGCTATAGTAATCAAAACAGCATGGTAC